>NC_142103.1:100577157-100883157 GCF_054644295.1 Miniopterus natalensis | reverse complement strand
CATACTAAAACCACTTGGGGAGACTGAAAAAATCTCTATGGTAGGCCACACCCTGACCAGTTAAACCAGAATCTCTGGGGGTGGGGTTTGGGCATCAGTAGTTTTGAAAGCTCTCCACATGAGCCCAACACACAGCCAAGGTTGAGATCCACTGATCTAGCACTTGCTACTCAAGTGTGGTGGTCCACCAATCAGCGGTGTCGCCATCACCTCAAGGTCATCAGAAATGCAGAGTATCAGGCTCCACCCAAGACCTACTGAATCAGATCCCCAGGTGATTCAAATTCACATTAAAATTTAAGAAACTCTGCTCTGGAATTCATAAAAATTACTACCTTATGAGTAGTCATGCTAATCTTTTTTTCCCAGCTGCATGAAGCAATTCAGAGAAAATCCAAAGTAAACTTGAAAATGGTAATTTTGAAAGAGCTGCTTCTCAATTTCCCTCCTCTAAGCCCAAGAGGCTGCACTTTCAGGGGTGGAAACACCAAGGGAGAAATGTGGCCCGTTTGCCATTGTGGACATTTGTCTGAGCTTGCAGTCCCCCAAAGGGGACCGGACACACTGCTATGTGTTCCACGGGTGCTTAATAAATATTTGTTGGCTGACTGACCAGCCCAGATGTGAGAACAATGTGTGTTTCTCTCCAAGTTGGGGGAAATTTATCCACCTAACCATTTCATATGATTTAAGGCGAGAAGTCACAAGTCTGCTTGTCTCTTGGTTTTGGAAAGCAGTGGGGCTGGAGGAACGGAAGTCGAGGGAAGACTAGAACAGTCAGAGGCAAAGCAAGAGGCTGCAGAGAGCACAGAATGCATTACTGTACTCAAGGCATGAAATAAACAGAAGCAAAGTATGCCAATCACCTCATAATGAATTTGCTTCTGGCTGCCAAAGTAGGAGCCACAGAACAATGAACAATGTGAGCGGCTTCTGTTTCCACAATGCAGCCTTGTGAATGTCCACAGGCAGAAAATTTTGCCTACCATGCACTGGGCATTCTTCTTTCTGGGCGGAGCTCCAGACCTGGGCAGCAAATTGTGTACCTAAGAACCATTTTATTTCAGGGCTAGGAAAATGAACATTTGAACCTCCTGTCTTCCATCACCCTGGGTATGACAGGGTTTCCTTTTCTGGAAACCATTTTATTAGTAAAAGCAAGTGTTCAAAAGAGCAGTGGTATTGGCATACCAAATGGGTTTCTAGAAGCTCCTTGCCAACTAGACCATCTCACAGGCACAGCATGGGAATAATCATGCTGCTTTTGAGTATTCAGTCATTATTTGTCAACGACCTTGACCGATAAATAAGTGTTGACATGTACTAAAGTAGGCCATGATAATACAACCCACCCCATCAATTTATGTGTATGATTATGTCCCAGGTGGCCTACCCAAACTGTCCACAAACTGGCATTTTGAGAACTACAGGAATACTCACTTCTTCAGACAAAAACTGGGTGTTGATTCATGTTGACCTGGTAAACATAGGATGGATTTTCATTTTAGTTTTTCCTCTGCAAAACTCCTTCCAAACAACAAAATCGGTACTTCATCAATCACAGGTTCACACATGCCTGAGCCAAAGATTGGGCACACTGCCTTTCCTCTCCATAATTCAGTTTCGTCATCTACATACTGGATTGTTGGATGGTGACTATACTACGTGATTTCTGGGGAGACAACAAGCTCAAAAATACCTGTGATGCTGCAACTATAATGAGAAAACTCCTCATGAAAACACACAAAGGTAACCTTTCTATACCTTCCAGTACCCTTTCTTTCCCAGCTCAAACAAAGAAGCACTTTAGTCCATTAAATTTTCTTGAAGTCAACAGTCATCCCTCCCTCCCTCCCCCTCTTCTTCCCTCCCTCCACAGTTCTTAGACACCCTGGAGATTCCTGCATCTTCCAATTGCTTTCACAAAGAACCTGAGGCCTCTTTCCTGAGGGCTTCTCTCTAAAACAAGTGGTCTTCTATGTAGCACACAAGGGTTAGGAATTATACACCTTGACTTTTTTCCCTAATAGTCTCCAAAATTTTTTTGTTGATATACCTCTAAGAATAAAAGCTCATATATTCCCAATCCATGTAAATGTAGGTATATATTATATCCTTAGAGTACTAGAAGTATGCATATTAAATTTATTTTTATTTTTTAAAAATAGAGCTTTATTGAGGGTAATTGGTATACAATAAATTGTAGATATTTAAAGTGTGCAATTTGAAAAGTTTTGACATATGTATATACCCATAAATCCATTATCATACTCAAGGTAATGAACATGCAGGTCACTCCTAAAGTTGCCTCTTCCTCCTTTGTAATCTTTCCATCTTGTCACTCTGAGCCCCTTCCCCAGGCAAGCACTAATCTGCTTTTTGTCACTATAGATTAGTTTGCATTTTCTAGAATTTTACATAAATGAAATGCTACAGTATATAATTTTTTTGTCTTAGCTTTTTTCACTCAGCACAATTATTTTGAGATTCATCATTGTTGTATGAACTGATATCTGGTTCCTTTTTATTACTGAGTAGGATTCCATTGTATGGATATACCACAGTTTATCTGTTCACCTGTTGATGGGTACTTGAATGTTTCCTAGTTTTTGGTTTTCTAGTTATTATAAATAAAACTGTTATAAATATTTACACACAAAGTCTATGGACATATGCTTTTGTTTTTCTTGGGTAAATTCCTAGGAACAGAATCGCTGGCTGGATGCGTCACACTGTAGGTACATATTTAACTTTTAAAGAAACTGCCAAATTGTTTTCCAAAGTGACAGTACCATTTTACATTCCTACCAGCAGTGTATGAGAGTCTCAATTTCTTCACATCCTCTCCAACATTTAAAAAAATTTTAGTCATTCTAACAGGCATGTAGTGTTCTCATTATGGTTTTGTTCTTCCATAATAACTAGTGATGTTGAGCATCTTTTCATGTGTTTATTTGCCAAATGTATATCTTCTGTGAAATGTCTGTTCAAATCTTTTACCCATGTTTTTAAAATTAGGCTGTGAGGGTTTCGCTTATAGGACAGAGGCTTTGAACAACTCAAGGAATGAACATGTCTTGATGTAGCCTTTTTCTGAGTAGGGATGTTAGTAGATTCTCAGGGGTCTACCAGTTCTCCACAAGCAATTTAACTCTTGGGATTTCATTTGGAAGGTCATCTAACAAAACTTCAGACAAGCAAAATAAGGATCATTTAAACCAGAGGTCAGCAAACTCTTTTGGGAAAGAGCCAGACAGTAAATATTTTAGGTTTTGTGGGCCACATGCGGTCTGTTGCAATGACTTTACTTTCTCACTGTAGTGTAAAAACAGCCATAGATAATATGAAAAAAAATGGGCATGGCTGCGTTGTAATAAAATTTTATTTATGGAAACTGAACTTTGAATTTCATTTAATTTGCTCATATCATAAAATATTCTTCTTTTGATTTTTCTTTCAACCATTTAAATATATAAAAACCACTCAACCTGTGAGCCATTCAAAAACAGCAGGCCAAAGTTTATAACTGCTGATCTAGATGGTCATTTTATAACTAGGTTTGAACCCCAAAGTACACGCCTGAGTTGGCAGCTATGTTCATCCTAACTTCTAGAGAGTTAAATATTTTCACCATAAATGTAGTAGTTCTTAAACATGGTCTCAGGAAACCTCAAGACCTCACATCAGAATTTCATCTTAAAGGTGTATCATTACCTTAGTTTCTCAAATGACAAGATTTTCCTCCTAACTTAAACTGAGCTACCTGCTAGCATGAGACAGCATGGTAGCCATGCTGAATCTACAACAGAACATCATTCTTTCTGTCAAATATTGGCCTCTACCTTCTCTCTGATCAACACATTACTGGACTTGAAGACAATCTGTACAATGTACTACTCTAAATTTCACTTCTATTCCCTGCTCTGTGTCTGAGAGCCAATGCTAATGAAGCAATGGTCATATTTTACTGAATGGCCAGATAGGCAGGCAGAGGGAGAAGGAAATCAGGACCACAAAGGCTGTGCCTGGGTTACTAGTCCCTGGAGAGCCAAAGGTTTTTAATACTCCACAAGTAAGGGCTCATACCCGAGAAGTCACCTACTAGCTCGTATCTTTACTTTCACTTGTGAACTGGAGCTCCCCAAGTCAGTGAAGAGAAGCCTTCCACAGGGCTGGTTTGTTTCATTCGCTGAAGGTAACTAAGCACAGTGCACATATGCTTTTGTCATTAGGGTGCTGTGCAAGGAGAAGAATCTGCCTTCTGTGCAGGGACGTTGTGCCGCTGATGGAGGTCTCTTGCTTCTTCTCCCAGAGGGTCTTAAACATGCCTGGAGATTTAGTGTAACAGGCTGTAACTCTGCAGGGTGTTCCGTCTCTCCACATCCTCAGAGACTTCATGGGGAGAACTTGCTGGCACTGGGCCTGGATCCTCCCCAAGGTTAAGCAAAGCTGGCTCCAAGACCGAAACTCCCTGTCACTTGGGAAAGGGTTCTCTCTCCAGGACATCTCAGGAAACACTCACTGTTTCCATAGAGCACTGGGGAGACAAAGGAGCAAAGCCTGGCCACTCTGATCCCTTCCAGGTGACCCAAAAACATCTCAGCCCACTAAGCCGTTAAGCCCACAGATCGAATGTGCATCACAGCCACCGTACGAATGACGGAGAACTCTTCCTCTCTGAACTAAACCTCTATTCCTACATCAAAAGACTTGGAAAAAACTATGCTGTGATATTGCAATAAATCTAGACATAATACTGTGAAATCTAGCTACTCAGACAAGCTAGACAGTTAATCTCGCGATTGCCACCCAAATTTGATCTCCCTATGTGCATATGTATAGGGCAGTTCTTTGCATCCATGGATCTTTGAGTATATTTCATTTATCTTATGGTTAGAAATGAATATTCTTATTTAGCATAGTCATCCCTAGATAGCTGAATCATATGCTGAGGTTATTTTATTGTAACTTTTTGTTTCAAAGTAAATCATAGCCTCAGACATTTGTCACCAATTATTTATGTTGAATGAAAATTTGTAAACCCTATGAGAAGAAATCCTATAGCATATCAAAGTGGGTTAGAAACACAATGTTGGGTTCTTTTCTGAACAGTGATTTGCCATAGAATCACTTTATAATCTATATGTTGCATCTGTTACAAAAGGGCCTGCTGATTTTACCCTACTTCAAGGAAGTAGCATATAAATTTGCTAAAATGTGGAGGTTCATATAAGCAGAGAACCAAAGCAGGCTTCCCATATACTTCCCCCCTCCTCTCCTCTCTGAGGACTACTCAGCCCTACAAGATATAAATGACAATAATAAATGAGTTGCAGTCAGTGTTTTCCCTGAAATGTTACAACATCGTTTTGGTGAGAAAAGAGCTCTTCGTTCCTTGTCATGCAAATATTGTATTTGGGGGATTTTTCTCGTAATGGGAGAGATCTTAATTTGAGAGTGCCTATTGGGGCATCTTGGCTGATGCTCATTACAGCTTCTAAATATACCCACATAATCACCACAGCCCAGAGGGGTCAATAAGCTCCTTAGCATTTCCTTGCTAAGATCCTGCCCACAGTAAGGCACTGACAATGGCCACAATTAAACCTGCAAATCTCATTTCTGCAGAGCATAATAATAATCTACTATTTTTTTCATTTTTAGTTGTTTTAAGATTTCTAAACTTGTGTTGAAACATGCTGCTTTCATTCCCCTAGAGAGGAATAATATTCCTTTAGCAAAATTCTTAGGTCAAGCCCATGTGTATTTTGGAATGGACCAAAAAGCTGGAAAAAAAAAACAAACAGATATCATCTGGGGGGGGGGGGGGAGGCGGGATTGTAGCCAGTTTGTAACAAACCCTTCTGGAAAGGGACTAGCATGGAACAGAGTTTTTCAGACTGTATACAGAGGATTGCTAGTTCTATGAGATTGTAGGTGTTCCAGTTAAATATCTTTGGAAAATGATACAATTGATAACTCCATCATGGAAATTAGTAATGGACTTTAGGAGATTAGCAAGGAAGCAACTATTTTTTTAAAATCTCAGGGTTCCAGACACTTCTATGACCTCAAAATCCCTATTCTCCCCCAAGGAGTATCTGTCAGTATCTTGAGATATTAGTGTCCAGTTGATAGGACAGAAATGCTGGGATACAATTAGAGTTTTTTTAAAAAAAATCTTAAATATGGTGATTAACAAGAATTAAACAACATAGATAGCTAGAAGACAGGTAGTTCATCATCATAACAGAAATGAGGCCTCTGTATGGCTGGGAAATAATGGAACGAACCACTGTGACGCACACATTGTGAAGTTTCAGGTGCCAACCCCAAGTGAAAGGTGTCACTGGTGTGAAACCATATCCTCCACAGAGATGAAAAACCCAACAGACAGGGCCAATCACTCAGAAAAACACATATTGTACCTAGCTATTCCTCCTCAGTGCTTATAAAAGCTACTTTTTAACAGAAGAATTAAAATGCATTATTGAACAATATTAGATTGAACCATATGAAATTGCCGATTTTGTAGGTAAAAAATATCATATATTGGCAATTTCATATAATTCACTCTAGCAGAGGAATTACATGGAGCTAGGTAGAAGAAAGGGGAGTCTAGAATTAAAAAAAAATTAAAAAGAGAAACTGTGATGGTTCATGTATTAACTTGACTTAACTAGTGGGAACAAAAAATAAGGAACATTTATTCCAGATGACAGAGTCACTGTTCAGCAGACATTTTTATTTGTAGGTAAAGTCTGGATGTTCTTATCTTAAGTATATGTAACCTACAGGCTCAACAATTCTTGCCCAACAGCTGAGCTCAGTTGGTAAAATTCAACTGGCCATAGGATATTAGAATTGAGTATTTTAGATGCTTCTCTCCCTCAGGGTCAACAAGTTTTAAAATCATCTTAAATGACACAACAAATCTTTTTTCCCCTTTGGTGAATGGATGGACATTATTCAGTTGACATTAGTTGACTATCATGCTTTCCCACAAGAAAGACTGTATAGTTGGTATAAACTTACAAATACCTCTCAGGAGCAAATTGCATATTAAAGTTTTCTTCTAACCCAAATGAAAATTACACTTGACAAAAAAAGACCTTTGAAATAATCCATCCTCAGAGGAGCTACTTTCATCTCTTGCTACTGTTGCTTCAAATGATTCAAATACACACTGATTATATGACTAGACTGAAAAATTCAGATGCTGCCATATGTCCAACCCATGAAATAAGGCTGGTTTGTTAATAACCATACCTGGACCTGGGTTATCAATCTGTATTTGTTACTTTTGTGACGGTAAACTCTTCCACAATGAATTATTCCTATGGTTAAAAAGAATTCTCGATCTGTGGGTCATAACATTGCACCGCTTTCCTACCCAGCTGCAAGTCATATTCAAGAATCCAAAGGAATGTTCCAAGTTAGTTCCAAAAATGTCCAGATGGGCTCACTTGCATACCACTCCAATAAACAGGGTTGGCCAAGCATGCGCAGCCTGGTCAGCCCACCACATTCACACTCCATGAAGGGCAGGCATTCCCATCCTTCCGCCAGCATGGTTTCCTGCTACAGGCATAAGCACGTCTCCCTGTAGACCTCGTGATTACAGGAGTGTTTTCCTTTTAATCTACTTAAGTGCAGTTCTTTATATTACCATTACCTCACTTCCCCATTTAAATTGATTAGAGATATCTATTGATGTCAATTGCAGAACTTGACCACTGAAAACTGCTTGGTGCTACCATAGTGGATTAATATCACTGTCAAGGAGGAGAGGGGGTATTTGTATTAGTCTGTGCTGTCTTACTAGGGGCAAATGTGTCATTTCCTTTAGGCAAGGTTTCCAATTTCAGCGCTATTGACATTTTGGACCAGATCATTCTTTGTGGAGGGGCTGTCCTGTTCACTGTAGGATATTTAGTAGCATGCCTGGTCTCTATCCACTAGATGCCAGCAGCACCTCCAGATGTAACAACCAAAAATGTCTGCACACACTGTCAAATGGCCCCTGGGGAACAAATTGTCTCTGGTTCAGAACTACTTCTTTAGACTTTCTGAACCTCTGAAATTAATCGGAGGACCTCTTACAACTGTCTTCATGTTCTCTCAGGATATTGCTGCTCAAAGTGGGGTCCCTGGACCAGCAGCATCTGCAGCATCTGGGAGCTTGTCAGAAATGTACACTCTCAGGCCCCACCCCACACTGGCTGCATCAGGATCTGCATTTTAACAAGATCCACGGGTGATTCTGCTGCACATTAAAGTTTGAGAAGCACTAATTTATAATACCCTAGAGGTTGGAATCTATCATTTAGTATCTTATAAAGACGATGATTCATAACAAAAGATGTTAAATATAGGCTGACAAGCCAGAATCATTTATTATTCAACAGCTGGTTTCTTTCCATTTGTTTTGGCCTAGATATGTGCTCCTCTTTTTCTATTTCTTTTCTTCTTTCTTTCTTTTTCTTTCTTTCCTCTCTCTCCCCCTCCCTCCCTTCCTTCTTTTCTTTCCCTCCCTCCCTCTCTCCCTCCCTCCCTCCCTTCCTTCCCCTTTCCTCTCCCTCCCCTCCCTCCCTCCCTCCCTTCCTTCCTTCCAGCTAGATGTGTGCTTGTCCTCCCTCCCTCCTTTCCTTCCTTCCTTTTCTTTCTTATAGAGGGAAACTGGAGTGGGGGGGGAGCAGGAATCACACACCCGCTTATGCCCACTTTCTCATAGGGACTGGATCAATGACAGTCACCTAGTTGTACTTCCCTGTCAGGGTCACCCAGAAGATGATAGGAAACCACCCAACAGTACTTATGCCCCCAAACTCAAGTCTATCATTCTAAGGTAGTCCAATATTAATTTAAAAAGCAGATGTGTTTATTTAAAATAATTAAAGATATAGAATATGCATTTTCAACAGGGGCAAATCACCACCAGTTGGATGAAAATGGGTTCTTGAGGGAGAAAATAAAACCTTACTCTTTTTATATATAAAACACAAATATATACGCAGTACATAAACATACATATCTGTTGCATTAAGATTTCACAGGGAGGCAGTTAGGAAAAATGTCTAAAAATTCTCTTTGGGGGGGATTAATAATAAATAAAAAGGTTGAAAAACACGGATTTAAAAAGTGATCTCTTAAAAGACAAAATCTTCTAAAACCTCAATGTAGTCTTGGGTAACAACCCACAGTCACTCACTAATACAGTCTTTGCTTCAGAAGACAAAAACACAGAAGTTGGAATGGGAAAGATGATGACGAACAGGGACAGAGAACAGCTTGGGGACCATGCCGCCATGGAGAGAGACGCTGCTTCTCAGCTGTGAATTCTGGTCCCTAAATTCCCAGCTGTAGGGATCTGGGCCAATTTTCTCTCTCCCTCCAAGCCTCAATTTCCTACCACCTAAGCAGGGTGACACGAGAGCAAAAAGCAGTGATTATTAGAAGGCATCTAACATGACCTGGCATAAAGTAAGTTCGCATGAAATGCTAGCTTTTCCTGTTAATCATCCTCTCCAGTTGTAAGATTTTAAAATATCATTAATTTGGGGGTTTTTGGCAAATGAATCTATTCCTTCTTGTTTGCATTCTGAATGAATCATAAACAGGACTTTACTATAAAATACCTGTATATAAATGAGTCTCTTGTTCATCCCCAAAATAACTTATTCGATAGGGTGATTTCAGGTGGAAGATTTAGTGCACAAGCTTGTAAGTCACTTATGCTATAATGCCACATAGGTGGCCCTGAAAAACCATCATTCTCTGCAAAAACACACAATAAAAAACACAGGGCTTATGGGAAAAAATGGGGTTAGGGCACAATACTCAAAAACTTCATTAGTGACATATACTAATAAAAAAAGAAACCTAATAAAATGTTTTTTACACATTACATAGTTAAGAAATATATAAATACAACTATTAATATTTCACTTCACCTTGCATAAAGACTGAAATTTGCTTGTGGAGAGGACATCAGAGGGGTTGCAGCTTATGAGTTACTAGGAAGGGGTAGAAAGAGGGTGTTCTGAAATTGGAGGGCAGACTGCAACACCAGGTGCGGATGGGTGTGGGTCCTAACACAGGGTGAACTGAGAAGGCTTGGAGACGTGTGAAGTGTGTGCATGTATGTGTGTTGTGTATTCCAACTCTGTGCGGATCAGTTGGGAACGCTTTTCTGCTTTCACCTAATGTTTCACCAGGAGAAAAATGGCATCTAAGCAGATGTGAAGTTCCAATTATGCTCATATTATTCCCTGATATATCGATTATATTGGAACACATTTGTGATTTCAAAACAAGACTCATAGAGGAACTGACTACTGCATTTCCAACACTGCTTAATTTCTCAGTCTTGGATGTTTTGTAAAAAGAAGGGATCCTTTTTCTGAAGGACATTTTAATTCAGAATCAGATCCATCAATTATAGTCTGAAGCCTCCAGAGACATCTAGCTCATTTCCCCCTATGACAATGCTTCCAATAGCAACTCACACTATTCCTGAGTTTTCATAGAGCTCAAGAATTCCCAAAAGTTACACAAGGTGCTGAACATGGGAGGCAGCTGTGGAGAGGGCTCTAGAGTTACAGAGAAGAGTCATTATCCAAACCCCTGTATGACTTACATTGTCCCTTCACCTTGCTGAGCTCCATTATCACATCTCTAAACTAAATCTATATAGAGGATCAGATGAGAGAACATATCTTGCAGTTACCTGGGCCAGTGCTTAAAAATATCAGTTTAATGTAAATCTGGACACAGATTGACTTATAACCATAAAGAAAGCATAATCCTTATCCTTCTAAGAGGTAATGTATCAAAAATATCCTTTATTTTACTGCCTTGGCATAAAATGATCATTGAGGTGGCTATAAAAATGCAGAGAAAATAGAAAATGCACATCCCAAACACTAAAGTAGTTTACAGACACAGGAAGACACAGGGAAAGCAGCCACTTCCATCAGCCCAGAGAGAATTTCATTTCCTCCCTCAAGGTTTTATTAGCTTTTGTCTCCTTGGTTTCTTGAGTTACGGTCTGGAATGTCCTACTTCCTTGTCTAAAAACAAAGATTCAATCTCCTGAGTCTGCAAAAATTATTCTTGCTCAATCCATCCCTCCTGTAGTGGCATCTGAAGGAACTCGTCATCTAACTTGGTTTCATTGTTCCCCTAATCCTGCCAGGAGTGAGTACCTCTTGTTGCCAATGTCTAGCTGGACAGACAAGGTCACGCTGCAAATCGAATAACTTTTACTTGCTTGTTTTGGGGACTCGATAAGTTCAAATCCACTTCTGAAGCAGAAAACACACTTGGTACCTGAAGATGGACACAGATTACAAGAACTGGGCTGTGAACTTGGCTAATTCTCCTCACTATTACTCTCTGCTCAACTTAGTACTGACATTTAGATCACAGGGAGCTTTCCCAACCAAAGAAGAGATGCTATGAAGACCAAAGTCTGTCTGCTGATTTTATTTCTCATTACAAAATAATTAAATGACCTCCAATTTTAAGATTTATTTTTTAAAAAGAATAAGTGTCATGTAAAAGCAAAGAGTGACAACACAAAGTTACACTAGAAGGGCACACTTCTAGAATCAAGACTCATGATTTGCTGGTCTGAGTTCAGAATTCCTACATGATTATGATGGATGCAGAAAATGAGTTAACTGTGCAACAGGAGTCCAAGTGTGTGGTTTCCCTGTACACTTGAAACCTATACAGTTTTGTTAACCAATGCCACCCCAATAAATTCAATAAAAAATAAATAATAAAGGCAAAAAAAGAGAAATGCAGTAATATAAATATTGCATATGCATAAGCCATCTGTAAAATATGGAAATGAGCATCTCCAAGAAAGTTTTCCAGTCCAGCTTGCCATTCCACCTCTTTCATGTTGCCCTGGGTAATTCCAAGTTTTCAGAACAGGCATATATGCAATTTGCTATAACAAGAATATCCCATGGAAGGGTCAAGGTTCTACCACACTTCCTGCCTTTCAAGTTGGCCCAGCTTTATATCACATGTATTTTTTGTTTTGTGGTTATAAAGATAAAAACCTTTATTTGATCTTGGATATGAGATTTGGCCTGAGACAGCTATGTCCTCCATTCATGAAACAATGGGATACAACTAAACTAAACAAACCTCTGAATTCATCTTGATGCTGAATATTAACCAAAAGTTCAGAATTTTAAAATGAATCAAGTGGTATGTTGATTCAAGAGTCACTGGTCTCATATCCATTTCACTTATGCATTAATCTACCAGCTTCATACACATACTTCATTTCTTTTCTCCCCAAATAAAGAACATCTATAAATCTTCAAACACTTTAGAGCAATCAAATGCATGTGAGGGCTTCCTCTTTTGATAATTTGAGCAGCTGTTGCGGCAGAATTGTTTTTCTTCACTCCCTTTCACTGGGTTCTCTCTTTAGCAGCTGCTTTTGTTTTTTGTTCATGTGCCTCCTCCCACTTCCCCTCCCCTAACCAGTTACAAAGTTGGGGGCTGGGGTGCTGAAAGACAAAGCAGTGCTTGTGAAAAATTTGAGTAAATCTGGGCTAATAGCCAAATTTAATTCTAAAGACCCTTTTTGGAGGCTCAGGACTAAAATGGAACCTAGCATAGGTCTGGCTGTTTCTAGGACACCATGTCCCTATTACGGGGGAGGGCAAAGAGGGGGCAAGATATTAATTTGATTCTATTGGCCACCATGTTTTGAAGATTTGATACATATTAAAAATAAATCATTTCTCATACAGCTAAGCTAAAAGGAGATTTTTAGTTTGAAATAATTTATGATTAGATGAAATTTTAAACTTAGTGGCTGTACTGCACATTGATCATTTAGTACTATATTTTCCAAACCTTATTACACCTTACCTTCCTAGAAACAGAGCAAATTTAGCATTTTTATGTGTGTGTTTGTTTTTTACAAAACGTCCAACCTAATGACCTTCACATTTTAGGGTTTTAGGATTAAATCCATTAGAAACATCTAGTGCTTCAAAGAATAGAATAGCTATTGGAAAAAGAAATTCACCAACCAAGTTCATAAGCTCTTTTCAATGATCAGATTATTCCCAAAATTGATTCCAAAAAACAATTTTAATATGATAATCTCAATATATCATTCTTTTATTAGTAAGCTATGTGGTAGTTATGGGAAACAATGCTCTTTACTGTTTTATAGTCATCCCCAGTAAGATTATGGAATGATGATCACAAAAGCAAGACCACTAACTTGACAATGATCTAACTGCACGTAAAATTGAGGGAATAAATGTACAAACGAGTCTGTATGCTTTTTTCTGTTTCTATGTCTCCTATTAGTTCTACAAGCCAGTTGCAGATTAATTAGGACATAAACCTGTTTATCCTTCCATGTTCTGTCAAATCCTAAGAATCCATAAGAGTCCTACGAGGGATAATGTCACAGGTAGCAGCTGACGTTTATTGGGCACTTGTCGTACAGACACAGTGCCTGGCATATCCCTTATATTTTCCTATTTACTCTTCATGACAACCCAGAGGTTCTGAGTGTAGAGGGTGTGTCTTGGAGAAGCTAAATAACTTGCTAGTAAGGGGCAATACCAAAATTTAAATCCAGATTTGTCTTTCAAAATTATACTTAAATATTTAACTTTAAAGTTAGATTCAAATCCAAGTTTAACTTTAAAATCGACTTAAATATTGCACTTCGTTTTTAAAGTTAGCAGAAAAAACTGCTTCAAAGAACATCTATTCAAGTTCATGTACTACATTTCCAGAGGACTTTCTGAAATCTTAATGTATAGCCTATTAATTTTTACTTTACACACAATTCTAACAGCTTGATTATCTCTTTATCATCCATTATCTGTGGCCAAACTCTGAAAATGGTGAGAAGGTATCATTGAGAGTACAAATGAGATTAAAGAGAGAAAATTATGAAAATGACACATAAAACATCAAAAGCACAGCTATTTTGAAACCATTTAGTGTTTGGGCATAATTCCTCCCATCTCATCCTTATATTGTAACATGGCACATGAATGGTGTCCATTATTGAAGATACTTATAAAAATTAATCAAACTCTACATATACCTCTCAACCAAATGATCAGGGTTAATGTCACAGTAATGAGACCTACTGACATCATGTGTCCCCTTATATAATATATTGTGAAGGACACAACATTAGACATTCTGTGGCATTCTTGCCCCGAATGCATAACTTCAGTCTAACCATTACAAAACATCAGACAAGCCCAAATTCAGGGACATACTTAAAATACCTGACCAGTACTCTTTTCAAGAGTAGAGGGCATGAAAGACAAGAAAAAAACGAGGAACCGTCACAGGTTGGAGGAAACTAAGGAGATGTGACAACTAAATGCCATGTAGGATCCTGAACTGGATCCTGAAACAGAAAAATGACATTAGAGGAGAAATGGGTGAAATTCAAGTGAATGCTCTAGTTTCGTTAACAATGTTACCATCCTGCCCGGCCAGGTGTGGCTCAGCGGTTGAGCATCGACCTAGGATCCAGGCGATCGGGGTTCGATTCCCGGTCAGGGCACATGCCCGGGTTGCGGGCTCGATCAATGACTCTCTCATCATTGATGTTTCTATCTCTCTCCCTCTCTCCTTCTCCTTTCCTCTCTCTGAAATCAATAAAGATATATTTAAAAACAAACAAACAAAAAACAATGTTACTATCCTAATTTTGATTATTGTATTCTGGTTTTGTAAGTTAACACTGGGGAAAGCTTGGTGAAGGGAATGTAAGAACTTGATACTATTTTTACAACTTTTCTCTACCTAAAAATTATTTCAAACTAAGCAAAAAATTTATATAGATCTAATTTGGTTCCATATACATATAAAAATATATATTTTAGAAATCTTTAAAACAAAAATATTTTAGTTCTTTATGAAAGGGCTAAAATTCCCATTTATTGAGCACAGAGTTGGCATATATATATTTATTGAAAAATAAATATCTCATTCCCATTGAAGGCAGTAGTACCTGATAGTAACTTTTAAAAATAAATTTATTTTTAGAACAGTTTTAGATTTATAGCATTATTGCAAAGATAGAACACAGAGTTCCCTTAGACCCTACTCCCAGTTTCCTCTATTGTTAATATCTTAGATTAGTATGTAGTATTTGTCATAATAATAAGCCCCACCCTGGACACTTCTATTCATACAGAGGCTGATCCACTGGCCCTGTGGACAGCTCATGACATGGATGATGAAGATCAAATCCATAGTAGTCACGTATTTGCTGAGCACTTACTATGGGCCAGGCACTGTACTCACAGTCTGCATAAATCATGAGATTTAATTTTCACAATAACAAAATTAGGTAGGTGCTTTTTATTATTCCCACTAAATGGAGGAGGAAACTGAAGCCCAGTGAAGTTAAGGGACATGCTCCAGATCACCAAGGAGGAAACAGTGGAGCCAGGATTCACACTTAGGACTGGTTTCTAACTACACACTCCAAACCACAGCAGCTGTCAATCAACCAAAACCTCTCTACAGCTGTTTATCTATGTTTCCTGAATCCTATACATGTTCACCTCATTTTATATAAAGGAAGTAAAATGTGTTGTACTCCTACCAGCTTAACTAGGATGCTTTGTTTTGATTCATATCACTGAAAAAAAAGGGGAACCAGACAGGACCATGTAAAAATTCACCAGCTACCTCCATCCAGGGTGCTGTGGCTCCATTAACCAGCAAGGTTTGGGCCACACTTCAAAAGTGTCAACTCTATCTCACCAGGTAGAGGCTGGCCCAGTGCTTAACCCAGGCTGCCCATTAGAATCACCTGTGGAGCTTTAAAAAGTCCCTATGTCCAGGAAACACCCCAGAAAATTACATCACAATCTCCGAGGGTGGACCCAGGCATCAGCATTTTAAAGCTGCCCAGGTGATTCCAGCCTGCAGCCTGGGTGCAAACCCCTAGGCCAGCACATATTTCCCTTTATCCACAGAGACCAGGGATAGGACTCCCAGTTCTGGATCTGAGCAGTATCCTACTCTTTCAGTCAAGGTGCCCTCTGACAAAAGATGCTAGGCACCTGTGGGGTGTGACAAAACCTTTATGAACAGAACACTGGCCCTTGTGATTTATTCACTCCACGACCTAAGGAATTGGAGAAATAGGAAAATAAATGTCACAGAAGGAGAGGCTTCTCTTAGACTTTCTCAGCACTGATAACAAGCTCATTAATTTCTTTTGGGAAGAATTAATTACACAGCTGAAATATCAAAGAACAAACCTTGAGCGTGCCATTGTAAATAATTTATTCTACAAAGGGACTTAATTTATGTAGGACACCATAAGCATTAAGAAGCTACAATGTGGCATGTTTATATTCATGTAGAGCAACACGTTGCAAAGAGGTTAGGAAAAACACAGAAAATATCAACAAACTGAAGTCACCATTTGTAACAAAAAAATGTTTTAAAGAACTGTACTGATTTTTTTTTTTTTTTTTTTTTTTTTTTTTTTAGAGAGGGAGGAAGGGAGATGGAGAGAGAAAAACATCCATGTGTGAGAGCGAAACATTGATCAGCTGCCTCCTGCATGCCCCCTACCAGGGATAGAGCCCATATCCCGGGCATGTGCCCTGACCAGGCATTGAAGTGGCAACCTTTCAGTGCACAGGATGATGCCCAACCAACTGAGCCACACCATCCAGGGCTGTAACAAAAATTCTGATAGCAACTTATACTCTTCAGTGGATGACATTAATGATGATGATGACGATAACGATAGCAATAATAGTTTAAACACTGAGTATTTTCCATGGCCTGGGCATTGATCTGTGCATTTTACATACATGAAACCATTTACTACTCAATCATACAAAGTAGGTACTTTGCTGTCCATTTTTCAGATTAGAAAATCATGCCCCAGAGAAAAGCACTTGTAGGTAGTAACTGGTATTTAAATCCAGCAGTCTGGCTCCAAAGTCTGCTCTCTTAACCATAAAATGACACTGTTACATCTGATCCTCATGTTGGCTTTATAATCTACACTAGCACACAGAAGTAGTGGTTGCAGTACTGACATGTCCACTGAGGTCTGGAGTGGCTCAGATAGATAGGATGACAGAGCTTTTAAGGGCTCAAATGAGTTCACTTCCAGTCCAAGCTTCCTTATTGCTATACCATAAACAGTTCTTTTCTTAGATGCCTATCTATAGATAGCAATGTCCAATAGGATCCTCTGTGATGGTAGAAACACACTAGATTTGTGTTGTCCCATATAGTAGCCTCTAGGCACATGTGACTGCTGAGCATTTTAAATGTGGCTGATGTGTCTAAAGTACTGAATTTAATTTAAGTTAAATTAATTCAATTTGAAATAGCTAGTGACTATCATATTGGAAACACAGCTATAGAGGCCATGAAAGATCTATCATTTTCACCTTTTACAATTACTTTTCAAACTAAATTCACTTCCAGCCTGTTTCCATGCTCATTTAACAGCTCATCAGTCCATCTCAAGCTCTACTGAAAATAAATGACCACCAAGAGGTTTATAGAAGCATGAGCTCTGTGATCTCACTGGGTATTTGCTTCGCAAATCTACCACAGCAGGCTCAGCTATAAATTGGAATATGTGACTCACAAAATGTAGTCAAGGAAAATATTTCCTGAAGAAAAGCCATCACACGTGTCCTTGCATGTTGAGGATGTAGTTTGTTTTCAAAGAGCTGAAAATGGTCTGAAGATAAGGCAAATGTGAACTCCACTGACCAGCAGCCAATCACCTGGCCTGCCTGAAATACTACTGGAAACTGAAATTTAAGACATCACCACCCCAAGTCCTTTCCCGGTTGGCAGCCACATAGGGTGCTCATTATTTCCTTTGTCATTTCACCATTTTCTTTTCCTAGCTGAGTTTGGGTGCCAAGATGAAGGTGAAAAATCTTACCAAATAGTCATAAGCTTAACAAATAGTAAATCCAAGAATAAAAACCCAAATATTGGCTTCTGTAGGGGTTCAGAACAAGCCACCTCAAGAGAAGGATTTGCCCAATCCTTTCTTTTTCATGTTAGCAAGAACGTGAACATGATAGGAAGAGCCGGGGCAACCATAATCGATCAGGAAATGGAAGCCAAGCCTTGAGTATGACAGAGAAACAAGATGGACATAGCTTAAGTCTCTGACTCTTTTATGTAGGAGAGCCACCATACCAGCTGGCACTTTTATATCAGGGGGATAACACTTCTGGCATACTTAAGTTATTATTAACACTGTGGGGGTTCCATCATAGTAGATAAACCTATAACCCAGCTAGTTACTATGGTAACAAGTAATAAAAGTATCTGTTTTGTTCTAGTAAAAGTAATTACAAAAGTATACATACAACAAACTGTTCCTGCAAGCCACCTGGCATCCAATGGTGCTGCTGAAATACCTCCAGAGAGAATAAACAGTTTACATTATTTCACTGGGTCCCAAAATGGCAATCCTCATTCAGGTCACTCACCTTACTCACTGGATCTGGCCTGACTGACTGTAACCACTTCCCAAAAACCTAACCCCTCCATCAAAAATGCGCCACCATTGAGACCCTTAAAACAAATGAGCCACAAGTTTCCCTTTTCCCTTTCCTACACTGGCAGAAGAAAACAGGTAGGAGAAATGGCATTGTCCATTCCCCATCTCTTGCTCTGTTATGTTGATGGTCCCTGTGGTTAAAAGCACCAACATCAAACAAATCAACCATACCATTAAGTGGTATTGACTGTACCACCTCCATCAAGAGGAGGTGAGGAACACAGAGAGTACTGGGGTTCACATACCAGCCTTGCCACTTCCTGGCTTTGTGACGTCAGTGGTCATATCTATGAAATGGTGAGGATTACATTGGTTGACACAGGCAAAGCATTTAGAACAGTGCCTACACATAGTAAGTAATGACTCGGTAAATGTTTTATATGTGTATGCATGTGTGTATCATATACATGTCTATACATACATGTATGTGATATATAATGTATAAGTTCATTTTATATATACTAGGTATATGTATATATGTTTGTGTATGTATCTCCATTTCTTGACTGATTTGCATAAATATTCTGATTTCTGTGAAAACCAGGTTGATTCATAAAAGCAAAGTGCTCCTCTGTCTCAAGTTCAAAAGCTATTAACGTTTATTCTCCTGCATTTGGAATAAGTAGATCTGCCACTTAAACATTCCCCCAAGGTGCTCTGAAAGACCCAGCAGGACTTTCAGCTGCTCTGGCCCAACCCCAGGATGGGGAGGTGGCATGTGAGTACAGAGCTGGAGGGATACTTAATGCAGCAGTCTCTGGACCTGCCTCACAAGGCTTTGAACTATAATTTTATTTTCTCAGTGACCAAGGGAGCTTGTTTGAGCCATCAAAAGTGGATGCTAACATAGAAACACAAACACACTGCCAATGAAAGATTTCCATAAAGGTAGAAATGCATCAAAGAGAAGCTCACAATAGAAGCAGTACTCTTCCCTACACTGTCCCAGGTTTTTGGAATGGATATTAAAAAAAAAAAAAAAAAAAGCAGCACTGTCATTGCCTAGGTCTCCAAAGCAGGACTGATTTATATCACTGATGTGGATACAAAATGCAGTTTATGCACAGATACATCTCCATCAGCTGCTCTTCCCCACTTATCCAGAATCTGAAATATTTTGGAAGCCTCTGTCATTTGCAAAATAGTTAAGTATAAAAAGCCTCAGGATGGTTAACAGCTGCCGCAAAGCCCACTCCACAGAGGAACCAAAGCTCCTGGGCACCTACTCCAGGCTACTGAAGGGAAAATTATACAGCACTCGGTACTGCTTAAGTTAGTTTACAAAGAACATGTATTTGCTTATTAATTCATGTGTGTGTTTTAAGGAGGCTCATCTTCAAAAAAATAAATAAAACAAGGCAGCAGATTGGCTACAACGGGAACTCCGCGACAGCACAGGGGAGCTAGAAATATTCAAGTCCAGTGTTACAGTAGGGACTCAAATGAAAAGTAGGCATTTCTACCTCAACACCTGCTGCTAACTGAAGATACCCATATGGAGCCCAAGCACAATTCATCCTGAGTCCCTCAGTTATCAACAACCAAGCTGTGAAGGCTGTTTCACTCCGTTAACCATGGCAAGGAAACATGTAAGCTATTTTTTAAATATTCAAGTTTTTAAATGGTAGAAAATTTAAATCTCTTTAGTACTTTATACTAATAACCTCTGGCATTTCTCAAAACAATTTATGTGATCAAGTCATTCGCTAAAATGCCAGTTAAATGAGTGACTCACTGGACATGAGAAATTGTGTGTGGAGATTTTTATAGCAATGAAACTATCGATATTTTTAAAACAAGTAAGCACAGCCTGCCATTTTAAGTACAAGGTTACCATGGCAACACTAACATACCTTATCTCTTCTACCCTAAAGATAAGTTTTCATAGGTAATAAAATTGTAGAAATAATTAAATAAAGCATTCCATTTAAGACTAAACTACATAAGAGACTAGAATTTGTCAGGCATCCAAGCAACACCTTAATTGGTTTTCAGGTTCCTGCAATGGTGTCTCCAGGCTTCTAAAGAAGGAAGCATCACATAACAATGATGTTTCATTATGTTATTATAGTTACTGACATCATTTATGGTTTAGTCTGTGACACAACTTGTGGTTTTGATCAGTTTTATTACCAACCCTCTCTATTTTCCTAATTGCATTAAAGTATTAATGATAATTTGCTACATTCAAAAAATGCCCTTTTACAAAGTTCTGATTCTCCCCAAGTGAATACCTTTCAGCAGGATGTTCACTTGTTGAAAGATTCAGATGAAACTAAGTCTGAAACCTGTTAATATACTCTGATTAAAACAATTACTACTATATAAAAGAAAAGAGAAATGTCTCCTCTATGGTAATACATGTAGCACAGGAATGTAAACCAGTATTGGTGCCATTCTATTACTGAAGACAATGCTCTTTTGAACACATTTGTTTTGTTTTGCTTTTAATCCTTATGGTTTCTCTGCTCAGAGGTATATCTTCTTGGCTCTTCGTCAAGGCCAAGAACTCTCTTATTCATCACCAGAGTTCTTGTACTTCCAACTGCACTTGGACAATGAATGTGCACAATGAAAGTTTGGAAGGTGGCTGGTAAAACAAGCTGTCTCTAATAATGCCTTTGATAACGTCAATAAAAGCAAGTAACTATCATGGACATTCAGAGCTTGGACTTCAGCTAACAGTCTTCTTTCTCCTCAGGCATCTCTATAGCTGACTGTGACAATGACAAAACGTTAAACCTTCTCTGTAACATTATGAAGACATTTCCTCATGGGAATGAAAGCAAACACAACTCCCAATTACCTGGGCAGATGATCTACAGTGGGGTGAATCTTTCTTTTGTTCATGGTCACTTAGTTTCTTAACTTCTCAACTTCCTTTATTTACTTATTTGGAGAAGCCATCTAAACTTTGTTCAGCTTCAGGGAATGGTCAACAGAGGCCAAACCTTTTAACCCACAGATTTCAAGTAATAGTATACCAGTATGGCGGACATCACAAAGAAGGACTGGGCAAAAGGACTGGAGGTGCGGGTAAGAAGTGGGAAGAAGAGAGTTTCCTGACTGGCCAATACGTGGCTGTATAATTTTTTAAATAATATTTTCATGAATAAACACCTGTTTTCAAATATAAGGATAAGTACAGCGTTCCCATTACTTGATGTTTCATATTAGGATGAACTCTTAATTCTAGAAAACTAAGGTATGGGTTTCCCCATTCTTAATGTCACCCTCAAAGAGCAATTTTATATTTATTTCAAGTAAGGCCCATGAATGTTTAGCAGTTTTATGGATATAATACTAAAGAATAAAACATTCAAACAACCTATGTAGAAATCTCAGTAGGTGAAATTATATTGGATATTTTTCTCACAAAGTTGTTAAAGTAAGATGTACCCATTGAAAATTCATAGTAAGATAGTAACATATTCATATATGTTTAGGAATCATTAAACTGTATGGATATAAAAACTTGACACTTACCTGGAAATGACCACATTTTTACCAACTGCAACTAAAAATATGGAGGAAAAACTTTCCTACAAATATAAACCATAGTTAATTTTCTATGCCAATATTAAGACACCAAAAAGCATTCATTAAATATAAGTGAAATGACAGACTGAACATAACTAGAGAATTTCCTCTATCTCGCATTTAGCAATTACTCAGACAGGTGTACAACACACCTGAAAAGAGAACATAGCACACACAAACCCACATTTACAGAGGAGATAAATTGGGGGATGATTCTTTGCTTTACCAAAGGAGTTGCTGAAGAACAGCAGCCTTTGGTTCTTAAGTATTTGTGAGGGGAACCCCAGGTTTGGGGACAATGAAGCATAAAGCCTTTGAAGACTAATTAGAATGAGGCTATAGCCTCATCTGCAAAGTTTCAGGAAGCAAATGGGCGCTTCTTTTGCTTCACTGCAATACCAGGCTGGAAATGGTACTTGGGAGAGAATATTTAGGCTGCTACCTTCTTTTTAGCTTGTTGGACAGCCAGGCTGTATTAGAGTGAACCATATGAAAATGCTGTATTATACACCAAAAATGGTCTAATGCGGTCTATTTCATGAGTCTCAACTTAAGAATTTTACCAAGGATTGGGAAATTCAGGGAAATATGATATTTAAATCAGTCATTGTACTATTCATCAGCAGCTCTTAGAATAAAATAAAAAGATTAAACCTATTGCTTGAAATTAAATGGTGAATGAAAAAAATAACTGGCCCACTTCAATGTTCTATGCTATCTTCTTTTAGTTTGCAGGAAAGAGGCTGAAATAATAAATAAATAAAACCCTCAGGTAAAAAGAAATTTATGATTCAGTTTTATATCATACATTGTATTATCATTTGTTTCATTATTCTTATCATAAGTAATGCTTGTTTGTGGTAAGAGTTTAATGGACATCAATTGAGTTAAACAAGTAGGTCCATATCAGCAGCAGTAATTAGCAACATCCAGGACTGGGTTTTGTCCGCATGGAGAGATGCTTGACGTAGTGGCATCTACTGAACAGGGCAATTCCTTCTATACCTGGGTCCCTTTATTTGGTGTCTAGAATCTCTTGCTCTATTTCAGCCCAAATCCTAAAACTTTCTATGGGCTATATGTTTTTAAGGTTTGCAAAGATCATCTTTTACAAGTTCAAAAGTTTAGTTTAAATCAGTGTATCCCAACTTTGGAACTCTTGCAAGTTGGGGCCAGATTGTTTGGGGTGGGGGTTGTCCTATGCATTGTAGGATGTTTAGAAGCATCTCTGCCCTCTACCCACTAGATGCCAGTAGCACACTCCGCTCTATTTCAGTTGTAACAAGTAAAAATGTCTCTAGATATTGCTAACTGTCCCCTGGGGGGCAAAATCGACTGCAGTGAAGAACCATAGGTATGAAAAATTCACCTTCAAACAAAAAATAAGTCATTGTTGCTTTTTAAAGAATAAGAGGCCTTCATTTCTCACCAGCAGCTGAAAGAATGCCGCTGAATGACTCCAAATACTGCCTCCACACACTAAGGAAAGAGCCTACCCAGGCAGCAAGTCAACCGTCTTCAAGCCACCAACCTAGTAGAGGTTTCTAATCAACAACCCACTCTGTCACAGTTACTTTGGTCAGAAGTTTTTTTTTTCTTTTTAGTGATAGCTCACTTGTCCTGTTAGGCTGAGGAAACTGCAAGTCAATCACAAAGTAGAAATAGTGCCATTTTTGCTCAAATCCCTAAATGCTAAAATAAGATGATAAAAAGTCAAAAGAACTTAACTTTAATGTCTGAATTTAGACTTCAGTTTTAAATTCTAGAGTTTCTACAGAGAGAGACCCTTCCAAGACAAAAACATATGACCAAAAAAGTGAATGTCAAGAATGGATTCCTATGACTGGTGCCTTTCAGGGTTACTCAAATCTAAATGTACGGGGGCTGGGGGTGGTGTGCGTGTGTGCGTGTGTGTGTGTGTGTGTGTGTGTGTGTGTGTGTCTGGTGGGGAGACAGATGTTTCAGGACAATTTATATTTGTGATTTATGTTGCCTCCAAATAAATAAAAGTTTGAGGCCTTGGGCAGGAATAAGAATATTTCTGTGAACTGATGGGTAACAGTTGAGCACATAATCTTTTTTGACAGCTGAATAAACCACTTTCTGGAATAAATCAAGCCGGCTGTCCAGCCCAATGCTGGCCTCCTCTTTGCAGGGTGATCAGCTATGCAAAAATATTCCAGGAAAAATTTTCCATTTCACTACTCAGGGAGACTAGGTAATCCTGAAACAATCAAGAAAAGTTCATTTTCATGAGTAACATTGCCAAACATGGAAATAACACTCCAACAGAAGAGCCATGTTTAGTCATTCTAGGGTTACCTTAGCTACATCGCTCTAAGGTATTAGTGGAAAAACATCATCTTCTTTCAACTAAGAATTTGCATCTTGAATGTAAATATGGTCTTTGTAATGGAAAAAATTGGGTAATATTTTTCTTCTAGAAGAAAGCCACATTTTAACATACTGAGGGTTTTACTTTCTTATCTTATTATAATATGTCGAGGGTTGGTTTAAGTAAAAATACCTCACTTTGCTTCAGTTCTTATGATCAGGGTGGTACATGATAACTCAGAATCGGCTTCCTCCACAGCTTCTACTTGAATCTGAACAATTTTGTCCACTCAGCTGCACTTTCAGAGGTCACAGGGCTGTGGAGGGACACCTGACATCCCATGACATTAGATTTAACCCTGATTCACTTTTTCTTTTTAAAAAAGCCACAGAAACTATGAGGGACCTTTAAAAGATTTTTAAACAGTGTGCAAAAAACATTACTGGGGGATGTAAAAGAAGAAATAATTTTATGAAGAGATATACCACATATACCATTGCAAGGTTCGATACAGTAAACGCTGTGACTATCACGAAAATTATTCCGTAAAATCCTTATAATCTCACACAAAATCCTAGTAGAAATGAAAACCCAATTCCAAAAGCGAAAAATGAAGACTACCTCAGACACTTTTAAAGAAGAGCAAGAAGAGAAACGTTCTCCTAGGAGATAGCCAGGAATATTATAAATCTACAGGAATTACAACAGTGTAGTATTAGCACACGAAGGGCAAAATAGATCAAAGAACAGAATGGAGTCCATAGATGTACACACATACACAGTAAGGAAATTTAATACATGAGAGATGGTATTATATAAAGATCAGTGGGGAAAGGATGAACTATTAAGTTCCTGGTGGTTTATGTATAGGAAATATAAAGTACAAATAGATTTCTAACTCATACTATTCCAAAGAACTAAAATCCCAATGGAATAAAGACTGAAAAATGAAAAGCATACTTTAAAAAATGCTTTAAGAGAAAATGCAGGGGAGAGAGGAAAGAAGATGGCGGCGCGTGTAACAGCTGCACCCGCCGCCTCCCGCAACCGCATCAAAATCACAACTCAAATACAGAACCACGTCCCTCAGAGCCTCCTGAGATGCGGAGGAACAGAAGCCCCGCAACCAAGGAGCTGAGGCAGCACCGAGACGGGAGGAGGGGGAGACTCGGGCGGGTCGGGGCTGAATCCCGGAGACGCGGCCGGGCCCACACCCGGGGCCGCGGGGAAACCCGGGAGGGAATCTCGGCGGCGGGGGTTTCCCGGAGGAGCAGGGGTCCCAGCCCCACAGCAGGCCCCAGCCCAGGGCTCCAGGGCCGGGAAGAGACGTCCCCACAACTCCGGGCTGTGAAACCAGCGGGGACTGTCCCTGAGGGTCGCGGAGGCCGCGGGAGCCCCAGCAGCTCCTCTCAAGGGCCCGGCGCGGACTCACTCGGACGCTCCCTCTGAGCCCAGCGCCGGGCAGCGGCCTGAAAGGACCCGGGACACTCGGGGAGGGACTGACCTGCCTGAGATCCGGGCGACAGGGGGAGGGCGGCTTCCTCCCGGGCAGAAGGGCTGGCGGAGGCCATGGCTCCTGTGGCGAGTCCTCCCCGCACAGCCCGCAGGCAGGCGCCATGTTTGAATCGCCGCCACCTGACTCACCTTTGGCCCCGCCCCGTGATTCCCGGAGGCCCCGCCCCTCCCCACCTGCAGCTCATCCGGGCCATTTCCAGGGGCTTTTCTGTGCAAGTGGCCTCTCGAGCCCCATGCTTAGGACTTTCCTAAAATCTCTCAGACAAGCAGCAGCTGCCCCATGCGGCTTGATAAGCGGCCCCAGGCCTGGCACTAGCGGCAGCTGCACTGGCTCATAGCTGGGCCTCTCCTGGGCACCTCCAGGCCCAGCACAAGGAGCAGCCAACTACGGTTTGCTGAGTAGCACACGCTGGGTGGCCCTGGGCAAGGCACTGGCACAGGCTGACTGTGCACCTCCCGGGAGGCCCCAGAGACAGTGCACCTGGTGGTCAGACTCGACCACGCTGGATTACAACCCTGCCACATCCACGAGTGACACTCAAGGGACACACTTGGTGAACACCAAAGCCCCACTGAAGTAAATCCTGCTACATGGGGGTGTCTCCAGCACAGCAGCTCTCTGGCTGTAGCTGCAGTGGGTCCTCACAGCTGATTGGCCTGGGGTCAGTTCCTCCCAGGGACGCCAACAGCAACCAAGGCTCAACAACAACAGGACAGTGCACACAGCCCACACAGGGGAGCACCTGGAAGGCCCAGCTCAGGGGACTGGGGAGGCTGAGCCACTGGACCCTACGGGACACCTACTACACAAAGCCACTCTACAAATTCCAGGAGACAGAGCAGCTCTACCTAATGCATAGAAACAAACACCTGGAAGCAGCCAAAATGTGGAGGCAAAGAAAGATGTCACAAAGGAAGGAACAGAAGAAATCTCTAGAAGAGGAACTAAATGAAATAGATCCAAGCAAGCTAACAGATACAGAGTTCAGAATAATGGTTATAAGGATGCTCAAGGATATTAGTAAGAGTATGACGAAAATAACTGAGGAAATCAATGATGTAATAAAGTACCAATTTGAAATGAAGGCTACATGAACTGAAATGAAGAATAATTTAGAAGGAGTCAACAGTAGAGTAGAGGACGCTGAGAATCAAATCAGCAATTTGGAACATGAGGAAACAAAAGACACCCAACCAGAAGAGCAAAAAGAAAAAAGAATCCAGAAATATGGAGATAGCATAAGGAGCCTCGGGGACAACTTCAAGAGGCCCAACATTTGTATTATTGGGGTGCCAGAAGGAGAGGAAAGAGACCAAGAAATTGAAAACCTATTTGAAAAAATAATGACAGAAAACTTCCCCTACCTGGGGAAAGAAATAGACTTACAAGTCCAGGAAGCATAGAGGAGGAACCCAAAGAGGCCCACAGCAAGACACATCGTCATTAAAATGCCAAAGGTTAAAGACAAAGAGAGAGTCTTAAAAGCAGCAAGAGAAAAGCAGTTAGTTACCTACAAGGGAGCACCCATATGACTGTCAGCTGATTTCTCAACAGAAACCTTGCAGGCCAGAAGGGAGTGGCAAGAAATAGTCAAAGTGATGAAAAACATGGAACTACAACCAAGATTGCTCTACCCAGCAAAGCTATCATTTAGAATTGAAGGTCAGATAAAGAGCTTCTCAGACAAGGAAAAGCTAAAGGAGTTCATCACCACCAGACCAGCACTACAGGAAATGTTGAAGGGTCTTCTTTAAGAAGAAGCTAATGAACAAAAGAATATAATGAACTAAATAGATCCAGAGACATTGATGCATATAACAGATGATCATATTTCAGAGGGAAGAGGGAAGGGGGGTGAAGGGTGGGAAGAGATTAACCAAAGAAGTTATATACATATATGCATAACCCATGGACACAGTCAATAATGGGGTGAAGGCCTGGGGAGGGGGTGGGAGCAAAGTAGAAGGGGTCAATTGGGGGGAAAAATGGGACACCGGTAATACTTTCAACAATAAAGATTTTTTAAAAAAGAGAAATGCTTTGGAATAGAAGAACATCTTCATCACCTTGGAGATAGGGACAATTTTAACACAAGACAAAAATAAGAGGCACAAATTATAAAAGACTAACGAAAAAGATTGATAATTAGGGCTTTATTACAATAAAAAAATTCTGTGCAATAAAAAATATTTTATACAACAAAAGATGTATTCCATAAAGTTAAAAGATAAGCCACGGAAAAGATGATATTGACAACACATTTAACAGAGGGATAGTATTCAGAATGCATAAAGAATTGCTACAAATCAATAAGAAAAAAACAAAGGAAGCTATAAATTAAAGACAAAACACAAATGGCCAATAACTTACAAAAAAATTTCAGCCTCTAGGGAAATTCAACATAAAAAACAATGAAATACCACCTCATACCTATAGAAGTTTTGAAAAATTAAACACTGTGACAACCAAATGCTTGTGAAGATATGGGGAAACTAGAATGCTCACCCACTACTGGTGGGAGTATAAAGTGATACCACTACATGGGAAGCGGTGATGACACTATAAAACTTAAAGTCAGCTTTATGTAATGACAAAGCATTCATTTTGCTGACTACATCACTTCAATCAACAACAAAATTTTTCATTGAAGAAATAGACACATTATTATTGTCTACATCCAAACAACACAAGAAGAAAAGTTATTTTGGCAAAAACAGTTTTATATCTATTTCTAAAAATTTTCAGGATGAAAACTAGAATCGTGCCTTCAACCCGTTTTCCAAACCTGCACTCCACCTGGACTACCCACTAGCCAACAGTTCACTAACTACTGTAAATTCAGACATTTTCTAAAACTCCTTTTTCAGGAAACTAATTGAAGGGAAGTCTCAACATGTTATGTCCTTATATTCTGAAGACATAAAGTATTCATACTGATCGTATCCTGAACAAATGCGCAACATCTCCAACTTCCTCTTTATTCACAACCCCTCTTGATGTACTTTCCATTCCCAGGTAGATAATGGGGGTGCCTTATCTTTGTAATCTCTTCTGCTATATGCACGTTGTTCATGTACCGTTCTCATCTCTCATCAATTATTTTCAAAGTCCTCACACCTGCTGTGTCAATGTTTTCCCCTTAAAATGGAGGGTAAGAATCAGTGGTTTATGCACTCCCTAACATAGCTCTATGCACGCAGGCACTTAATAAAAGCTTATAATGATTTAGAAGCAGGTCTATTTCCTGGACAGGAAACATCTTGGAGTTTTAAAATAATGTTATTAATGTTGATCAAAAGGTGCCAGACATGAGAGTTCATACTGTGTGATTCCATTTATATAAAAGTACACAAATAGGCAAAACTATGTTGGCAGAAATTAGGAGTGAGTATCCCTGGTCAGAGGTTCCCGAAAAAGACCTTTCTGGGGATTTCTGTGGGGCTAATAATGTTCTGCTTCTTAATCTATGTACTGGCTACTTAAGTTAGTAAAAATTTTTCAAGCTGTATGCTTACGATTTGCCCACTTTCTGTGTATATATTTTAATAACATTTTAAAATGATTTTATAATATCCATGTCCCTTACCAAACACCTACAAATATTTGTGACAAGATATCATTATATGATAGAGCTCAGTCAAGTTTTTGGTAATCCAGGGCAGTGGCTTTGCAAAATGGTAATAATTCATGGAGTGGAAATTCATCTCTTTAATGTTCTTAATTCTGTTGTACTTACCATGAAAATTGTCAGAATATGCCATGTGAGAAAATTAAAAGAAAAATATTTTTTAAATTGCTGCAAAAAATAAAAGTTATCTTAACGGTTTGAATTTCTCTGCTAATTATATTGCTCCTTGTCTGAAGGAACAGATGCCTGAATTTAAGCTGCCATTTAAAATTTAAAAAATATATATATCTTTATTGATTTCAGAGAGAGAGAGAGAGAAACATCAATGATGAGAGAGTCACTGATCGGCTGCCTCCTGCACACCCCTGACTGGGGATCGAGCCCACAACCCGGGCATGTGCCCTGACCGGGAACTGAACTGTGATCTCCTGGGTCCTAGGTTGATGCTCAACTGCTGAGCCACGCCCAGCCAGGCTAAGCTGCCATTTTAAAATCACCATTTAAGCATTCTTTTCAAAGAGTCAATGTGAAATACCACATTCCTAAACCTAAAAAAGTGGCCTGATGCACATAGAAAATAGCAGAATTTCTAGGCTCCTTCTAACCTTTGCTTCCGACACTCCTGCTCTTTTTACACGAGAACTATTTTGCAACCGTGCTCAGATCTCTTAGAAAACAGCAACTTACGGTCTCCACTGGTGGGTAGGAGTTGAGGAAGGGGAGGAGCAAGGAGATTACAGACTGTCAGTAAAGGGGCTCTGTGATCAACAAGGGAAAAAACAGTCCTTTCTCTTAACAACTCCTGCATCTCTCAAGCACATGGAAAACATAATGAAGTCACAACTATGGACCCTAAGATGGAGCAGAGCATGCAGGAAGGTTGCCTTAAAGGCTTAATCTGGGTAGATTTTATTATAGCTAAGATGAACTCTAAATTTGGAAAGGCCACCAAAGTTATTAAGGATGTTAAGAAATGGGACTAGATCCTTGATGTCTTTCTACTTAATGAAGAGAACAAAAGATGAAAACGATTTTAATAAGCAAAATGAACGTCATATTGATTTAGTCCTTTCAAAGATAAAGTGCCCTGAACATCAGAAAAAGTTGCCAAGGAAAGCCAGGCACTCTATTCGAGGGGGTGTTTGGTCTCATTATTGAGAAGGTTTAGGTGCCATTTTACTGCAAAGAAAGAGTGAATTAGGTGGTCCAAAGGGCTCCCCTTTATAGCTCCAGATTCTCTGGTAATATTGAAAAAACGTAAGAAACAACAAACAAAACTTCCTTCCTATAGAAAAATAAAGCATCCCTTTCTGAAGGATAACACCTTTTAAACCAGAGATCTTCCCATTCTGCAGATGTGTTCAATCAAGTCCTCAATGCCACTACTCAGATTTTATGATATTGTGAAGCACAAAACATTTTCAGTTTCTTTACTCTAAAGCAGTGATTCTCAAAATGGGGCAATTTTGCCCCTCACCCAACAGAACATTTGAAAGGGAAGGAAAAGAGACTTCTTTTATTTTAGTATCTGTCTCCAGCTGCTCCAAAGAACAAAGTATAATTGAACAGTCGACAGAAAACAAATAAATATACAAGTAAATACTATGCAATAACTCTAACTCAAGATTATTTACAATAGACTTTGCCACACCAAGTTCAAATGTACTGATTTATATACAGCAATTAAAAGCAAAAATAAAAAGGTCAGGTTTAAACACTTTTTCCCTTGGCAGATTTTTGTTCTAACCAAGTAAGCAAATTTTACTTCTAGACATTAAAATCCTAATTTCCAATTACTAGAAAATGCACTCCTTTAGTTAAGTGATCATCTCATCTATCAAATTACCTACATCACTAACAATGAGTATCACTACTGATCCTACAGACAAGAGGATTAAACACATAACACGAGAATGTTATGCACAACTTTATGCCAATAACGTTAGTTTATGTAAAATGGAAAAAGTCCTGGAAAAACACAACTTATCAAAACTGAAACCAGGAGAAAGAGGAAATCTGAAGAGTACTATCTTTGTTAAAGAAATATAATTCAGAACATTTGCACAAAGAAAACTCCAGACCCACATATCTTCACTGGTAAATTCTTTCAAAAATTTAAGGAAGAAATAATACCACTTTTAAAAATAATAATCAAATACATACACAAACAACAACCGGGTTCCATTTCACCAGCCCTTCTCGAACCACACCAGAGTCACCTTGTCTATCCCAGAAAGGTTCATGCTTCCTTTCTTCTCCAACTTATCTTTTGAAAGGAAGGAAGCAGTAGACAAGATTAAAAACATTTTTGCAAGATTCATTTATGTGTGTCCATTTGTAATCAGTTACATTGCGTTACTCCCCATTTGGCTTCCTGTGCCACCCCCATCTTATGTTCTACTTTCCCCCACCCCCGACACCTACCCTCTGCTATGGCCCCGCCAGGTTCTTCAGGGTCACACAGTAAACCCTGCTCACTCCTACCTGTCTTTCATGTGTACCCTAATCCTCTCCACCCTTCTCAACACACCTAAAAGCCAAGTCTCCACCAGAAGCTTCATGTAAGCTAGAAGGTTTTACCTTTCTCAGAACTTCTTCTAGACTTTTATTTGGAATTTTACAATTAGACACTAATGATTCTCTCACACTGGGTTTCTTTTATCTCCTCGGTTAGAATGTCACTTCCTTCCAGCTGTTGCTTCCCTGCTTAAGACCCCTTCATGATCTCTATGACCAAAAGGGTGACCTTCTTCTACCTCCGCTCTCCCGCTTCCCCCACATTCAGGCCTTGCCCAGTTCCTCCACGCGCCCAAGCTGCAGCCTCTGCCATGCCTCCTGCTTTTGCACATTTGTACCCAGGGCCTGGGATGTCCTCTCCTGGACACACTCTGACCCCTGTCATTCTCCTGATCTTTCCAACTCAGATCAAAGGTAACTGCCTCCCCCAGGAACCCCTCTCTGAAATACCACCCACCCCCTTTTTGCCCCTCAGACAGAGGAAATTATTCTATAGGCTCTTGTACTTACTTCTTCTTATAACTGTTTATCTGCCGCTCTGAAGTGACTGTGGGGATCTGAGGACATGGCTGGGTCTTGTTTATTTATTTGTTTATGTTTTGCTTCAAGACTTAGCACAATACCTAGCTCATCTGAGCAGGACTTTGAATGCTCACAGTGTGAGCACCTGTCTTATATTTGAGAGCCTTCAAAGCGATGGGCATGTAACAGCAACTCAAAGGTTTAGAGACTGGCACTTGCTAGTTGCACGGCACTGCAGTGGGTACTCATTCAACCCACTTGTACAAGGTGAGAATGGAAACACAAGACTGTTGTTACCTTTTAATCCTCGGGGCAATAATGATTTCACTGAAACAGTGTTTTACTCCAAGCTTCCCTGAACTTCAAAAATCTGACAAGAAGGAAGTGTTTTTTACCAGAGAGAGGAAAAATATTTTATAACCTCAAAAGAAAAAAGCTAAAGGCAAAATAAGAAATGAAATAACACTCAACCTGCTCTTTAAATTGTTTTTGTGTCTGTGTTCGCCTGCAGCAATCAAATTACTTTTAAAGTGACTTCAAGCTCTGAGTTCTGTTATTCTGTGAATATCTTTACTAAAAGTATTAATATTATTAAAGAACAATAATTAATATCATCTGCCCTATTTAATTTAGTGTAGTCTATCATAGTTTATAATAAATAAATATCTTATATATCTTGAAATCTATACATTTATAATGTTGATAGGCCTTAATAAAGTACATTTTATATGATAAAGCCTTTATCCTTTCAACAAATACTTGTGGAGCACCTACAATACGCCAATCATGTGAATGAACACTGGGATACAACAATGAATAAAACAATCTTTGTTGTTGACCAATTTGGTATTTGAACAGAAAAGAAGACATAAGAAAAACACTAACAAGCCAGCTAATAGTAACCCAAAAAATCATGTTAAAATTATTAAATGGATGTTATTGGCTTAAAAATACAGTAGAAGCACTTTTACCAACACTCACCAAGTGAGCCCATATTTTCTATTCTTTTTGTAAACTACACTGACTATTGTCCACAGAATTTGACCTCAAAGCTATTCTCAAGACATCACTGGACTACTTTTCCCACCAGCTGAATTGTATACCTAAGAAGTGTCACTTGTTTGTGCCCAAAACTGTTTATGCCAGTTGTACTTGTTACTTTAATTATGAAATTCAATTCAATATTACACAAACTAATAAAATATGAGTGCCAAAAAAAAGAGTTTTTATTTCTTTGAAAACCAGGTCGATTGCTTTGGAAAGTCTTAACAAAGAGGAGTCACTTGGAAAAATAGTTGCAAAAAAAAGTGCAGGCAAGACAAAGTTAAAGCCACCTAACTGCTTGACCCCTGATACAGCAGATAAGGATGTTCTCTAGGAAACCCTCGGACGGGTCAAGTGATTTGGGCAACAGCTTTTTCTGGAGCAAAGATACACTAAATAACTACTGTTTGTCACAAACAGTACAGGGTGCTATTGGGCTACAAGGTTTTTTCAACATTTCAGCCTGCACGGAACATTTGAAGGGAGTGCTCTCCAAGACCGAGGAGGGTGGGCTGTTGCTAGATCTTTACACTCAGAGGGAGGGAGGCGAGCACATTCTGGGACACTTCCTGCCCATCTGCTCCTCAGGATACCATTCCTTTGTTTCTGATTGCATCTGAATTCCTGAGCAAACTCCCAGAACCAGACACCGTCTGCGTGGGGCCTCAGTGTGCTTCCTCGTAGTCTCACCTCTAAAGGTGGCCTTGGCCCTCTGGGGGGTGGGTGAGGAAAAGCTCTGTGGAAGAGCCAGCTCTAAGGAGAAGAGGGCAGAAGCCAAAGCTGGAAGCACTCCTCCACCGGTCTCCTTGGAGAAAGGCCAGTTGTCCTGTTGGCAGGCACATCAAGATGTCAGCATTCAGTGCAACTACAAATGATGCCTATGATGCTGGCCTCGTGGAAACAAATAGTGTTCAATTAGGGAGCTGCTTTCTCATGCTTTTCAAGCATAACATTACCCTCATTTCTTTTTCTAAGTTACATCCATTTTGCTCTGTAAGAGCCCCCCAAAATACTTTCATCAAATCTTTTACTTTGTAGTAAACTGAGATTAAGAAGAGGCAATGATTTGCTCAAGGTCACACAGCAAGTTAGCAGAATTACTGGGGTGGGCACCTGGGCCTCTGGCTTGCCCTGCTTTTCCTGTTTCTTGGTCCCGGCAACAACAGCACCAGCAGCACCTGGGAGCTTACTAGAAACAGAAACTCAGGCCCATCCAGGCCCACTGAATCAGAAGCTGCTTTTTTAACAAGGTCACAGATGGCCTATATGCACATTACAGATAAAGAACTGCTTTAAACCAGATTTTTTAAAATGTTATTTTGTGAAGTGATTAAGTTCATAATCTTCCCATAAATTTCCTTACAATGAAGTGGGTCAAAACAAAGATCATGTCATACACAATTTTCATTTAAAGTTATAGGCAACTAATGAAACAAAATTAGCCTCTCTCTCTGGATACATGATCCGTATTAAAGCAGGATGGATATCCCCACACATGCCTTATAAGAGGTTACTGCATTGAATCCAGTCAGTTGCTCTGCCTTCAGGCCTATGAATAAGGTAACAGAATCAAAATTCTGTTGGGCAACATGAGCTCCCATCAGATAAAACCAGAGTAACACTGAGAATGTGTGTTTGTGCACAAGCAATGGCTAAATGTGGGACTCTTCAGCCAGTGAAATAATCAGTTTCATCATATTCATTTAGTTGGTGTACTGCATACAAACAATACATCAACATCTTCCCATTGTGCAAAACAACCAAAGTTACTGAATAGTCAAACACACTGCAAACATCATTTGTCTCATTGCATTTACACGAACCGTCCAGAACCAGCAAATCCATAGAAAGTAGATTAGTGGTTGCTCTGGCGCAGGCTGGGGGGAGGGGAGAATGGGGAGTGACTTTTAATGGGTCCAGGGTGTCTTTTTAAGGTGATGACAATGTTAGTGGTGGTGGCTGCACAATTCTGTACACTTAAACATGCCAATTGCAATGGTATGTGAATTATATCTTTACAAAGTCATAAAAATATCAATTGGCTCAACAATAAAAGTGTTTTCTTTTAAGATGCATTGAAATACACACCACCACTGCTCATTATTTTTTCCACTTAAAGATTTTGAATACCTTAAAATTAGAGTCTGAAGCGGCTTTTATTTCCATGAACCTCCCCCATTTTACCAGGAAATTAACTGATACCAGTTTAAGGAAGTGACGTGCATGAGAACCAAAGACCCAACTCAATGGGCCAATGGTCAGAATTTTCCCAGCATTACATCATTTCAATGAAAACATTCATCGGGTATGTTGGGTAATTGAATACAACTGGAAAAATAAAACCAGTTCATGGCCCTGTGGTGTATTTACTAAGAACCTACCAAAGAAAATCAGTACGTTTTCTTTTCAGCATGAAGGGAACTTTCTTTTTTTATGTAAAAACTAAAAACTAAAACCAAGGATACAGGCAGAATCAGTAAAGTATGCACAAATTAACATAAGTTGGCAACTGAAGTGTAGAACCAACAATTGTCCAAGACACAAAGTACTTCCTTGAGAACAGGCCTCTGCTTTGGGCATTTGTTCATGAGAACTTCCACACCCACTGAAAAATAAAACCCTCACTTAAGCCCAGGGTTTTGTGAAAGCCATTCTCAAGAAGGTGCCTGCATGATCATTAGAGGCTCAATTTCTAACCTGTACAAATCCCAATGTTTGGCTTTCAAAAACCAGAAATAACTTTATTCCAAGAAAATTAGTTAATGCCCCCAGCATTGCCAAGGCAGTTACGGGCTGAGCAGCAGCCCTGAGTTTTGCATATGAGCCTCATTTGAAAGGGAGCATTGAGTTGAGTGATGTGACTACTCACATGGGGGCATTTGGAGAAGTAGGAACCAGAGTTACAGTTCTGCAATTCTGCCCTTTCTAAAAGGAGTTTATCCTAGCTCTCCCCTAACTCTTTGGCAAGAAAATGTCCTGTTGGATGCAGGGGTCTTATTTCCTCTTGTATTTTGATCATGTAGTAAATTTTTAAAAAATTAACTATAAAATTCTTTGCACTTCCTTTTAAATGAAAAATACCGTGCCCTCCTTACCATCCCTCTCCAAAATATTTATCAGCACAAAATTACCTCCCCCCACATGCACAGGCCAACCCATACTCAGTCGCAGAGGGGTTTGTAGATGGGAGTACGGGGCTAGGGATAGTGGGTGGGGGACCGGCAGGGAATTAATTCCTTAGCCCTCACTATTAACCAGCAATGGTTAAAGCCACTGGCTGCCTCATTAGGAATGCTTCGGATGGGTCTTCAGTCTGTGGCTTTTGTGGCACTGGTGGCTGGAGTCTGTCAGCCACTAGAGAAAGATAACAGAGCAGGGACAGAACACCCTTTCCCGGCACGGTGCTCAGACACTTCCAAGGCTGCAGCAGAATCAGTTTATTTCCACCCCCCTCTACGAGTTTCCCTTCCCATAGAGAACCCCTTCAACGACATGTTGCTGAGGCAGCATTTCAGGGTGTCAGGAGGTGACAGAAAGAATCTTACAGCCACCTAACACCCTCCCCGGCCCAGGCTGGAGATTTTTCATCTCCAGAGCTGGGCTTTCACTGTTATTAGTCGAGCCCCAATCGCACTGGCACCCGCCTGGCACACTGTCTGCACCTGAGCCCAGGTCTGCATTTTGATAGTTGGAACTGGGACAAAGAAAAGAAACCCTCTGTCCCGTCCAGTCCCTCTCCCCTCCCACCTTCCTTGTTTCAAGGGTCTTGGTTCTCAAATGGGGTCTTCCAAGAGGCGTGGGGAACTGGGCGTTTGTTTCACGTGGGTTTAGGGCCAACCGAACTACGGCAGGCTGGGACAGGAGCGAACTCTGAGCCCGGAGCTCGGGTGACAGGGAGGGCGAGCGTCCCGGCAAATGGGCAAGAAGCTAGCTACTCTCCCACCCCTTAAAAGAAAGCAGGAGACAGCCGCCTGGGACACCCCGTCTGCTCTCCCCACCCTTCTGGGAGCCCCGCTCCTTCCTCCCGCGAGCGGCAAGCCCCGGGAGGGGGACGCCCCCAGGTTGGGGCAGGGACGGCACCTGGGCGCCGGACACCTGCACCGCGCCCCTCCCACCTCCGGCCTCCGCCCGGCCAGCTCGGGAAGGGTGCCCCGGGAGGCCGCACCTGCACCGGGCGGGCGCGGGCGGGCCGTGGCGGTGGCGCGGGGCCAGCGCGCTGGCTTACCCATGGTGGGAGATGGGCGGGAGGGGCGCTGGCTCCCCGAGGACAGGCCGAGCGGCCGTGCGAGTTGGCGGCTCGGGCGGGCACGTGTGCGGGCTGCGCTGGGCTCCGGTCGGGTCGGGTCGGGCTGCGCTGGGCTGCTGGGCTGGCAGCTGGCTCCTGGCTCCGGCTGGGGTGGGAGAGCCACTGGGCTCCGCCTGCACTGGGGGCCGGCCGAGCCGAGAGGGGCCCTGACGTCAGCACCGGGGGCTTTGTGAGCCCGCAGCAGGGCTGGTACCCGCAGCAGGCGCGCCCAGGCACCAGCCAAACTGGGGGCTTCCTCTGGGACCCCCGAGCAAGGCCCACGGGCGTGGAAACCGGAAAAGCCAGCCGGGTGGGGGGCGTGGAGAGAGAGGGGAGTAGGCTTTTAGGCTCTCCGAAAGAGATCTACAGCTGGAGGGGCTCTGCGGTCTTAGTCATGACCCATTGTGCAGGTAAAGAAACTGAGGCCCGGGTCACTACACCAAGGACACCCAGTGTTCGGCAGCATCGCCCCAGTCCACAGTCCTGGATCCTTTTGTTCACATGTGCGCTGCAGCTGGTTTACTTAATTCAGCAGCTGTAACCAGGGCTGCACGTTAGAGTCAGCCAGGGAGCCTTAGAACCCCGATTTCATCAAGTCCTCAGCGGGTGGGACCAAGTCAAAAGCTCTCCAGGTGATTCCAACGTGCAGCCAAGGTTGCCAACACTGACCGGAGTTACTTGTGGGTAACGAATGACTTCGAAGGGCACAGGTGGCACTTTCCAATCTGAAGTGGTGACGGATTTGGTGGTGTCAGTAATCAGCCCACTTGCTCCTTGGAAGCGCACCCCTGTCATGCTCTGGGGGACATAGCGGACTCGTCCCAGTCACCGCTTTTCTGGCTCAGGCCTCCCGCTTGAGCCTGTAAGTTAATTAATGGTTTAACAGTGTCCGGGGTTTAAATTCCTTCTGTCTCCTAAGAGAGGAATTTCCCCTTCTCCGAAGGTATTAGAAAAGCGCTAAGACCCTGGCAGTTTTCCTATGGCTACTGCATTCCCAGACATTTCCGAGCCCTTGATAGTGCATGTTGTGCTTCTTCATTGTTTTGAAAACACGTTGTGTTACTTGAACCGAGGGTTACATAAACGGTAACAGTAGATTGTACACTTGAGGGACATTTAAGCCAGAAGAGGCTTCAGGACTGAGAGCGGTGGAGCAGGCAAACATTTCATGTATTGAAGTTTATTGTATTAGAGAAGATTTTATCAAGGCAGAACTCTAGAAGGCCTAATAATGTTTTGCGTGAAAGGACGGAGATTTGCGGTAGGCGGATCATTGCCAACCAGTCGTGGTGCTAAAACAGCAGGGAGCCCGCTGGTTTAACTCTGTCCTCCTGTTGCAGGAGAGCGACCCATTTGAATGAGGCTGGAACGCACATGCATGCAGGTTCCAACTGCAGGTGACAGTGGCCACGATGGCCTGCAAAGAGCAGAGACAACGGGGAAGTGGGTGGAGGTGAGGAGGAATTCATTTTAAGTCCTGGTTCGGTTGGTTCCTGCATCATGGGAGGCTCCTAGCAGACAGAACAACAGAATGGGAGTCTGAAATAGTATTTGGGCACAAGATGACCTCACTATGGAAGCAAGAACTCTAACGTTTTGTGCACTGGGATAAAAGTAAACCCTTTCGTCCACTTTCTGTCATTCCCTAGAAGTCTCAGATTTTTTTTTTTAACCAAAGAAGAGAAATAACAGCTGTCCAAATATTGGAGCTAGTCACATGGGATGCTGTGATTAAAAAGCAAGTTAAAGCAAGTGTGTACACAGTGTCAGAGGAAAGCCACATTTTAATAGAAATTTTTACTCACTTTGGAAATGTCATGGACTGATTTCAACAAGCAACTGTCCCGAAAATCCTTAAGAAAAACAAAACAGCAGCTGGGAAATTAACAAGGCTACTACAGACAGGATGCAGAAGACACGTAATATATATACTTGACTATTAGTCAAAGAAATGTTATTTGAAAGTAACAAACCACTTTTCTCATAGTAAGTAACTAAAATCATTTAAAAACCAAGCAAGTCTACCTTGCAGGTGGGTAAATAAATTGGCAGAGCCTTTCTGGAAAGCAACTTGGCAGAATGAATCAAGAGACTTAAAAATATTCATAGCCTATGACCCTAATAATCTCGCTTCTGGGACTCTCTCTTAAATGATGACTGTTTCAGTACAAATTAATGTAAAAAGATGGTTATCACAGAGCAAGATGTAATAGCAAACAAAACAATAAAACAAAAGCAAAAAAGAAGGCAACAACTATTCAATAAAAGGGAAGTAGTTATATAAATTATTATTGACTTAGCTCATTGGTTCTCAGCTGTGGTGATTTTGCCCCCCAGGAGATATTTGGCAATGTCTGGAGACAATTTTAATGCCACATCTGGGAACGGGGTGCTACTGGCACCTGAGTGGTGGATGCCAGAGATGCTGTTAAATATCCTACTATGCACAGGACAGCCCCACTGAAGCAAAGATTTATGATCTAGCCCAACCCAAATGTCAATAGTGCTGAGATTGAGCATCTCTGATCTATTTAATTGTATATCACATAGCCCTGTTTCCAAAGAATTATGTGGGAAAATGCTCAGAGGTAATAAGATGAATGTACAATATAATCCTAGTCATATTTGTGTGCACATATATATGTACTGAAAAAGACAAAGAAAATACCCTATGGTAAGGACTGTGGGGAGGAAGAAACTTTCCTCTGCCCTCCTAGGTTCTGTCAGCTGGTCTAATAAATAAATTGACATGAGATATATTAACAAGAGAAATAGCTACACTTAATTATGTATGGAAATACAGGACCCCCACATACGTGACAGAGTCAGACACCAGAGACCTCACATGCAGGAGAGGTTCAGAGACAGGATGACTGAGGTATATAAGACATTCTGAACTAGGGATGAGATAAAGTGCCTTGAGAGCTTAAAAGGGTCATTGCAAAATAAGAAGAGCAGATGTTTAGTAAATAGAAGTTTGTTCTGCCGTACAGATGTATCATAAAGTTACTAGTGGTGATAACTCTTATCAGGGCAAGGCCCCTAATTTAAATTCTTTAAAGGAGAGGTAAGAATTTCTCTTAAGCCTGCAGTGTCTTGATTGCCTTCAGTTCAAAATATTTCACATGGGGAGGCCTGTTCTTAACCCATACAGAGTATTACTTATTCGCCAAACATATGTCTTCTAACTGGCCACACAGCTGTACTACATTTCCCAGATTTCTCAGCAATTGGGTGGGATAAGTGCCTCTGGGAGTGAGGCCACCAGTTTAAAGAAGAGAGCTTCGAGGCTTTTTCATCAAGACCTACTATTCTCTTTGTTATCGCATGTATGTGTTATTTATAGATATAGACATTGATATATTTAATTAAAGCACTTGTGTCCATTGGGTATTTAATTCTATGCTTTCTGGGCTCCTGAGACCTTATTTCCAGACATACCCTATATGTGAAATGGGTATAATCATAGTCCCTACCTCATATAGTTGTAGGAATTAAAGGAGATAATATTAGTAAGGTGCTGACCATCCAGGGCGCAATAAATGGTAGCTATTGATGTAGATGTTGCTGCTGGTGATGTTATCATTGCTGTCTCTGCTTTTCACCCTTGGGAGTCTGAGCAGTCACTGGAATGGCCAGAAAGCATCGTTAGGATGAGGGCATTCTGAGATTTTTGCAGTGCAAAAAGGGATGGAACTCTCTGGTCTAAAATTTTGCCTTACTTTCTTTTAGGCAGGCAGAGGAGCCCTCACTTGACTCTGCATCCATTCTAGAGGAGAGGGTGGAAGGAAATAGTTGATTTCCATTCTTCTACTATACTGTTTTATTTGTTTTACTTACTGAGGGATGGGAGTCAGGTGTCCTTGAATAGTAAGCAAACAGAAAGTAGCCCGATGTAGCAAGAAGCAACAGGAAATTAACAAAATAACTTCCCTATGAAAATGGACAGAACATCATTTAATTACAAAAAAAAAACCCTGAGCTTAAATGCACACATTGTAAGACTGCAAATACCCACTAAGACTAAAGGTCCCTCACACCTTGGGTGTAAATCAGATGGTTTTCTAAATGTCTAAATTTACACTGATGTTAGAAATATTAACCATCCTGAGAGTTGGCAAGTTGAGTGAAAGAAGTGTAGACAAAAAGAACAATATACTTAGAGTTCTACAAAACAGGGGCAGTCAGTGTCCAGCCAGGGGACAGCAGGGAGGTTGGGGTGGGAGCCAAGAAGACCTACAAGGAAGAGTTGCCCGGATCTTGGAGAGGAAGCTGAGATAAAGATGAAAGCACCCCCAAGATGATCAACTTTGCCTTCTACATTTTTCTATGTTCAACTTGGGGATGGAAGAGAAGATCCTATTTTTGCCTGCCAGATGTTTAAGGAACTAATCAGCCCCTGGGTTCTTCATGACACTTCAAGTGTCTTTTCCAGTCACCTGCAGGAGACAGATGGAGGTGTCCCTGCTCTCTGCACCCCTGCTCCTCTCCTGAGGACCTTCCTGAGCATCTACAATGAGGGCCCTAGGTTCCCTCTCACACTTTCCTGGTTATCTTATGGCATCCTGACCTTTCCTTGTGTTTCCTTTGGTGAGAACACTGGGTCTTGGAGATATTAGGTCATGTCCCCAGGTCACACGCTGAGTCCCTGGCAAATCTAGATTTAGATTTGAGCCGTGCTCTATGTGAATTCCAGCTCTGTACACTTTGCCGCATTACCATCTGTAGAAAAGATTTCCAGATAGTAAGATTCCTGATCTGGACTATAAGGAACAAGTTCAAAACCTCAGCCAGGGGTCTGTTTTGGGGCCCCCTTTCAGAATCAGTCTCCAGTTCAGCTGTGGATTAGAGGATGGGGAACAGGGCTACCTCCCGCCGTGGGGCTTATAGAGTCACAGGCTAGAAGTGAGCAGGATGCAGGCAAAATAGAACACAGCTGCACCCCAGGGGGCCCAGGATTCAAAGCTGGCTGAAAGCAGATCCTGCCTTTAAACACAGGTCATTTCATGCTGTCCTTTGTGAAGCAGGGCAATTGGCAAGTGATTTTTCTTTGGTTTGTACTGAGCCTTTCACTCCACAAGTCTGGGTTATTGTCCACCTCTAATGCTTGTGTCTTTCACGGGACTGTACTTTTGGACTGTGGCCGAGTTACCCATATACATGAATCTAGATCAGAGTTCAGAGAGGGGCATCAGGAACTCACAACAAACACCAAAGAAAATAGCTAATGTGACAGCGTGGCCTTGTTTTTGCAGATGAAATTTTTAAGTGAAACCATGTGCAGAGCTCAAAATTATTAGCTCATCATTTTTATTAGCTGACAATGATCTCTCTTACCCCTCCCACAATTCCTATTTGTCTAGGAATAATGAATTTGGTAGCCTCTTAGAAAAAATGCTGCTGCTTTGGGCTATCATTTCTCTCATGATTCTTGAAAATGTGTCATAGAATCTCTGAGTTAAAGGAACCTTATAACTCATCCAGTCCAATCCTCCACATTCAGTAATCCCTTGTGTCCTGTCCATGGCGTTCGCCATTATGGTATATTTGAATACTTCTCAGGATGGGGAGCTCACTACTATTATATCTCAATAAATGTATTGTTAAACCATTTTCCATCCCAAATTACTGTGGGCCTCCCAAACTTCATCACCTAACCCCAAGGGAGGCTTTTATTTCAAGCTAGGTAAAGCTTCTTTGATTGTTCTTCATTATGAAAGTTTTAAAAAAATTCTCAGCACCCTGGTTGTCCTATGGTGGACTTTCTCTAATTTTTCAAAGTTCCTCTTTAAGTAGGAGGTCTGAATGAGATGCAGCTCTCCAGCTGGTTAGGTTGGAACTCTTTGTACTCTTGAGTTGGAAACACTCTAAGTAATATGTATTTTCATTTGTTTGTTTTTATTCAGGCAAAATACATAAAACATAAAATTAACTACTTTAAAGTGTAGAATTCAGTGGCATTTAGTACACTCACAATGTTGTGCAAACAACATCACTTTCTAGTTCCAAAACATTTCACCAGCCCAAAGGGAAACTATAGCCATCAAGCCATCACTCCACATTCCCCTCCCAGTCCCCAGCAACCACTCATCTACTTTCTATCTCTATGGATTTGCCTATTCTGGACATCTCATATAAATGGAATCATATAATAGGGGGCCTTTGCATCTTGGCTTCTTTCACTCAGCATAATGTTGTAACATGTACAAGTACTTCATTCCTTTTTTTTTAATTGTCACCCGAAAACATGTTTATTGATTTTAGAGAGAGGAAGGGAGAGGGGGAGAGAGAGAAGCATCGATGCGAGAGAAATATCAATTGGTTTCCTCCTGTAAGCGCCCTGACCAGGGATCGAACCCACAACCTAGGTATGTGCCCTGACCAGGAATTGAACCCGCAACCTTTTTGGTGCACAGGACAATGCTCCAACCAAATAAGCCACCAGGCCAGGGCTCATTCCTTTTTATATAGCTGAATAATATTTCATTGTATAGATAGACCACGTTTGTTTATCCATTCATCTATTGGACATTTGAGTTATTTACAAGTTTTGACTATTGTGAATCATTCTGCTGTGAACACTGATGCACAAGTATCTGTTCAAGTCCTTTTCTAAGTTCTTTTGGGTATATATACCTAGTAGAATTGGCAGGTCATGTGGTAATTTTATGTTTAACTTTTTGAGGATCCACCATACTGTCTTTCACAGTGACTGCACCATTTCACATCCCCACCATCAGTGTCTGAGGATTCCAATTTCAATACATCCTTGCCAATACTTGTTATTTCACTTTTTTTTTTTTTAAATGTAACCATCTTAGTGCAAAGTGGTATTCCATGTAATCTGTTTTTTCAGACCTCCTTGACATGGCCTCTGAGGCCCTGCCTAGGCTGACCCTAACCTCCCATTCTCCATGCTCCAGCCTCACTGCTCTCACAGGCCCTCCCTCCCAATGCAGGGCCTTTGCACACGCCCATCCTGATGCTTCTTTGCCTGGCTAGAGCCCACTCCTCATTTGGCTTGCAACCTGAGCATCACTTCCTCGAGGAAGCCCTCTCTGAGCCATTAAGGTTGAATGTCCCAATTGACAGTCTCATTACACCGTCCACCTCCCCTTCCTAGGTCCTGCCAGAGTTGCAATTTTACTTGGATTATGTAAATATATAATGTATGTTTTTTCTCCTGTGTTGGGCCATGACTATAGTGGGAGTAAATTAAAATATCCAGATTAAAATTATTTTGATGAACCTTGGGAGACTTCATGTCTTATATTCTCCTTCCCAGGACTCTGTTTCTATAGTAATAGCATTCTGTCTTTCCTGCCTCATCAGTATCTCCTTTTTGACTTTATCATTCCTACTGGTTCACACACATGTTCCAGCCCCTGCCTTATTTTCTCGCTCCGTTTCTTAGCAAAACCTCTAAGAATAATTCATACTTGCCCGCATGTCCTCACCTCTCACTCTCTGAAGCCCACTCCAATAAGCCTTGGGTCCCCATCATTCTGTTGAAACTGCTTTTGTCAAGAACACAAATGATCGCATGTGGCAAGATGGGACTTTTGCAGTAGAGACCTGCATTTTCCTAGAAACATGTTCTTACCTAAGCTTTCATGAATCCACACATTTCTGGGTTTCCTTCTACCTCATTAGAAGAAATTTCTCAGTCTTCTTTGCTACTATCTAAATTTTTTTTGCCTGGCCGGGCGTGGCTCAGCGGTTGAGCATCGACCTAGGATCCAAGAGATTGTGGTTTGATTCCCAGTCAGGGCATATGCCCGGGTTGTGGGCCAACCCCCAGTCAGGGGCGTGTGGAGGCAGCCAATCAATGACTCTCTCACCATCAATGTTTCTATCTCTCTCGCTCTCTCCCTTCCTCTGTCTGAAATCAATAAAGATATATTTTAAAAATAAATAAATTTATTTTGTCACGACTATGTTTATTTTTTATTGTCAGTTTTACCCCCATGGATTGGATGCTCCAGGTGGGCGGAAAGCTTGTTTATATTGGTCACTGTTGTAACCTCAATGCACAGAACATATCAGATACTCGAGTTTTTATTAAATGACTATTTCCTCCATTTTAACATATAATTTTGAACCTAAGGATCCTTAAAATTTTTGTTTGTATAAAAAATATCATGACATCTTATAAGTATCATTCTGAGTTTGGTTCTTCTACCTAATATATTAGCTACCTCTTGTGAAAATGAATAAAGGAAAACCACATTCAAAATAGAGTCAGGAATCCATAAAGGAAGGGCTTTCATGCATATTCCACTTGCATGCTTACTTTATATACCTCAGCTGGCAGAAGCTTACTTTACATACTCCAGCAGGAAGAAGGAAGATTTTCTAGTTGCCTAGCAACAACTCAGCCAAGGAGAAGTCACCACAACTCATCCAATGAAAAGCCACAACTAGAATTCTCACTCCCAATAAACTTTTATTCAGAATCGCCTCTCCCAATTTCTTCCCTTCCCCTATAAAAGCACGATCCTCTCCTTTGTTCTCTGGACTTGCCTATGGTTCACCATAGTTTGTAATTCCTCTGCTATTTCAGAATAAATTTGATATTCCTGGCTAAACTGCTTACCTTTTTGTTTTAAAGGTGGACACCCTCTTACTTTTGGTGAACACTCTCTAAATTTTCATCCATCTCATAGATAAAAATATTGATTCTGACAGCCTTTCTTCCTTCACACTGACCTCAATTCATTGATCGGCATTCTTTGAGTATGTTTGTTTTCAGCCAGCTGGATAATCCTTGATTGTGTTGACACCCAGCACACATTTCTGTATGTTGTCCACAAGGAAATAACTTCTGTTGTGGAAAAAGGCCATCATCTGTTTAGCACACACAAAGTTCTAGGTTGACTCAGCTGTTCAGCTGGGGCAGACACTTAACAGGATGATTTCCAAAATGCACTGTGAGCAATGACCATTTAAACCCAAGAAAGAGGGACAGATGTGACAACTATGCAACCCCTGCATATTTTAATGCCCAGAACTGCTTCTCCTCTCCTCTGAATGGCTATCCCTCTTCTTCAACTCTTCCTGAAGTCCAGAGAGGATGTTGAGCTTTTCCCTGTTCTCCCATCTAGAAACTTTATCCAGGAAAGCAATGAAGTTGGAGGTGGCAGGGGAAAAGGAGGTGGGGGTGGGAACTTCTGTGTCTTAATATATGGGGGTTCCCTACAATCAACTCTTTGTTTTAAAAATGCTCAGACATCCTATACCATACATTTGTTGATGCACTACACATCACTGAATATTTCTCCCAAAGGATTCATGAGAGGTAGGCAGGGTCAGCATTATCAAAGTTTTGCAGAAGAGATCATTGAGACTGAGAGTGGTGTAATACCTTAGCCATGGTTATAAGACTTGTGGATAATTAGAACTCGTTGACTGGAGCCACAATGACTCCTTGTCAATTTCCCTTCCCACCTACCAACATCAACATCTAGTTAAAAGTGTGACAGAGTGACTGTTGAACCTGCTGTTTTCTTTTCGGCAAGTGACCTAACTCCTTTGAACTGGTTTACTCATGCTTGAGAGTCATAAGAATACTCATGGCACATGCTACCTTATAGAATGTTAAGGAGGCTCGAAAGAGTATTCGAAAACATGTGGTTTAAGGTAAAGTCCTACCTCCAGGCTTATATTTTTGTTATTGCCAGGATCTGTCAAATCAGTGTTTTTCTTTCTCTTACTCCCTTTATCCAAGATGGAGGCTCCCGCTCCAATCAACTTTCCTGGTGCCTCTTCACATGGCCCAAAGGGTCTGTGATTATATCTGCAAAGACCTGTAGGGTCCAGGGATATACACTGACATGCTTGAAATCCTGGACTCATGTTAAAGGAACAGGAGGTGTTCATTCCCAGCTCCCCTGGAAACATCCTAAGGACCAGCTGGACTCTGCTCCTTGTTCTGTGTCCTCAGTCCCTCAGTGATGTTTATTGAATGAATGAATGACGACAAAGAGCAGACAGACTTGGGCTCAAACCTTACCTTGGGCCCTGATTAGCTAAATTTCAGTTTTCCAATCAGCAAACTGAAAATGGTAGACTCTTTTTAAATTTTATTTGACCTAAATTTTTAAATTTTTATTGAACTTATTGGGGTGACATTGGTTAATAAAATTATATAGATGACAATAGGCCCTTTACAGGGTTGGTAGGATTTAAATGGTAGCTACTCGGTATTTTTCTCTTTCCCACATTCAATTTACCCTTAGTTCCCCCTTTTAAAATGGTATCTGCTTTAGATTTTGTTGTTTCTTTTCGATTTTTGCTCCTTGTCAAAGGCAGAAGGAAATGAGAAGGTAGATTGTTCTACCTTCTCTCTGTCATCTGATCTGCCCTAAACTAGTCTTTGTCCCTCCTTTGTCTAGTCATGAGTTTAAAAATATCCTTTGTGTTTTGTGGGTCACAAATAAATGCACAACACACACAAGGATAAAATATTAGCAAATCAGTCCACCTACATAATGTCCTTTTTTTACAAGGCAATCAAAAAATATAATTCTAATTCTAAAAACTGTTGCATTTCTTTTGATTACTTAAGATGCAATTGAATTTGAGGTAAAGAATCAAAATCCTTTAAGAGAATTACATTCAAGTCACTTTCTATCACCAAACAGGTCATATTTTGGGAGCAATTTCCCAACCTGTAAAATGAATGATTGCTTTAGAATAATCATGATTACATCCCCAAAAGGAAAATTTATCTCAGTTTATTTTTTCTTTGTACTGTCAAATGACTGATTCTGAAGCAATTATAAGGCCCAGCATTATTTTTCGCCACTGAATAGCACGCCCCTTACCCTTCACAGTTCCTTGTGTTTCCCTGCCACACAGGCATTTGAAAACAGTGGTTTTGTGATTTAAACTTATCAAGCAAAATGTCATTTGGGAAGCTGATTTGATAATTTCCCTTTGCCTGTGTGCCTTTGTACTACAGTAAAGGGCCAGGAAAAAATATGTAGGCATGTGGCTGTGGAGGTAAGATTAATTCTCTCTCTGCGTTTGTTTTCTGCCTTGTTAAGGAGTTTTGTGTGGGTGGTGGGAGCAGGCTGGCCATCTGAAAAAGCCAGGCTCCTTTTCCTCTGTGGAACAGAGGCCCTTTCACAGCAGCTATGCACAGGGTTTCTTTGCCTCTCCTATATATGGCTGTATTTTGTGTGTCTTTAGGGCCAGGTCCTTTGGGGATGCCATGTGTCTCCCCATCTCTTCCTGATGCCTGTTGTACTGCATCTTACCTCTCTACAGGTCCCCTTGAGCCAGACTCCCTCCTTGGAGAAGTTCATTATCACATGCTAATAAGAAAGGCAGAGGGTTCGAGTGAGTGGCACTGTAGCTGCCTGTTAAATACACACAGCTGACAGGTATGACCTGGCAATTCAACTAAGAGCATGGGCTTTGAAATCAAGTGGACTGGATTCAGATCCTACCAGAAGCTGCAGGGACTCCAGACAAGGGACTCGAACCTCTCTGAGGAGCTTCTTTCCGTGCAGAATGGGAGCAGAATGATGCCTGTCTTGAAAGGATTGTTATGAAGAGGCAATGAATTGATGCACGTAAAGTGTGGTGCAAAGCCTTGCTTTCAGTAAGTGCTCCGCAAACAGCAAGTACAGTTATGGAGCATCCAGAGCGGCCCTGGGAGGGAGAGTGTGGGTGAATATGGCCTCATCTTCCTCCTTATGCTTGGCTTCTTCAGGAGGCTTTGCTAATGGATTCATTTTAGTTTGTGTATGTGGGCATGTGTTTCGGTGGCCCAAGAACACCTTCCAACTGGACAGTGATCTCCAAGCTTCCACTATGTATATATGTAGATGGGTGGAGATATAAATTTATACCACACACACACACACACACACACACACACACACACACACACTCTCTTTCTCTCTCTCTCTCTCTCTCTCTCTGACACCTCTCATCTTTTGGTAGCATTCAATGGTGTTTTTCTGGTTGTCTCATTGCATTAAGGTTTTATCACAAGAGAAAGGGTTTTACTCCTGAAGGGGAGATCTAAGCCCAGCATTAACTTTTCTTTTGGGGGGCTTTGTCTCCCCCAAGCCACCTAGCAGCCTGTTCAATACACAGCTGACAGGAGCCATCGCTCATGGCTCCCTGCCATGGGTGATGTGAGCAGGCACACACTCTGCACAGGAAGGGGACTCCAGGGTGGGGCCGGGGGCCGGGGTACAGCCTGGTGGCTTTGACAGGAGCTGCCGGCGGCACAGTTGTCCCACCCCCGCCCCGTCCTTGGCTCTGACCGCGCAGCAGTTGTCTGCGTCGCGGCACCCACATCTTACTCAGTCACGGCCTGTTCTCAATCTGTCTTTCTGATTCCTTCTTATCCCTCCACCTCCTCGTTTCTGGCTCCCATTTCCTCCCCCGAGGCCCTCTCGCTGGGCTTGGCAAGTCTCTCTCTTTCGTGTCCCTCTCGGCGCTGCCCAGGCGCCAGGCCCTTCCCGCTCCGCGTGATGCGCGCCTGCCGGTTCCCAGGAGCAGTGGCCTGTGCTGTGAGCATCTCCTTTGTGGAGCCAGTCGGCAAAGCCCCGGTGGCCCCAGGGACCGATTTCACTCGGCTCAGCTGCTGCAGAGGCACAGTGAGTGACCCCTGTGTGTGGTGAGCTGATGAATGAATTGGTTCGAGGGGGCCTCAAAGCCCCTCTCCGCCCCTGGCCTGCCAGACAGCAAGGAGTTCCCACTCTCGGTGCCACTCAGGCTAAGTTTGTGTTTCTGAATGTGACCGCCAGCCACTTGATGAAATCCACTGGGGATGCTTGTGAAATGGGGGGCTCCTGACCTCTGGAACCAGACCTCTGGAGGTGGGGCCCAGGGCTCCGGGTGATGGGGCTGCCTGCTAACGCTGGAGTGGGGGAAGGCAACGGGTTTCCTCTTACTGCTTAACAAATTATCACAAGCTCGGGGCCTTAAAACACCACCGATTTATTCCCTTCCCTTGTAGAGCTTAGACATCTGAAATTAGTTTCACTGAGATAAAGTCAAGGAGTCAGCAGGGCTGTATTCCTTCTAGAGGCTCCAGAAGAGAACCTGTTTCCTTGCCCTTCTCAGCTTCTCATGGCCACCTGTGTTTCTTGGTTTGTGGTCCCTTCCTCCATCTTCAAAGTGTTTCACTCCAGTCTCTGCTTCCCATATCACATTGCCTTCTCTCTCATTGCTGCCTTTGAAAAGGGACATTATATGGGTAGTCTAGTTTAACATGAGCCCTTAAAAGCAGAGCAATAGAAAACTAACAACAGTGGGCTAACATACCACCACTCTATGGCTGAGAACTTGAGACTATGGCTAACCCTGGGTGTCAATCAAGCTATTAATAGAAAGACAAAAATAAACTCAACAAGGGGCAAGAAGCTATGGGCTATGAATAGACCACTGTGCAAACAGAATAATGTCCCTGACCCCTCAAAGATGTCCACATCATAAATTCCAGAACCTGTAAGTATGTTACCTTATATGGTAAAAGGGACTTTGCAGGTGTGATTAAGTTAAGGCTCTTGAGATGGAAGATGCTGCTGAATTATCTGGGTGGGTCCAACGTAATCGCCAGGGTTCTTATAGGAGGGTAGCAGTGGGGGTCAGAGCCAGACAAAGGAGGTTTGAGGACAGAAGCAGAGGTTGGAGTAATGTGCCCCTGCAGCCTCCAGAAGGAACGCTGCCTGGCCAACACCGTGATTTAGACTTCTGACCTCCAGAGCCGTAAGAGAAGCTTGTGTTGTTTCAAGCCACTGCATCTGCGTTAATGTGCTAGGGCAGCAAGAGGAAGTGAATACAACCCTTCACTGAACAGTGTGGCGCTTCCATGAGCAGCAGCAAATAAAGTCCACAAGCCAGCTGAGGGGGCAGAGCAGAAAAGCTTCTCCATGTTTTAGTTTAGGAGTCAGACTGGAGAAGGTTCAGGTGAGTTATCACCCAGTGAAAGCCCTGGGGAGAGAGGGAACCAACATTGTACATCTCACGGAAAAGGGCTCCTGGCTCTTGAGTGCTTTATTCTGTGGAGGCCAACAGCAGAAAGGGAAGGAATCATGGATTGGTTCCAGGGACATCTGAACTGAAGTCAAGTCACTTAACAGGGAACAAAAATGTCCTTTCTGTTCATGGTAAGTATTCTTACCACAATTTAAAAAAATTAAATGTAGTGAAATCTGTAATTATGTGGAAAACTAACATTTTCTCAAGCTTATGTACATGAATAAAAGCATCTTTGGGGGAAAAAAATTAAACCAATCTGGGGCAGAAGTTTGACTACCTGGCTCTCCATGGTAGCAATTTATAGGAACCTTTTCCTGACTTTAACAACCCTCAAGTGGTGTCATTGTTTGTTTGTTTTGGGTTTTGATTTATAGACAGTTTATCTCAAGAAACTTTTAGACCCTTTGCTACTCAAAGTGTGGTAGCTCATTAGAAATGCAGTCTCAGGCCCCCAGACCTACTGAATCAGAACCCACAACTTAACAAGATCCTTGAGTGATTTGCATGCACATTTCAGTTTGAAAACTACTGTTCCACACAACCAGAAAATACAGATAGGAGTTCACAGTCATATTCTTTTCCATAAGGAAACTATCATTTTAATTCTCATAATGATTTTTTAAACATTTAAATTATTTTATCCTAAAAGTAATAAAAGCTCACATAGAAAAATGGTGCAAAGTACCACCTGCCCTTCCAACACCCTAACGTAGCCACTATTTTTATATGTGTACAGTTCCACATATTTACATTGTGCATCACAAGTCATTACTTCAGTGGCTTCATGATAGTGGAATGGCTTATTTCACCATTCCCCAAGTTTTAGGCAATTCACCAATCTAAGCAATTCTGTAATACATGTCCTTGTGCACATCGCTTTTTTCTAAATTGAAGATTATTTCTTTAGAATGGCTTTCCAAAAGTGAAATTACTGACTGGGTCCTTGGTAATAAACACTCAAAAAAGCTCATTTTAAGAAATTGGTAGAACAGTGTTTGTGCGTACGTGTGTATGTGAGTGCACGCACACATGCACACGCGTTTTGGGAATGTAGAAATCTAATCTTTTTCATCTATATTCTCGTACAGAACAGTAATGTTTCACCCCTATCTCTTGAACAATTCAGCCTAGGTTCAGCCTATGAAAATGACTCTGGCTCTATGAGATACTGGTGACACTGCTGTGAGGAAAGACCTGCTCCCAACTTGGGATTCTTGTCTTCTAAGACACTATCCTCAGTCATCGGCATTACCCCAGAACAAAGTGGGTTATTGGGCTTCCTCGCCCCTATGATCATTTATGGTTCATGGAAATAGGTGAGTGCCAGTTTTAATTGTTTTGATGGATCACATTAGCAGCAGCAGTTGAGTCATTGTCATTTTATTTCTGCCCCTTCATTTCTCACATCTGTCAGCAAAAGTGGGACAAAGCTTTGGGATTTTTTTTTTGTCTGGTGTACCTTTTTTGTGTGTTCAGTATCAGTGGTTTTAAATAGCAACCATCACAACAATCAATTTTATAACATTTTCATCACCTCTAAAAAAACCCTACACCAAATAACAGTCACTTCCAATTGTCCCTCAAGACTCCCCCACTCAAGGCAATCACTAATCTACTTTCTGTCTCCATAGAGCCATCTATTCTGAATATTTCATATATAGCTGACCCTTGAACAACATGGGTTTAGGGAGCCAACCCCCTCCATCCATGTAAAAATCCACATATAACTTTTCACTCCCTAAAAACTTAAGTACTAATAGCTTACTGTTGACTAGAATTTTTACTGATAACATAATAGTTGATTAACACACATTTTTTATGTTATATGTATTATATATTGTATTCTTACAATAAAGTAAGCTAGAGAAAAGAAAATATTAAGAAAATTATAAGGAAGAGAAATTACATTTACAGTATGTACTGCATCAATACCATAAGTGTACGCCATCTATTTACAAGATGAATCATTTGTAAGTCTGTCAGGACCTACATCCACATTGTCTTACATGATACAAAACACTGTAGATGTTATACGTATTACTAACACTAGACATAAAAAATGAAAAGATAAAGTGAAAAAAAATTGTATTTATTTACATGTGTAACAATTCATGCATTGATAACTAAGAAGCAGCAATATGATATGATTGTTTTATGGTAGCCTAGTTTAATCTATACAATTGCTTCACTGTATTAATGAAATCTCCAAAATTTTTTCCAATATATTTATTGAAAAAAATCCACATATAAGTGGACTTGCACAGTTCAAACCCATGTTGTCAAGGGTCAAATGTACATTGAATTATACAATATGTGACCCTTTGTGACCAGTTTCTCTTACCTAGCATATTTTCAAGGTACAACCATGTTGTAGCATATGTCAGTATTTCATTCTTTTTATGGTTGAATGATATTCTGTTGCATGGAGAGATCACATTTTGTTTATCTATTCATCAGTTGATGGACATCTGGGTTATTTCCAATTTTTGGCTATTATGAATAATGCTTCTATGAACATTCATGTACAAGTTTATGTGTGGACATATGTTTGCATTTCTCTTGGGTATTTACGTAGAACTGCTGGGTGGTATGGTAACTCTGTGTTTAACTACTGCCAGACTGTTTTCCAAAGTGCTGCACAATTTTACATTCCCATGTTCTATTTTCTCCACATCTTTAACACTTGTTATTGTCTATCTTTTTTATTATAGCCATCCTAGTGGGAGTGAAGTAGTATTTAATTGTGGTTGTGATTTGTATTTCTTTCGCAGCTAATGGTGCTGAACATCTTTCATTGTTTACTGGCCATGTGTATCTTCTTCGAGAAAATGATTATTCAAATCTTCTGTCCATTTTTTTTTAGTTGGGCTATTTGTCTTCTTATTATTGAGTTGTAAGAGTTCTTTATATATTCTGGATCCAAGTTTCTTATCAGATAAATGATTTGCAAATATTTCTTCCTATTCTGTGGGTTGTCTTCACTGGTAGCCTTTTTTAGTCTACACATAAAAGAAGCTATTGCATTTAGAAATTTGGTTTTGGTCTTTCTCCAACCACAGTTTTCTGCTGTGTGTGTGCAAGTATGTGCATGTGTGTGCATTAAATCTAGACATTAAGCAGCTTTTAAAAACAGGTTCCCAGAGCGGGAGGCAGATCATTTACCTGCTGTCTGATTCTTACAGTGAGTGAAACTGAACCAACAATAAAAATGAGTTTGTTTTCTCTCTTCAGTGCCTCCTACACTTCCTACATAAACATAGATTTTTCAGAGATGGAGGAATGGAAAAGAGAGGTAATAAATCACCCACATTTTAGTAGGATCATCTTGCAAATAACAATGTAATACTCCAAATGTGTCATATATTGACTCTGGTGAAATTCACTCTTTATTGATTTCAGAGAGAGGAAGGGAGAGGGAGAGAGAGAAACATCAATGATGAGAGAGCCACTGATCGGCTGCCTCCTGCACGCCCCCAACCGGGGATGGAGCCCGCAACCCGGGCCTTTGCCCTGACTGGGAATCAAACCGCGATCCCCTGGATCCTAGGTCGATGCTCAACCTCTGAGCTACGCCCAGCCAGGCTAGAATAAAGTTTTAATGGAAAAGAATAATAAAAATTTTCAGAAAATTAGCTCCACATCGACAGGAGACAGGAATGTTCAATGTGTTGGACAAATGGTCCTTTCTGAAGAAAATTGCTAATTCTTACACTAATGACACATGGATAAAGGTTGATTTAAAATAGCTGAGCATCTTAAGAAAACTAGGGACATTATCCCCCAGAGGCCCCTGCCACATAATGGAGCAGCGTCAGGAAAAAGAATGGATGGATCTAGAAGGCCCTTCCCCTTCTTTACTGTCTGCACACATCGGGACCACCCAAGCCTCAAGTTCAATCAAGTCCCACCTCTCCTCTGCATCCTCCAGACTCTCATCACCCACAATAAAAATGGGTTTTTATTGTTGGTTTTATTGTTGGCTCTCTGACTGCCCCTAGGGCATGCTGCCCCTCCCACACAACTTTGGACTTAATTTTCTGCTTCCTGAGATTGTTTTCTCGGTTAACATCTTGTCTACCTGATTTCCTTGCAAGTTCCTAGGCTGAGGCTGTTGTTCCTCACATAAAAGGAGGGACTCTGTTTGCGAAGTGAGTGATGTTATGGCCTCTACAAGTGGGAAATGCTGCTGGGTCAGCTCACAGCCTCTCATATGGTTGTGCTCTGCCACAATTCCAAGGGCTACTGGCAGAAGAGGGGAACAGCAGGCCTGGGGGCGATGCTTCTGTCACCACACTGTTTGGCTCTTCCTCTCTGCCTCTTCCCTTCCTGTGTTTCTGCTTTCCATTTGTGTCTTTTTTTTTTTGAATCTTCTATCCTTCCCACTAAATAACGAGAAAGAAAATAACGAGAAAGAAACAAAAAGAACAGCAAACGGAAGGGAGCCTGGAATTATTTGTTTGGTTCTTTTACATCTTTACTTTTTTTTCTTTCATCTTTTCTGTTCCTTATTTTACTTTTTAAATTTATTGGGGTGACATTGGTAAATAAGATTATATAGGTTTCAAGTGTACACTTCTATGATACATCATCTGTATATTGCATTCTGTGCCCACCACCCGAAGTCAAATCTTCTGTCACCATATATTTGACCTCCTTTACCCTTACTACCCCACCCCCTTCCCTCTGGTAACCAGCACAGTGTTATCTGTGACTATGAATTTGTTACTTTCAGTTTTATATCCCACATATGAATAAAATCATATGGTTCTTAGCTTTTTCTGACTTAGTTTACTTAGCATAATATTCTCAAGGTCCATCTGTGTTGTTGCAAATGGCAGTATTTCATCTTTTCTTATGGCATAGTAGTATTTCATGGTATATATGTACCACATCTTTATCCAGTCCTGTAGCGAAGGCACATTTTGATTGTTTTCATGCTTTGGCCACCATGAATAAGGCTGCAATGAACATAGGGGTGCAAAATATTTGCAAAGAAATGTTTTCAAATTTTTCAAGTAGATACCCAGAATCTTTCATCTTTTCTGGAGATTTTTATCTACTTAGAATTGCAGATGGTGGAAGGGACTTTAGATGGTGTATCCCATAACTTTGCAATAAAGAAAGGGGGGTCCAGAGAATGTTAAAAAAAGGGGAGGGGCAAAGGCCCTGGATCATGCGGCTCAGTTGGTTGAGCATAGTGCTATGCACAGAGGTCTCTGGTTTGATTCCCGGTGGGGGCACAAGCCCCAGTTGCAGGCTCAATCCCCATTAGGGGGTGTGCAAGAGGCAGTCAATTGGTGTTTCTCCCTCCCCCTTCCCCTTTCTCTAAAAACAATTAAAACATATTTTTAAAAAAAAGAAAAAGAAAAAAGGAGGTTCAGAAAAGTGCCCCAAATAGACCAGCAATGAGTGGTAGGGTCAAGGCTAGAGCCTGGGTATCTTGACTTCCTGTCCAGAGCTCTTGCCCCTGCCCATGGGGTGGGATTTTCATGCATATAAATGCCTGATTCATAAGAAAAGGATGTTTGATAAATGTCCTGTTATCACAATTAGCAATGTCTGCAAACCTATATAGGTCTCTGTTTAATTTAAGCTGATTCAGTTGTCTAAAATCTAGGAATTAAATTCAGAATCAGACAGAAAAAACAAGGCATTGCTCTGACAGTTTTCCTAAAACTCAGCCATGGTAGAGTTTCCTAAAACTCTACAACCTCCTACCCTGCAAAAATGCTGGCTTTTTCTTCTTCTCTGGCAGATGATTAAAATTAAATCCAACGCAAAAACAGAAATTGGGAGCTGAAAAGCTGGTGCAATATCAAATTCAGAAATGAGTGTGGATGCCAAGAGGCGTCTGCAGGCACACTCATGGCTTGGCCCTGGCACACGTGGCTTTGAGTCAGGCTGTCCACCAGTGTAATTAAAAGTCATGTTATCAGTCAGGGGAATGGTATGTTCCAGAATTAGCAAGAAATGTTGCTGTAGGAAAAGGTTTCATAAAATGTATCTGTTTCACGAAATTACATGAAATATATCCATGTGAGAATCAGCTGATTTTATGGAGGGCAAGCAGGCGAACATCGTGACCCTGAGAAATCCTCATTATCTTGGTTTGAGAAACTTCCAGTGAAAATAGAAACAGGGCTTCCTTCCAGCAGAAGCCTTAGGATTAGCTTCTTCCACTTTGTCAGTAGAAACAGCATTCTCTTGTAACCCTTTCTTTTAGCATAAAAATCTTGGTTATATGATGTAACAAATGATAAAAGAAATAGGGAAAATACGGAAATAAGACACAGATGAAAGGCATAGCATAATTTTTGTTTGATGTTTTCTGAAAAGTAAGATCTGATTGGATTTTCACTTCTTTCATCCTCATGACGGTTGAGGCTCTGATTGTGGCAATCAAAGTCAAGGGGAGTACCAGTTGAATCCACTTCCAGGATAATGCAACTCTGGGAGAATTGTTGAGCTCAGAGCTTTAGGTGTAATGCATCACAATCCAGCTGGTTGTCAGAGAGATGATCAGTGTAGGAATTCTGGGAGCCTGCAACCCAAAGTCCTCTGTGACCTCCTGGCTCATCAGTATGACCCAGGAGAGCTCAGTCCAGAGCAACATGGCACCAGGGAGGCACCCATGTTATTTCAGTCCTGTCTCTTGGGCTCTTGAGGTTCATATCTTACAGCTCTAAGAAGGTGAATGGAAGAAACCTCAGGGCTTGTGTGTGTCTAGATTAAACATTTCTGATGCTGTGAATAAGCAAATCATGGGGCTTCAGTGGTTTACTGAAATACTGAGGAGCCAGAGGGTATTTGTTCTATAAACACTCACTGAGCATCTGCTTGAGAACCATCTCTCTGTGAGACGCAGTGAAAGCTGGGACACAAGAACCCAGCCCTCAAGGAACTTACAGTCAGAGGTTGGCTTTTCAAGGACTGCGATTGACTCACCTCTTGCAAGCATGATCATTTTTATAGAGTGCGTTTGTGTCACTAATACTGAGACACCTCATTCCACACTCTACCCCAACCTGAGTCATGGCTCCTTAGGAACCTGGACTCATAAAATGGCAGGAAATACCCAGTTCAGAGAATCTTAGGATAATTACTTGCTAGGTGGCATCCACCACATAGGAGTCAGATGCTATCCCACCTGGTCTACGCCTGATTCCAAGTGAAACTTAACGAAGGGCTGGCAAATTACAGTATATCAGTATTTTCTCTAGCCTTCTTCTGTCCCCTCCCATCAACAAGTGCACCCACATAACACAAGCTGAAATAGTAAAGGAAATCCAATGGCTTTGTCTCATTTTTTTGTAGTCCCTGATTTGCACCACTATATCCTGGGCTTTAAAGGTCCCAGGTCACTTCAATTTGAACCATCAGGATCTGAGTTCTTGCCTGATTGGTTGAAAAACGGCAGAGTCATTCCAAAGAAGAGTGAGAGTAAGGAAACGAGAGAGTGGGTGTGCGCAAGAGAGCAAGAGACTTTATGCAGATGTTCAGGAAGTCCAAAGTGTTCAGCCTTGAGGTTTAATTAGATCAGTCATCTCAATCTGACACTTCAGAGCAGTGGTTCTCAGCCTGGCTGCACATTAGAATCCCCTGGACAGCTTTTAAAATGTACAGATGCCCAAGTCCTGCCACAGATGAATTAGATGTGAATATCTGGGGGTAGTTCACAGACATCAGCATTTATTAGAATTTCTACTACTATAGAATCATCAGATGACTGACAGCTGCTGAGTTAGATTTCTGGTAGAGGATATGGGGGGACAGATTTAAAAATCCCCTGCTCTGAGTATACTTCAATTTTATTTAAATATAAGACCTTCAATGTTAGTATCAGGCCTCAGTAACCTCAACTTGTTAGTATTCTCAAAATTTGTGTTAACAAGAAAATACTGGTTATATGTATGCACAAGCATGTTTAAGTATAGAGTAGTGTATCTATGCAGAGAGATTGATTTATCACTGTATCTGGAGCCAAAGTACATAGGCTTCATTTTTTTAAAAGAATAGTTTTTTTGTGTGTGGTTTTTTGTTTGTTTTTGTTTGTTTTTTAAGAGAGAGAGAAGAAGGGAGAGGGAAACAGAAACATTGATGTGAGAGTGAAACATCAATGGGCTGCCTCCTGCATGCTTCCTACCAGGGATCAAGCCTGCAACCTGGGCATGTGCTCCGACCTGGAATCTAAGCAGTGGCCTTTCAGTGCATGGGCCAATGCCCAACCAACTGAGCCACACCAGCCAGGGTAATAGGCTTCATTTTTATCAGGGAGGCATTTGCCTCCTTTGACATAGGCCCTTGAAAACTCATCCATTCCTTTAGTCAAAGAATGTGTGTTGCGCCTGTGCCAGGGGCCAAAGCAGGTACAAAGGAGATAAGACAGCAGGGCAGGCCCACGGAACTGCCTAGTCTGTGGGGGAGAAGAGCATGGTGGCATCCACTGAGACAGTGTTGTAATGAGGTGTACTGGGCGCTAACAGAGGTTTGGGACTAGATGACGGCATTAGGGAAACAGCTAGAAGGGATGGGTTTCCTGAGACTTGAGGGAATCCCTTGCCTGACAGCTCCGGGTGTGGATAGAATAGCAAAATGGGGGTAGGGTAGGCTCAGAAGCAGGAAGGAAATTCCTACATGAGCCTCCATCTTGTCCTCATGTGCAATACACCATTAAGAAAGAAGACAATCCTGGTCAGTGTGGCTCAGTGGGTGAGTGTCGACCTAGGAACCAAGGCGTCACGGTTGGATTCCCAGTCAGGGCACAGGCTCGGGTTGTGGGATTGATCCCCAGCAGGGGGCGTGCAGGAGGCAGCTGATCAGTGACTCTCATAATTAATGTTTCTGTCTCTCTGCCCCTCTCTCTTCCTCTCTCTGAAATCAAATAAAAAAAGAACATATTTTTTTAAAGAAAGAAGACAAAACGGGAGTACAATCCTGTTTCCTCCTAATTCAGAGGGTTTTGGACAGTTATCCACATGGGTGAATGATATAATCCTTGCCCTTTATTAAATTTTGGTCTCACAGGGGGCTCAGAATGATGTTCTGCATTACATACTTTCCTTTTGAATGGATTTCCCCAAAAGCAAATTGTTGAATCTGCTATAATTAAATACAAGACAACCCAGCGAGAGGAGTTAAAGCACCTCATTATATATAAGTACTCAAAGCAGCTCGCCTGAGACTTCAATATGGTAATAAGACCCTATGGTTGTATATCACTTTGCCATTTATTAGCATATTTGATCTGCGTAAAAGCTTTGTGAGGTAGACAGACAAGACAGTCAATATTAGTAGTCTCACTTAACTCAGAGGATCAAGTGATTGACCTGGGGTAAGGAAGTAAGGAATTGCTCTAGAACCCACATCTTCCTACCCTTTATCTCACCTTTCTACATATTTCTTTCCTTCTGGCTGAACACCAATTTGTCACAATTGACTCCATGGTATACCCTTTAGAAAGGAGAGAAGGCTACTCCGGGAATAACTCAGTTTGAGGAGAATGTGTTAAATGAAATTTTTAAGTCCCCATTTTAGTTACTTAGCAACCACATATATTTAGTGATGACTACTTCTAAGCCCATATAAAGCATACCCAGTGTGTACTTGGTTTCATATGTACTTCTTGAGCTAGATCATAATTTAACTGCAGCTTTGGTCTAAAAACTTTCATGATTCTTTCATACTCAGAATCTTATTTTTCACCCTCTCTGCTATGCATATGATGTGTGAAATTCTGACACTTTCTCATTTTAAAAAGAAATTTTCTTTAAGAGGATGATGTTAATGAAGAATTTTTCCCCCTTAAAGGTTGTTTATGACTTTGATATACTTACGGGAATTTATATAGGCACGACCTTTTTGGAGAACAGTTTGACAGTGAGTATCAAAAACCTAAAATACATTCTCTGTTAGAATTGCGAATTTCACTTTTAAAATCTGTCCTGTGGAAAGCAAATCTAATATGCAGACTAAAATTTATGCATAAAAATCTTCACTGATGCATAACTTAGTGGACTAGTTGGGTTAAATTTTACATGGTCATAAAATAGAATATTATGCTTCCAGTAGAATAAATAATTCTTTTAGTGGTAAAATGCTTATTCTATTAGGCAAAGAGATCAAGCAAAATACCAATGTACATGAGTGTTATGAACCTATGTAAAACCCCATGGACGAGAGGAAAACACACCAAAATATCAACAGTAGTTGCGTCTGGCAGGTATCATATTGGCAAATTTTTTCCTCATGCATATTTTTCCTTTTTTCTCAAGTTTTCTGCAGTGAACACATGTTATTCTATAATCATAAACAAATTAGCTTTTAAAGACTTTTCTTAAGTGTTGAATGTAGATTTTTTGAATACATCTACTTTGAATAGCTCTAAGAATATGCTTCAGGGAGTGAAGTGAGGAGTAAGAGAATCATTCTGGCACTGGCCTCCCTGCTTCTACCCTTGATTCCCCACAGCCTGTTCTCTGCACAGCAGCCAGAGGGATGCTCTTAAAATGTTAAGAGCACCCTGTTTGAGGAAAGCATCTAGGAGGCGGTTTGGAAAAAGGGTTTATGGAGTGAAATAACCATTCTGCTTCTAGACTTTTCCAGACTGCTGTTCTACCCTAGATTATGAACTTGACTTGCAGCCACCAGCCAGGTTTCCAGCCTCTAGTCAGCCCTGTGATCCACTGTCCGGATTGGCAAGAGCCAAAGACTTAGTCTATCCTGTTGCTGCTATTTCTCCTTATTAATAAAGGCTGTAGTCAAGGAGTGATCGCTGATAGCAACCAAGGACCTCAGTTAATCCTGAACAGGTTTTTCCAACAATTGGCAATTGAGTTTTTAGTCCCTGGTTTACTTATGCTCATAAATATGTAATTGCTTAATGTATAACCTCACACCACTCTGGACATAAAGAAGCCAGCACTATTTAATGGTCATTTCAAAAGTACAGTAAATAAAGTTTAAAATACATGCAATGCAAAACAAGAAAAAGGGAAAAAAAAGAAAAAAGGAAGAGCAAATTTCACTCTATTCACCAGTGTTTTCCCATCTCATTAAGGCAGTGTCTTTAGCAGAACTGACAAAGCCCAACAGCACAAGCTGCCTCCTCTCCACCATCTATGTTCCCCTACACATCTACTCCAGCCACACTGGCCTCTGCTGTCCTTTCAATCGGCCAGTGAAACAGCCTCAGGGCCTTTGTACAGGCTGTTTCATTTGCCTGAAGGCTCTTCTCTCAGACACCTGCCTGGCTGCTCTCTCCCCATCTTTGCATCTTTCCCCAAATTGTGCCTTCTTAGTGAGCCTTTCTAACCATCCAGTTCAGGTCTGTATATCCCACTCTCATCTTCGATATTGACCTCACACTCCTGATTACTCTTACTGGATTCATTTTTCATTTATCTGTATGTCATCTCCTCAAACACTACACAGTGCACTTATTCCCAAGGGCCTGCACCTGTAACTGGCAGGCCCAGATCGAGCTCTCCTAGCTCACCTACACTGAATAACGTGCCAACTGCCTTTTGTGCCCTTTCCCCTCTTCCAAACACTTTCTGGGGGGGCAGAAAAGTGAGCACATTGTGTATTTAGCCTCACATTTGTCTATTTGTGTATTATTACAACTGGGGTAGTAAAAGGTAAAGGGGTTACCACCCTGGATGGGTGGATCAGTTGGTGGGAGCACCGTCCTGTACACCAAAAGGTTGCAGGTTCAATCCCTGGGTGGGGCACATATGGGAGGCAACTGATTGATGTTTCTCTTTCACATTGATGTTTCTCTCTCTCTCTCTCTCTCTTTCTCTCTAAAATAAATAAAACATATCCTCAAGTGAGAATTAGAAAAAAAGATCAGTGGTTATCCAGCTAAAGTTTATAAACGATCACATTTCAGAGTTGTTTTTAGCCTATGGTTAGGCCTCACCCCCTTTGACCTAATTGTCTTCCATTTTACTTGTTAGCTCGTCAACTGTATTGCTAATCACCATTCATTATTGTAGGATGTGCTGCAGCAGTTCCCAAACAACCACACCTGTACCTGCAAAATGAATGTACTCAGACATTCTCAATTTTTACTTAGGGCAGACCAAATGTAAGTCCCCCTTGCACTTATATACACAGACACCTTAAAGCAAGAATGTAAATGTAAAGCCAAACTTAATTCTCTTTCCTACAGAGATTCTATTTTGTTTAAAATCTATTTTTACACTGGTTAGAATCCTGCTTCTTTGGCCAAGTATTTGTCTTGCATGTCTGACCTTGCAGAAGCGGAGGGAATGGTAGCATGCTAATGAAGAGAATTAGAAGTACTTCACAAAGCGTGCTTGTTCCCCATTTCTCTGTGATCACCTCTACCTCCTACCACCTCGGACGCTCCCTCTGAGCCCCGCGCCGGGCGGCAGCCTGGGTGAACACAGGGTTTCAGTTCAGGTGGGACAAATGCTCTGAAAGGCTGTACCCAGAGGAACGAGTATATGGGCAAATGTTTCCAAACTACTTGAAGGTTTAAAAAATATTCCAGAAAGAAAATATTAACATGTAGAGAAAACGACTTTTAAGAAATTGCTAGGGGAGAGGAAAAGAGATGGCGGCGCAGGTCACAGCTGCCCCCACCGCCTCCCGCAACCACATCAAAATCACAACTAAACACAGACCCACCGTCCCTCAGAGCCTCCCGAGATCCGGCTGCACAGAAGCCCCGCAACCAGGGAGCTGAGGCAGCACCGAGACGGAAGGAGGGGGAGACGCGGCCGGGCCCACCCCCGGGGCCGCGGGGAAACCCGGGAGGGAATCTCGGCGGCGGGGGTTTCCCGGAGGAGCAGGGGTCCCAGCCCCACAGCAGGCCCCAGCCCAGGGCTCCAGGCCGGGAAGAGACGCCCCCACACTCCGGGCTGTGAAACCAGCGGGGACTGTCCCTGAGGGTCGCGGAGGCCGCGGGAGCCCCAGCAGCTCCTCTCAAGGGCCCGGCGCGGACTCACTCGGACGCTCCCTCTGAGTCCAGCGCCGGGCAGCGGCCTGAAAGGACCCGGGACACTCGGGGAGGGACTGACCTGCCTGAGATCCGGGCGACAGGCGGAGGGCGGCTTCCTCCCGGGCAGAAGGGCTGGCGGAGGCCATGGCTCCTGTGGCGAGTCCTCCCTGCACAGCCCGCAGGCAGGCGCCATGTTTGAGTCGCCAGCACCTGACTCACCGTTGGCCCCGCCCCGTGATTCCCGGAGGCCCCGCCCTCCCCGCCTGCAGCTCATCCCGGCCATTTCCAGGGGCTTTTCTGTGCAAGTGGCCCCTAGAGCCCCATGCTTAGGACTTTCCTAAAATCTCTCAGACAAGCAGCAGCTGCCCCATGCGGCTTGATAAGCGGCCCCAGGCCTGGCACTAGCGGCAGCTGCACTGGCTCATAGCTGGGCCTCTCCTGGGCTCCTCCAGGCCCAGCACAAGCAGCAGCCAACTACGGTTTGCTGAGTAGCTCATGCTGGGGGGCCCTGGGCAAGGCACTGGCACAGGCTGACTGTGCCCTCCCGGGAGGCCCCAGAGACAGTGCACCTGATGGTCAGACTCGACCACCCTGGATTACAACCCTGCCACATCCACGAGTGACACTCAAGGGTCGCCCTTGGTGAACACCAAAGCCCCACTGAAGTAAATCCTGCTCCATGGGGGTGTCTCCAGCACAGCAGCTCTTTGGCTGTACTTGCAGCTGGTCCTCACAGCCGATTGGCCTGGGGTCAGTTCCTCCCAGGGACGCCAACAGCAACCAAGGCTCAGCTACAACAGGACAGTGCACACAGCCCACACAGGGGAGCCCCTAGAAGGCCCAGCTCAGGGGACTGGGGAGGCTGAGCCACTGGACCCTACAGGACACCTACTACACAAAGCCACTCTACAAATTCCAGGAGACTTAGCAGCTCTACCTAATGCATAGAAACAAACACCTGTAAGCAGCCAAAATGTGGAGGCAAAGAAACATGTCACAAAGGAAAGAACAGAAGAAATCTCTAGAAGAGGAACTAAATGAAATAGATCCAAGCAAGCTAACAGATACAGAGTTCAGAATAATGGTTATAAGGATGCTCAAGGATATTAGAGTATGATGAAAATAATTGACAAAATCGATGACATAAAGTACCAATTTGAAATGAAGGCTACACGAACTGAAATGAAGAATAATTTACAGGGAATCAACAGTAGAGTAGAGGACGCTGAGAATCAAATCAGCAATTTGGAACATGAGGAAACAAAAGACACCCAACCAGAAGAGCAAAAAGAAAAAAGAATCCAGAAATATGGAGATAGCATAAGGAGCCTCTGGGACAACTTCAAGAGGCCCAACATTCGTATTATTGGGGTGCCAGAAGGACAGGAAAGAGCAAGAAATTGAAAAAATAATTAATTGAAAAAATAATGACAGAAAACTTCCCCTACCTGGGGAAAGAAATAGACTTACAAGTCCAGGAAGCACAGAGGGTCCCAAACAAGAAGAACCCAAAGAGGCCCACAGCAAGACGCAGCATAATTAAAATGCCAAAGGTTAAAGACAAAGAGAGAATCTTAAAAACAGCAAGAGAAAAGCAGTTAGTTACCTACAAGGGAGCCTCCATATGACTGTCAGCTGATTTCTCAGCAGAAACTTTGCAGGCCAGAAGGGAGTGGCAAGAAATATTCAAGGTGATAAAAAACATGGAACTACAACCAAGATTGCTTTACCCAGCAAAGCTATCATTTAGAACTGAAGGTCAGATAAAGAGCTTCACAGATAAGAAAAAGCTAAAGGAGTTCATCACCACCAGACCAGCACTACAGGAAATGTTGAAGGGTCTTCTTTAAGAAGAAGCTAATGAACAAAAGAATCTGACGAACTAAATAGATCCAGAGACACTGACGCAGGCAACAGATGATGATATTTCAGAGGAAACAGGGAAGGGGGTGGAGGGTGGGAAGAGATTAACCAAAGAAGTTATATGCATATATGCATAACCCATGGACACAGACAATAACAGGGTGAAGGCTTGGGGAGGGGGTGGGAGCGAGGTGCAGGGGGTCAACTGGGGGGAAAAATGGGACACCTGTAATAGTTTCAACAATAAAAGATAAATTTAAAAAAAAACTGCCAAAAAGTTATGTTAGAATTTGATAAAATTATGTAAGATAAAAGCTGTTAATGTTTTCTTCAGGATGTAAATAAACCACTTAACATGTCCATACTTCCTTGAACAATGAAATTGCATCAATATTACCAAACTTTGAAATGAAAAATAAATAATAAAATAAAAGTTTTTATTTTAACTTTATTTATTCCTTCTTTGCTGCTCTTACTTTTTTAATGTAGATCCAAGTTTCTGACTTCTATTATTTTCCTTCTCTCTAAAGAACTTCTGTTAACATTTCTTACAAGGCAGGTCTATTGGCAACAACAGCTCTCAATTTTTCCTTATCTGAGAAAGTCTTTATTCCTCCTTAACTTTTGAAGGATAATTTTGCCAGGAACAGAATTCTTGGTTGGTGGGGGTTTTTTCTCTCAACACTTTAAATATTCACCCACTGTCTTCTTGCTCATGTAATTCTGAGAATTTGGATATTCATTATCTTTGTTCCCATGTAGGTAAGGTGGTTTTTCCTCTGGCTTCTTTCAGGATTTTTTCTTTATCTTTGATTTTCTGTAATTTCAAAATGATATGCCCAGGTGTAAGTGTGGGGGGTTTTTTCTTTTTCTTTTTTTTTCCTTTTGGCATTTATCCTGCTTGGTTTCTCTGAGCTTCCTGGATCTGTTTGATATCTGATGTTAATTTGGGGAAAATCTGAGTCATTGTTTCAACTATTCTGTTTCTTTCTCCTTTTTTCTCCCCTTCTGGTATTTCCATTATGTGTGTTATACCTTTTGCATTTGTCCCACATTCCTTGGATATTATGTTCTGGGGGTTTTTCAGTCTTTGTTCTCTGATTTTTGGTGTTTCAGGATTCCACTGATATATCCTCCAGCTCACAGAGGTTTTCCCTCAGCAAACCTTCAGTCTACTAATCAGCCCGTCAAAGGCATTCTTCATTTCTGTTACAGTGCTTTTGTTCTCTAGCAAACTTTTTGGTTCTTTCTTCAGATTTCCACCTCTGCTTACATTGGTTATTCTTGCATGTTGTCTATTTTATCCATTAGAGCCTTTAAGCATATTAACCATCAGTGTTTTCAACATTCCTGGAATGTCTGGTTCTGATGGCTGCTCTGTCTCTTCAAACTGTTTTTTTTGGTGTGTTTTTTTGCCTCTTGGTAGGCCTTTTCTCTTGATAGCCGGGTGAAAGGAACTGCTGTAAGTAGGCCTTCGGTAATGTGGTGGTTGGGTGTGGGAAGGGCACGAGTTCTATAGTCCTGTTAGGTCCATCTTTTAGTGAGCCTGTGCTTCTGAACTGGAAACTTCACAAGTGCTTCTCAGTCTCACCTTCCCACTCCTTAGGATGGCTGGAGTGGGCTGGAGTTGCGAATTTTCCATCCCCAGGTCAGTTAGGCCCTGATTATACCCCAGAACTTTAGCTCTGGTTAACTTGTTTCCCCTGAGGGCAGGAATTGTTAAGAAAAATAGAGTGCTCCGAAGCATTTCCCCTCCCCTTGTGGAAACTGGAGGGGATTTTTCTCCAGTACTTACCGTGGGAATGTGGTCAAGCTCCTGGAGAGAAATTTCACAACATTGTGCCCCCCTCCATGGCTGGGACCACCTGAGTTTTTGAGTCTCAAGAGTTGTCCACACTGAGGGTCCAGCAATTTATCATTTACCATTCCTGTTTCCTGCCCCGGCACTGGTTCCCATGGTGCTTTCAGCTCTGAGTGTCCACTGTGGGAAGCCACCGCTCCTTGCGTTCGCTGCTGTCCAGTCTTGGGGGCAGCGGTTCGCTGTGTGTCCTCCCCACTTACAGAGCCTAGAAGAGGTGTTGATTTTTCAAGCTGTTCATCTTTTTACTTGTTGTTAGGATGGAGTGGTGACTCCTAAACTCCTTACATGTGGAACTAGACTCTGGCAGTTTTTAATCTCAACAAACAAATGGAAGGTATACATGCACATACTTAGAAGTCAAATAATCCTGCAAGACTTGGGCTCAAAAAAGCCATATCCATACCCTATCATTCCACACCTGATTCCACTTCCCAGAGACCACCATTTTCAGGTGGTGATAAGTGCTATCGGGGAAATAAAGGCAATAGACGGGTTAATGAGTGCCTTCCTGGTGGAGGGGATTATAATTTTAAATAGAACATTGAGAAGGTGGAGTGTGAAGAAAGGAGGGAAGGAGTGATTTATGTGGCTACTTAGAGCGCAAGCTATCCATGGTAAAGAAGTTACAAATGCAAAATCCTGGGAGTAGCAGTGTGCAGGCTTTTCTGGATCACTGATTTCCACTCCATTAGTGTAGAGGAATCCCCTGAGGCTCTTGTTAAGTGCAGATCCTGACTCAGTAGGCCTGGGGTGGAATTCGAGACACTGTTTCTAATGAGCTCCCAGGTGATATTGATGCTGGTCTAGGGACCACTTTGTGACTTTGGGTAGCAAAGTCTTTAAAAAGAGTTAGATCAACAAGGCTGGAGAAAAATGAGAGAGTGGGCAAGTAAACTGAACCGAAGTTAGAAAGACAACAGGGAACTAGGTCTTGCCATGCCTTAAGGCCACTGTAAGGACTTGAGCTGTTATTGTAAGTGAGATGGGAGCAGAGGTGTGATGTGATCTGGTTTATGTTTTAGAAGCATCTCTGTGGGCACTGTGCTGAGAATAGATTATAGGAGGGCAAAGGCAGTTCGAAAGCCACTGAATGAATCCCGGTGAGAGAGGGTGGTGCTTTGGACATGGGGGCAGCAGCGAGAATGTGAAAAGTAGGTAGCCCCCACCAGATTTCTAATGGATTGGTTGGAAGAATGAAAGAGAAGAGTTACTTGAGCACCTGGGAAGATGGAGTTGCTATTTCTGCCCCATCTCTCACATCTATCTTCTCTCTCCAGTTCCACTGCCACTTCGCTAGTCAAGCCCCATTAATCCTCATTACTGTAGTCGCCTTTGAACAGATACTGCAAATGTCTCCTTGAAAAATGGCTTTGTTCAGTCCAGGCCTTTGTACAGACCTTGCAGTTGCTTAGAGTTCAGTCTAGCAGAGAAGACCCTTGATAAACTGGCCCTTTCCCATACTTCTGGGTCATCCCTCTCCTTCACGAACCCATTTTTCTAGCCCAGATCTTCACGACCTTCTCTACATCACAATATACATGCTATGGAGGATGAATTCACTTTTGTGGATCATACTTTACCAGCCCAGCTGGCGTGGCTTGGCAGCTGAGCATCGGCCTATGATCCAGGAGATAGTGGTTCGATTCTCGGTCAGGGCACATGCCGGGGTTGTAGGCCTGATCCCCAGTATGGGGCCTGCAGGAGGCAGCTGACCAATGACGACTCATCACTGATGTTTCTCTCTCTCCCTCTCCCTTTCTCTCTCTGAAATCAATACTTTTTTTTTAAAAAGAAAGCAAACCATTTGCAAACCTTGCTTACTGTTCCTTTATTGTTATCACATTGCTGACATCAGTGATACTCAATGCAAAATCCTTGAACCAGCAGCAGCAGCATCAGCATCACCTGGGAGCTTAATAGAAAGGCCGGCTCCTGGGCCCCACCCCACCCCACCCCACTGAATCGGAATCTTACAGGGGGGCCCAGGAGTCTTTGTTTCGGCCAGCTCCCCAGGTGACTGTTACACTTGCTAAAGTTTGAGATGCAGTAGATAACACCACACTCCAAACTGAACATCAGGACATCCCTACACCATATCTGGGAACAGCTCAACGCTGGCTGCACATTGGATTACCTGGGGAGCTTTTAAAAACCCAGCAGTTTCTGGGCCCCCACTGCCAGTGATCTTGGTTTCATTGGCTAAAGAAGGATCCAAGAGATTCTAATGCACAGCCAGGTCTGAGACGCCTGGGCGTCTGGCAGATGGATGTACACTGTTTCTCATGCACAGCCGTATATTCTGCCTCTCGGTGGGCACTCTACCTGGCGTGTGCGTCCCTGCGGCTGCACACTGCCAGCTCCATCCTCTCTAGGAACAGACCGAGCCAAACGCAGCTTCTCCTCAACTTGTCTCTAATTCTTCTCTCAATTTCCTGAAGCCACATGGGTGGCTTCTATGACAACTGTAGCCAAGTAAGACTCCTACACTGTTCTCTTTGTTAAAGTGAGGCCTCATTCAATGAAAAAGTGTTTCTCAAACTGGGCCCTTTGGAGTATTAGTGTCTTGTCATGTACTAATATTATTGTGCGGAACAAAAATGGTTTTTGGCCAAAAAATAGAAATTGAGAAATATTACACATCACATGATTTCTGCCCATCACTCTCCAGACTTTTCTCCCATCTCTAGACCAAAGCTTCTCAATCTTTTATTATTATTAATACATTTTCTTTCATGGAGCTGAAATTTACATAACAGAAAAGTAACCATTTTAAAGAGAACAATCCAGTGGTATTTAATACATCTGCAGCCAGTTGTTGTATAACCACCACCTCTATGTTCCAAAATATTTTCATCACCTTGAAAGAACATCCTGAACCCATTAGCAGTCACTTGTCACTCCCCTTTCCACCCCCCACCCTCCCAGCCATTAGGCATGCTATTTTTTCTTACATTGATACAATCTGCTCATCAGAAAATGGGGGATCATGCTTCATTGGGTTGTTAGTAGAAACAAAGCAGATAACATGTGCAAATTGTCCAACACTATACACATTAGATACCTAACAAAGGTTGGGTCCTTACTTTACTTACCCTTCAGTCTTGTCATTCGGTGTCTGAGGTGTCAGATTCTATAGCACTCAAAAGAATAAAAACAGCTTGGTAAATTCTTTCTCTAGAAAAATAAAAATATATCTCCCCCCTTTAAAGGTGGAACAAATTACACATAAATACAATGAGCAAAAATCAACGTTAAATTTCTATTTTTATTTTAAAACTCTTTATTTTGTAATTATTTTAGATTTATAGAAACATTGTAAACATTGTATAGAGTTCCTATATACCTTCACCCAGTTTCCCATATTAACATTTGATGTAACTACGGTACATTTGTCAAAACTAAGAAATTAACATTGGCACATACCTATTACATGAAACTATGGACTTTATCTGGATTTCACCAGTTTTTCCACTAATATCCTTTTTCCGTTCCAGGATCCAATCCAGGATCCCACATTGCAATTAGTCATCATGTCTCCTTAGTCTCTTCTGTGACAGTTTCTGTCTTCCTAGCTTTTAGTGGCCTGGACGGTTTTAAAGAGTACTGGTTAGGCATTTTCTAGAATGTCCCTCCATTCGGGTTTATCCGATGTTTTTCTCATGATTAGACTGTGGTGATGGGTTCTGAGATTACAAGAGGTGAAGTGCCCTTCTCATCACATCACATCACATCAGGTAGCACATTGTACCCACAGAATTTATCACTGGTGATGTTAACCTTGAGCACTAAAATGATGTGGTGTCTGCCAGGTTTTTCCGCTGAAAGTTATTTTCCCCCTTCTGTACTCTGTTCTTCCGAAGTGAGTCCCTCATTGAGCCCCCACTCAGCAGGGGAGGGAGAAGAAGGCCCACCATCTATAGATATTATTTGGAATTCTTCAACAAGGAAAATTTGTCTCTTCTCCCCATTTATTACTCAATCATTTGTCAGTGTGGACTCGTATGTATTTCTTTTATAGTTTGGGTTACAATCTGATACTATGTTATATAATTTGTTGCTCAAATTGTTCCTGTTTGGTCATTCTTTCAGATTGGCTCCTGTGTCCCTCTGACATGAGAGGCCTCCCCCCCCGCCCCCGGTATCTTAGCTTTTCATGTAAAATTTGGTTTTCTTCTCCACCTATCCACTGAGATAGCTTTAAGGTTCTTTACTTTACGATGGTTTCTAGGTTGTCAGGCAAAAGTCTACTTTTCTGTTCTTAGTCTACCAGACCTTTCTGTGACAATACTATTAATCTCCTTCAAATTCCACTTCATTTTCTAAAAATTTACTATGCGATTTTCAAACATACACAAAGCTAGAGAAAAGAGCATAATGAGTCTCTAAGCATCCATCTCCCAGTTTCAACAATTCTCAACATTTTGCTGATCGTTTCAACTGTCACCTCTCCCATGCTCTGCCAGCTGGAATACTTTAAAGAAAATTCAAGACAGCATATGAATTCAACTGTAAAGAGTTCAGATGGGAACTTAAAACAAAACAAAACATAATCACAAGTTATTACACCTAACAAATTTAATAATTCTTTAATATCCTCTAACAGTCCATATTCAAATTCCTCCCAAATTTTTAATAATTAATTTGTTCAAATTAGGATCCATACAAAGTCTACACATTACATCTTAGAACAGTTCCTCCCCCTGCACACACTTTTAACAAGTCCATTTGTTGAATAAACTAGGTTTTCTGTCCTATCAAATTTCCCTCATTCTAGATTTGACTGATTGTATCTTCAGTGTGTTTAAAATGTTAGTCTACTCCCTGCACTTCCTATAAATTGGTACTTAGATGTAGAATCTTAATTAGATTCTGTTATATACACACATATATTTTTGCAAAAATATTCGCAATATATTACATATCTACATACACATATATATGTATATACACATACATATTTGCAAAAATACTTCATTGGTAGTGATGTCAACTTCCTAATGCATCCTAGCAGAAGCCGTATTGTCTGGCTGTCCCACTTAGGATTTTCCCTTTTGAGACACCTCTAGCTCCTGGTTTTCCTCTTCTTTATGTTTGTCATCTCTTCTCAGTTCCCTTCATAGACTCTTTACTTGTTCTGAAGTCAGTATTCTTCAGGGCCTACTGTCACTGGTCTATTCCTCCTAGTCAATATATGGTCCCCTTTCCCATATTCCTAAGGCTGATGACTCTAAAGTCTTTTTAATGCAGACCCTCTCCACTGAGTTCCAAACCCAAATATCCAGTGACTGACAGGATGTCACTAGATGTTCTGGGAGCCCTTTGAACTCACTGTGTCCCAAATACAATCAATTATCCTTCTTCCCAAACTGGTTTCATTGTTTTCTTTACGTCAATGACTATAACCACCATCCAAGACAGAAACCTGAGCCATCCTAGACTTTTCTTCACCTGCCCCAAATCACCTGCCCATGGCACATCTATTTCCTCAATATCTCAAGTATATTCCCTCTTCTTTTCACTGATATAGCCTCAGTTCTAAAATTCAGACAAAAAGTTCAAATGCATTGTCCAGAGCCACACATCCTCAAGCAGAGCTAGGACTAGAACCTAACCCCATGCTCCAGCACGAAATGCACTGGAATCCTGCTGAGGGCGGTAGGTGGCTCCAGATTCTTTGGGATGCTTTGGATACAGTATGCCTTACGGATACTGACTTGTAGAGGCTGAGTTCTGCACGGCAAAGCAGCTAAAGTGTGGAGTTCAGGAGTCATAATATCTGGGTTTGACAGCCACTTGCACCACTGAAAAGTAAAACTGGTTCAGCTGGTTAATTTCTCTGCTTCAGGTTCCATATCTACAAAATGGGAATAATATTCCTTCACTTCTTTTCTGAAATTCCCAAAACTCTGTAAACTATAAGTTGTTTTGTTGTTGTTTTTAATAATTTATTTGGCAGCCAAACCTGACTTAACTGTAAGGATTTGATGACAAAACTTGACCTGAATGAAACTGAAAGTACAATATCTGAATTCTGAAACACGCCTGACCCAATGGTTTTGGAGTGTACCTGTAATAGATAATTCATGGGTTGTCACAGGTTGATTGCTAAAGAAATTAATATTTGAAAAGCAATTAGAAGAGTATGTGGCTCAAAGTAATCCCTACATAAGTGTTTGATAAACAAACATTTAAGAGTTAAACCTAGAAATGAAGTGAAATATAGAATTTTGTGACAGAATAGTTTGACGAATTTGGGGGCCTCTGTCAAAGCTGAGTTCCTACCATAGCTTTTCTGTTATAAAGAAATTAAACATCAGAGACAGAAAAACCCCTTTTGAATGGCACTCCAGGACCGTCCCTGCTCAGAACTACCCACTATTCTGAAGCTGGTATATATGAATCATTTTCATGCAAGTATTCCGATTTCAGTATACATATGTGTCCATAGTATGTATTTTTTAAGAACAACAAAGAACGATCGGTCCCAAATGTCAGTAGTGCTGAGGCTGAGCCCTGCCCTCATCCCTCTCCTATGCTCTTGCAGGTCCTGCACATGCACATATGCATGTTATCACTGCACCCATCTGCCTCTCCTCTGAGAATGCGAGCTCCCCGAGGGGAGAGACTATGGTTTAGCCATAGGTTAGCTACCTGGACTGGAAACTACTCAAATATCTGCTGAATAAATGAATGAACAAGTCATAGGTCCCTCCCATCACAATTTATCCATGAGGCACACGGGAAGACAGACAGGTGGGAATGAGATGTAAGAAGCATTTCTCCACAGGAGGGAGGTTTCATACCCAGGATTCCCACTGGCTCTGTTTGGCAATTTTTTTTTGTTGTTAACCCTCACTCGAGGATGTTTTTTCCATTGATTTTTTGAGAACAGAAGGGAGGGAGGAAGGGGGGGAGGGAGAGAGTGAGAGAGAAACATTGATGTGAGACACATTGGTTGCTTCCTGCCCGTGCCATGGCCCCCCACGCCCCCACTGGGCTGGGGGTAGAACCTGCAACCCAGGTACACGTCCCAGACCAGGAATCAAGCCAGCGACCCTTCTGGTACACAGGCCGAAGCTTTAACCACTGAGCAACACTGGCCAGGGCTCTGACAATTTTTAAAGACAGGGATAAATGTCAACATGTATTGAGTATTTACTGTGCGGCCAGCACTGTTTTACAGGCACTAACTCAATGCAGTCCTCACAAGGATCCCATGTGGAAGAATTAACACCCACTTGAAGCGCAAGGAACACGAAGCACTAAGAGGTAAAAGTAACTCGCAGTCTGCAGTCACAAAGCCAGCAGGGGTGGCTCCAGCCTGGTGGTTTCTTTGGGGAAAGGAAGGAGAGTCCTTTGTAAAGAAAAACCTTTCACTCTCAAACAGCTAAGGACCTGCTGCAAATACAATTAGTTTGTATCTGTGCCTGAGTTATATCTATTTTATATCAAGGCATATGAGTTTAAAAAAAGAGAACTACTGAAGACTTGAAATTTTAGTCATGTGTCACCTCAGGGGAAATTAATTCTGATTTTTGTCTGCAATACCCAAGCTCAAATTGCAACTCCAGTAATAAAACGAGAGCTTGGAAAAACAAGCACCTGGGGCTGATGAAAGTAATGCATTTGTCACAGGGCAGGGGCTGAAATGTGGAGCTAAGTGTTCTTAGGGAAAAACATGTCAATACTAAATCTTTTCACCAACCTTTGATGGATGTTCTAATCTTCTCAGGTCAACAAGGCTCACCCTGGCAACGTGCTGTAATAACTTATTTAAGAAGCAGCTGGCTTTTTAAAATGGACGGTTTCATCAATTTTTAGATTTTCATTCTCAGAAATGTATTCTCTTATCAAAACGGTATTTGCGATACAAAGTAAGAGTTCAATTATACCTTTTTGACAACAGAGGAGACAGCAGAGGGGAGCAGGTTTGGGAGTTACTGTTCTTTGCTCTCAGTTCTGTATGACATTCAAACTCTGCAGAGGTAAAGAGAGAATATCAGAGAGGTAGTTCCATCTGTTAGAGCAGGGGTCCACAAACTACTGCCCATAGGCCGAATCTGGCCCACGGCCCGTTTTTATAAATAAAGTTTTATTGGACCACAGGCTCACCCACTTGTTTACTTATTGCCTGTGGCTGCTTTCAGGCTGCAAGGGTAGAACTGAGTAATCGGGACACAGAGCTGCAGCCTGAAGGGCAAAGCTATGAAGTGGCTGGCCCTTCGCAGCCCACGCACGCCGGCCTCGCGGGGAGGGCAGTGCGGCGTCTGGCTGCGCGCCGGACCATTCGCAGTGGGGGCTGGAGGGCTTCCAGGAGGCCACAGTGCACGTGTTTAAGGCATCTGCGTAGTTCGGCTGGGTTCAAGGTAGAAGAAAGCAGAAAAAGACAAAACCCTAAGCAGTGTCTCTCAGTGAGAGCGGCAATGAACGGAACAGTGTACGTGTGGAATGATCACTTTATGTCAAAGCAATATCACAGCAGCACCAGTGCAGGCCCTGGCGCTGGCGCACGGCCGGCGCGCCGCATGGCCCCCGCCGCGGGGGCGCCCCGAGGCCGCCGAGGGAGCCGAGGCCGGGCGCGGGCGCTCAGAACTTCAGCGGGATGACGGGCCAGTACTTGGGCCGCTTGCGGTCGAAGTGCTTGTTGAAGCTCAGCTGCACGGCGGCCTCCATGGCCTGGATCTTGGCGGCGCCCGCGCCGTACAGGCGCCGCATCTCGGCCTGGCGCCGCGCGCTCGGGCTCTCGGCCGGCGCGTCGCAGCGGCGCGCGCGGTAGTACAGGTCGTGGTCGGCGTTCACGTAGTCCTCCAGGCGCCGCGCGTCCAGCTGCTGCTGCCGCCCTGCGGACGAGCCACGGTCAGTCCCGCCGCCGGCCCGCCCCGCCCCGCCCGCGCGCTCCTACCCGCCGGGCCTGGGGGCACCGCTGACCGGGGCTGGGCACGGAAGGGGGCCGGCCGCGAGGGGACGCCACCCGGACTGCGAAACTTCTGGAAGGGGCCCTCACCACGGGAGAAACGGACAGAGCCGGGCCCCTCTCCCCACCGCCCGCAGGGAAAGGCCGGTGCTGCCAGCAGCCCCCCCCCCCCGCAGCTGGGGGGGAGCTGATTGTAGGTAATCCAGGCAGAGCCAGCGCGGGCGACCAGAGGACGACCATGACGCCGATCCCTCCACGCGCCCAACGCGCCAGCCACGCAGCGGCAGGGCGAGGGATTCAGCACCGCCGCCGGCAAGGGGCTGAGCAGCGCCGCTCGGCAGGTGCCGGAGACCGCTGGCGTCTCGTCCTCCCGCTGCCCGAAAGCCGCTGCCGGGACCTGACTTTCCACTTCACGGGCTAGCTTAGGCCCCAGTTCAAACGCCATCGTTACATGCGGGCGATCCTACTAATTGAAATGGACTCTTGCCCCGGCCAGGTGGCTCAGCTCATCGGAGCACTGTCCTGTCCACCAAAAAGGTTGCAGGTTCGACCCGCGGTCGGGGCATGTACGGAGGCAACCATTCCATGTTTTCCCCTCACACTGATGTTTCTCTCTCTCTCTCTTCCTCTCTCTCTAAAATCAATAAACATATCCTTGGGTGAGGATTTAAAATAAATACATGGATTCTTATAAAGCAAGATTTCTTCAATTTATTCTCTATTTTTTATTATAACAAGTATTGATATAACTTTTATTTTTACCTAAATAACATAAAAATATCAGCAAAACAATGCTGTGGAAGGTAAAATTTAGCCTGCTTACAAAGATTTTTGTAAGCGACTGTCAAGAACAGAAATTGACAGTAGAATGCATCCATCTGTAGCTACTATTGCTACCAAGAGAAATGCTACTAAGTAAGGAGTGAAGATGGTTGCAGGGGATAAAACAACACTATAAATCATTCTTTCTTTGCTAAATAGAAAGTAGCAGAAAGAAAGCTTAGTATGGAAGGAACCACAAAAGTGAGCGAATCAACTGTGCACAGAAATATATTTATGTGGCTGTGCACAGTCACTCTCATAAATCCCGTTCTCTATAAATGACACCTTGGAATTGGAGGGAAGGAGTTTTATAAACTTGGAAACATTATTAAAAATGTATGTGGCCGTTGCTGTCTTAGCACATCTGCAGTTGATTTTCACATAAGGAAGCAATACAGGATATGCCAAATGACTGTCAAAAGAAATACCGTATCACTGTTACTTTATTCATGGGAAAGATAGAACTGACTTACTGTGAAATGCAGACCTAAACCAAAATATTGACCTAATATGTAAATGAATGTGGGAGTCAACAAGCATTTGTTTCTCATTTTTGGTCTTTCCAACAAGTTTGAAACATCAGGATGTCCGTTGTTCAGTCCTCATGGTGTTTAAATTCTATTCCCCACCCCGCCCCTCAAGGACTACTCTTCCGAAGGCCTGGCATTTCCACATTAGCCAGGGAAATGGAGTCCCACCTATGAGAGCCTTGGCCCCACCACCAATCTTTGGGCTCTCCTTTTGTTGTTGGCCCGGAGGACATGACCTCATGTGTGGGGCTGCTGGGGCCTCCGAGCCTCTGCATCTAGAGGGCAAAGTTTCCCAGACCACAGTCCTTTCCCTCTCAAGTTTGTCCCAAGACTATCATCAGCCTTCCTGACAGATTTAGTGACACAACAGATGTTCAACTTCCTGAGTCTCTTGAGTTTAGAAGTTTGAATAAACACTGGAATCTTTGCTATCTTACTAAGTGTTGCTCTCTGCCATTGGGATATGTGAATTTAACCTTTTTACTTTTGCATCTTCAATTTTCTTTTCCTTATAATTTAACATGGTTATAATTATGCTTCTTTCTGCCACTCTTCTGACAAAATTATCTTACCAATATTGAATTGGTGTCATAATTCTATGTTGAGAGGCATTTTCTTACTGTTGACATCTGTGGATGAAACACTGTCAATACAAAGCAACCCCAGCTGGCAGTCCCAGTTTGCACTCGACACGTGCTCATAGGTTGCCATCAGTGGGTTTCAGTTCTTAACAAAGTTCATACAGTGTAAAAGTAAAAGACAGCCCTCTGCTCTGTTCTTTACTTCTATTTCCTCCCCACTCAGCCTTCCTTATCAGAATTTAAGGCCCAACCCTCTCCCCTCCCTGCCCACAAGAGGTCTGGAGGTTTCCTGATTTCCTGCATGGTAGATAGTTGTCCTAAAACATAGATTTAAGGGGCAGGAATCCTGTCCCCTGTACTGAAAGACAGGCTATGGGAACTGCCTGCAGGAGTCCCCTATGGGGGAGGGTCCCTTTATTCACCCCCAGCCCTAGCCCCAGGAGGACCCAATGCCTGACACAAAGCAGGTGCTCAGGAAATGATTGTTGAGAGGAAGTTTGGACAAAGGCCATACATTATTTTTTTGTAAACAACTCTGTTTCTTCCAGATGCTGTTAAAGAAAAATGATGACAACCCTGGGATAGAGAAACAGATGCTCAAATCACAAAAGATGCTGGGCAGAGCTCCCCTCCACTAGGTTCCTCAGAGCCTCCATGGGAGAAGCTGGGGGAGGAGCCAGGGGAGGGCACCAATGAGATGGGGTCTGTTCTTGTTTCCTTACATCTGAGTCACTTCACCTCCACTTACACAATTAAAAAAGTGTTCTAAGGCTAGACTACAGACATGTAAACCAATCCTCAGACTTAAAACCAAAAACCGAATACCCTCAGACTGGCTGAAAGCGCTTTAGTGTATACCGACCTAGGGGAACAAGCAAGCTTCAGGAAGGAATAGACCCTTTTGAAGGAACCCACTTATTCTGTTTTCTATTTATTGCTTCTTTTCTCCCACTGAAAGGAAGGGTTCTCAGTCACTGACAGTTTATCTTCCTGTCAAAACAAGGTGAGGGCTCATCCAAGCAGTCAGAGAATCAGATGACTGAAGCAGAGAAAGGGAACATCCCACCTGAGACATAACTAAACAGGTGCCTTGTCATGGAGAGGTGGGTCATTTTTACTGAAAACAGCTGTGGGGCTCGATGTTACCAAGAGCTTTTTTCTTTTGGTCATGGGAATTTTTATTTTTAAATATGTTTTTACTGATTTTAGAGAGAGGAAGGGAGAGGGAGAGAGAGAAACATCAATGATGAGAGAGTCATTGATCTGCTGCCTCCTGCACAGCCACTACTGGGGATCGAGCCCACAACCCAAGCACTGGTGCCCTGACCAGGAATCGAACCACGATCTCCTGGATCCTAGGTCGATGCTCAATCGCTGAAGCCAAGCTGGCTGGGTGGGAATCTGTTTTAATACAAATCATGGTCTTTTTAGATTCCAGCTTTAAAACAGGTTCTAACGGGTTGACTAGTGTCCTCCCAAAATTTACATCTATGTGGAACCTCTGAATATGATCTTATTTGGAAATAAGATCTTTGTAGATGTGATTAAGGAAAGGGTCAAGATGAGATCATACTGGATTAGGATGGACCCTAACCAATAAATATGAGACAGCGAAGGACACACAGAAACACAGGGGTAAAACAATGTGAACCTGGAGGCAGGGATTGGAACGATGCTGCCACAAGCCACCAAATACCAGGAGCCAGAAGAAGCTGGAAGAAACAAAGCCCTGGAGCCTGTGGACGGAGTGTGGTCCTGCCAACACCCTGATTTTGCACTTCTGGGCTCCAGAACTGTGAGAATAGATTTCTGTTGTTCTAAGCCAACCAGTTGGTAGTAATGTCACAGCAGTCCTAGGAAGCTGGTACAGTTAATATGTAGATAGGGTTAAAACAAGAAAAACACTCAGTATTATACTATTAAGAAGAAATTCTACTGGATTCGTCTGGGTTCGATATAGAACCTTGACATTTTTTGCCTCAGTTCATACATTTACATGATGTTGCCAACAGAGACTTATGGTCCACAAAGGAGAAAAAGCATGGAAAGTGACTTGGCGTCTAGAGAAGCGCGCAGAGCGGGAAACGTGTTCAGTATTCCATGGATAGCTGGCCCACGGGCGGAACACCTTGCAGGGCAAAGCACTAAGACAAGTGAGTGTGAAAGAATGTTGTTCTTCCTCACTTTCCCAGCATTAGCACGTCTTTCTGATTATATTCTCCGCTAAGCTGCTAGAATTAATGATTTTAGCACAACCGAGCGAAAGCAGACTTGGTTTCTATCATGAACGCCTCATTTCTGACCTGTCAGCAAGGCGCCCAGAAGACGGGCGCAGACCTGGGCCGTCTCCGACGGCCTTCCTCCCTCGCCGGCAGCCGTGAGTGGTGCCCACCGCACCTCCGTTCTTAGGGTACAAGCGCCTTTGCGGGCGCCCGCCGCCTTCCACAGCCTCCGCACGCCGCTTCCCGCCGGTCGGCCTGGCGGGATCAGCAGGGCCACCCTGGGTCTCACCGACGACACCCCAGCGGCTCACTGAGCCGGCGGCGCCACCTTCCTATGGCCTCTAGGTGTCCGCGGAGAACCAGCCCGATGGGGTCTCCGCCCCTTGGTTCAGGGGGGCGCGGCACAGCGCCTGGAGACCCGCACGCTCCTTTCCCCACAGCCGGCCCGCCGGCCCTCTGGGCGCCAAGCTCATGGGCCCCACCCGCATTGGCAGAGGCGGGCCTCCCAGGCATCACTGTTAGCGATGTCCCCTCTTCCCACCTGGCTTTGTTCTCGGCAGAGATGTTCCTGTTTTGACCCAACATCCAGCCCCAAAGCTCGTGATCAATTCTCACTGGCTGCAGCCGGCCGACAGTGAGGCCGTTTGTTCCCGAGGGCTTTCTTCTCTACTGGGAAGGACTTGCACGCATTTTCTCTCTAAGAATTACGACTATGACCTTGCAGTCTCAAGAGATGGTTATTTATGCCTAAAAAAGTATACTTTTCATAATCTAACAATAAAGATTTTTCCCTAAGAAGTAGGTGAAAACACAGCTGACCTTTAAAACTTCACAACTGTCTATTTTCCCGTAAGTAATGTTACCACTGAAGTTTTAAATAATGGAAACATCTCATTAGGAAATGATGACATAACATAATCAAAGGCATGCTTGTTCCCACTGCACAAAAGTTCTTTATCCTACTTAATTTTTTTGTTCTTATCATTGAAATATGTTAGAGATTATCTGGAAGAGCAGTAATCACAAGCAAGAACATGCTGTCTAATCTGAAGGATTTTATCCTAAGAAAATATTAAATACAACTCAGATGAAGAAAAGCTAAATCAAGGTTAGCTAATTTTCCATTGCTAGTAATAGTTTATAAAGTTCTGAGTTCTCTAAATGATTCATACTCAGAGTTGAATTTCCCCTTACCGAAGAAGTAGCTTCTAGTTGTTCAAAGAGCAGAACAAAACAACTTTAACCAAGCAGTCACACTACTCCGGTCCCTGATCTCTTTATTAAGCATTTCCAGACTGGGGATGGAACTAAATCTCCACGAATATTTCTAGTAAAGGCAATGGACGGGAAAGCACGATGGGCATTCAAGTCGCTTACACGTGCGTCCCATTGTTCATTACTCCCCGAAGGAACACGTATTCGTCCTATACACCACCAAAAGTGCTGGTGAAAAAAATAATGCCAGTGAACCTGCTATCTATCATTTTGTTATTGGGGGTGCAGGGCCAAAGCCTGGCAGCTACTTCTAATAGAGACCAAGTCTTTAGTAGTAAGATTCTCACCCTCGCCAGACAATTCTCAAGCCTCCCAGGGACCTCACAATGCTTTCAGGGCAGACTGCCGGACACAAAAGTATGGGAGAGACTCTAGGACAAGCACACATTTGTAGTTGCTACAACTGCACATTTTGAAAAGCACAAAGAAGTGGAAGCTCAATGTGTTCAGTGCTGTGATGAGTAATGTGGGTGTGGGTTCATTTTTCCAGCCCAAGTAATATTTTACTATATTATGTCAAGCAAGAATATCCTTGAAACAGAACTAAAAGTTGTGTTAATGACTACTTGGACTAAATTGTGTTAATGTCTAAATTTGACAGACACCAAAATTTAATTCTTTTATGTTTTAAATATTTAAATATTAAATATTGAGATCATTTTAAGAGTTCGATTAGTGTTGCTTAGAGCAGAAATATATGACTTTTTGGGAAGTCATAGAACATCTTTATAAAAAATGTACAGAATCTGAATCAAGCACTAATCAGGACAAACAGCTATCAAAGTAAAACCAGTTTATGGTTAATAATCCATGATCAAGGAAGAGTTATTAGCAACTAACCGTAACAACTAACATTTCTTGGGCACTGACTCTGTACCAAGCACTTTTATCTCATTTAATCTCTGTAGTTACCACCCCATTTTAGGACCCTTATTGCACAGGTGAGGAGGCTGAGGCACAGGAAGGGTGGGGCAGGTGGCCCACAAGAGGATAGGCACCTCTGGCTAGAAAGTGGTGGAGCCCCATGATCGAGTGGTTCCACCCCGGCTGCCTTTGTATAATGTTACTACCAATAATGTAAATGCTGTGGAGTAACGTTAAGGAGGGAGGTCATAAGGGTTTTCATAAAATTTCCTTTTTTGTTGGTTTGCTATCTAGAGCACGGTAAAACAAATCCACACCACAGTCAGTTTCTTCACAGAGATGGCAAGACCTTTCCAGTTCCCTCTATGTCCCACTCACAGACTACATTTGGGAACAGACAATTCTCGCAGGGTGACTGTATTAGTTTTCTAGGGCTGCCGTTACAGAGTACAAAACCTGGGTGGCTTAGAACAACGAAAAAGTGTTGTCTCAGTTATGGAGGTCAGAAGTTCAAGATCAAGGAGGGCAGGGCTGTGCCCCCTTGGAAGGCGCTTAGGAAGGGTCTGTTCCAGTCCTGTCCTAGTTTCTGCTAGTTCCTTGCCTTTTGGCAGCAGAACTCCAGTCTTCACAAGACATTCTCCCTGGGTGTGTGTCTGTGTCCAAATGTCCCCTTTTATAAGGACGCCAGTTACATTGGATCAGGGCCCATCCTAATGCCCTCATTTTAACTTGATTACCTCTAATAAAGACCCTATCTCCAAATAAGGCCACATCCTGAGGTCCAGGGGGTGGGTGTGGGTAGGGTTCAATATATCTTTTTTAAGGGCCACAACTCAACCTACAACAGCAATGATAACAGTTCAGTTTGGAACCTTGAAGTAAATGAAGAAGATTGACGAACACTATCAAACAAAATATGAAGTTCATCAAGTTTATCAAGCATCTGAGCCTAACTCACTTTGTAACATGTCTCACAGAACAATAGTGAGCTTAGCACTTCGTGGGGTTAAGATTTCAAAACCTCTGTTTAAGGCTCATAATTAATAACAAAATACTTCATTCATTCATTCAAAATAATATTAAGTGCCAGGCACAATGTAGCAGATAATTTTCATGACTTTTTCTTTTAACCTACCTAGGATTCTATCTGACAAAGGCAAGAGGGAGGAACACGGGTAGTTCTTAACCATATCTGTAACTGAAATGCTCATCCTGGAAGAACACATTTTATCCTTTTATGTTCATTTCATTCATATCTATATTTTATTGAATAACTATCAGGTTTATTTTAAATTAGCAGATAATTCAAAATGGACTTTTCAATGACTACGGTTTGCTCCCATCCTTAATTACAACTTTTATCATAAAATTATCAATCTCTTTGGGGGAAAAAGATCTGGTAAGGACAAAAGAAATAAGCCCTATGGTCATATTTTTTTCGAAAGTAACAAACAGCACACGAACCAATGCCTACTCTCCCTCATGTGTCAGACTAATGGTTCTTTTATATGTATTTTGAAAAAAGCTAGACTTCATTTCTGGAGATCAATAAATGAAATTATTCTATGTGTAATATAAAATACTTTTTAAAAAATACTTGTTTGGCCCAGCTGGGCATGGCTCAGCGGTTGAGCGTTGATCTAGGATCCAGGAAATCAAGGTTCGATTCCCAGTCAGGCCACGTGCCTGGGTTGAGGGCTCGATCCCCAATGTCTCTCTCATCATGAGTGTTTCTATCTCTCTCTCCCTCTCCTTTCCTCTCTCTTAAATCAATGAAGATATATATAAAAAAATAAAAATAAATACTTGTTTGGATATACTTTCTAATGCACATCAAAGAAATCAACAGTTTAAGCAAAAGGAGGGGCCCTGCCCTGGCTGGTGTGGCTCAGTTGGTAGAGTGTTGTCCCATGGACCGAGGGTCATTGGTTGGATTCCTGGTCAGGGCGCATGCCCCAGTTGTGGGCTTGATGCCCAGTGGGGGGCATACAGGAGGCAGCCCATCGATATTCTGCTCTCACACCAATGTTTCTCTCTGTCCTTCTCCCTTCCTCTCTAAAATTAATAAATACATATTTTTAAAAAAGAAGGGAAGTAAAAAAGCCTGAATGAGCAGTTTAGTGAAGGAAGAATGACGGGCAAAGACACTAAGGGCCTGTGACACTTTATACAAAGCCCATTGCTCAGTTCCTGGTACCCAGTGGGATCAATAAATGCTAGCCCATCATTATGAAAATTTGGGTCATTCAAAATGGAAATGAAACTCTTCCAAGGCTTCTATGTTTCTGTTTACTAAAAATTACAGGTAAAATGTCATATAATTAGAACTGAAGTCAAACAATATTGAGACTGCCTATTGGTTATAATAGAGAGAAAATAACATATACTTGTATATCTATGAGAGGCACTTAAACTGTAAATGATCTGATAATAGTAAGGAAAGCACCAAAAGCAGTTCTAGTTCTTTGCAGTAAGAAATTAAAAAAAGAAAATTCCTACTTTGACTAAAGATATAAGACCATTACCATAATTCTCTAACCCCAGGGCAGATAGTCTCAATGCAGGATCAAATTGGAAAGTTTAAATACTAGGCATTTTGTTATTCTATTTAGGTTCATACTGATCTTCGAGGAGAGGAAGCTTAATATTTAAGATTTGGCAGCTCTGCAGCACCAGGGAAGGCTCAGAGCTGTGTACCAGTGAGTTGGCAACAGTATTTTAGGAACCTAGCTGTCTCAGAGACAACACCTAATCCCTAAGTTTATGCATGAGGAAGAAGCACAGGAATTGGAGTCAGGCAGAACTTGGTTTGAATCCTATACCATGAAACAAGTCAAATACCATTCTGAAGACTCTTTCCTCATCTGTAAAATGGGTTTGATACGTTGTGTAGATTAGGGAACACATGCATGCACACACGTATGCACACACATACGCATGCACACCCACTCTCCATCTGGTGGTATCTAACATTCAGCAAATGTTAGAGATACTATTAGGTTAAGCTTTGTTCTAGAACTAAAAGAAAAGTCCTATATTAAAACAGCTCTGGAAACTAATATACAGTAATTGAGGTGCAATATCACCATGGCTTTTCCAGGCCTGGGACTGGATCTGGAATAGTATCCGTATCCATTCAAGGAGTTAGAAAATAACTCTATGGATTAGGGAAGATAAAACTGCAGAATGCAGGGCAAGGAAAGGAAGCATGTGAAGGCAGCTCTGCACTTACGTCGCTCTTCCCTGTGCCTCTCGGTCTCCGCAAAGTACTGGCGGAGCTCCTCCGTGATCTCCATGTTGCTCAGGTCATATTCCACCTCCTCATCTGAGTCGGTCTCTACCTCCTCCTCTGCGGCCCAAGCTTGGTCTTCTCTTGTCCTGCCCTGGGGATGCTGCCCAGACCGTGGAGAAAGTGAATAACCACAGTGGGAGTCCTGGGGGGCCAAGTGATCACCGCAGGACTGAGGGGACGCGCCCTTCTTAGCGTGAGAGCTCTGGGGAACACCTCCGGGAGTGAAGTACCAAGGGGAACCGAAATAAGACTCCACGGCCTTCCGATAGGCATTCTGGTGGCTTCGCATCCAAGCCATTGCTTGGTAATAATGTTGCCAGTATCTTGCATATACCGGGTGGTAAGACCAAGGTGTGGTAGTTTCCGATGACGCCTCCTACAAGATAAAGGGAGGTGTCGGCTGGACATCACAATTCATCCTCAAGAGAAACCCCAAATGTCTGACCAACTTATCAACATATAGTTACTGAGTATCCGCTGAAAACCTACTCTACATTAGGGTGCTACTGGGCCAAAGAGGACACCACAGGTCCGTGCCCACTATGGACGCTCACTGTATGTACTTGCTCTGAAGCATGTGTACATGAGGTGCACAAAGGACAATTAGCTTAATGTTACGGCCATAAAGGTGGGACAGAGGCTAATAATGACCATTTTTAGATAAGATTCAGGGAGATAAGAGGACTGGACATCACCTTGGCAACTAGTTCCATGTTAGAAACAGCCTGCCAAGAACCACATGGACTAATGAATGGGATGCTTTCTGGTCCCTCCCTCTCTGCCCCCTAAAAACCTGCTGGCCCACCTTACTCCTCAGTGCCGGGGACAAAAGATGTCGAGCAACGCACCCAGTGGTGCTTTTACTTTTCATTTCTTTCTTTCTTTCTTTTTTTTCAGTAGATGAGTGGACATTTAGCTGTGATGCATTTACACCATGGAATACTACGCAGCTGTAAAGAAGAAGAATCTCGTACCCTTTGGGACAGTATGGACGGACCTGGAGGATATTATGCTAAGTGAAATAAGTCAGGCGGCGAAAGACAAACATCACATGATCTCGCTTATACGTGGAATCTAAAGAACTTAATAAACTGATGAACAGAATAGATTCAATGACATGGACGCATAGATGAGACTGATGAATGTCAGAGGGAGGGAGGAGGGCAGGTGGGTGGAGGGGGAGAGAGTAACCAAAGAATTTATATGCATCTATGCACAACCCAAGGACACGGACAGTGGTGGGGAGGGGGACTGGAGAGGGGGGTGGGACGGGGTGGAAGGGGTCACTGGGGAGAAAAAGGGACGTCTGTAATATTTTGAACAATAAAAAAAATTTTAAAAAACCCCCCAGAAAACACTTTTCATTTCTGATGTATTTCTTTGGTCTTCTTCATCATGGAATGAAAACGCCAAGACTTTAAAGACAAAAATTCACCTTTTTCTCTTGCAAATTAAAAAGATCTTACCTTTGCTGCCATCTCTGATTGTGAAAGTCCAAATGGGCACCGAAACTAGGAAAGAACAACCACAGTGCAACATCTGGTCAGCACAGGTATGTAATATTCGTGGCTATTTTGTAGTTTGCCAAGCAGCTGTCTAGAGGGCGCCTCTTCCAAATACTGTGCCTGGTCTTCATACAACTTACCATTACAGGACCCTGGCACCTGGACATGACCTTGTGGTCTGAAAAGGAGGGATCCTCTTACTTATGATTAACTGGCTCAAAGGACACTCCATTTTTCAACTACTGGTTTCCCTATTTTTTTAATCCTTTATTTTTATTTTTCAATTACAGTTTACTTTCAATATTATTTTATATTGGTTTCAGGTGTGGAGCATAGTGGTTAGACAATCATATACTTTACAAAGTGATCCCCTGATATTTCCAGCACCCACCTGGCACACCGTACATACTTATCACAACATTACTGACAATACTCCCTATGCTGTACTTTACATCAGCACTATTAAAAGACACAGGATGCCCCTAGTAGCTGGTCACCACTTTAAAATGTAATGACATCTAGAAATTTAACAACAGAACTTGTTTCCCTGTTGAAAGTAAAGTTCATGAAAATTACCTTATAAATAGTAGTCGGTATGTATATAAAAATAATATACAGAGAATAAACTAAAAAATGACAACTATTATATTATTTACCAATCCTTAAGTCATGTCAATGTCTACTTAAATTAAACTTGCATGTCCCTGAGGCTTGAATAGACTACATCTTGCCAACTCACCAGAGACCTTTGTTGGATCTTGGAGCAGCCTCTCTAAATAAGACATCTTGCAGTCTGGGTTGTGCCCTGCACTTTAGGTCTCCTCAATGGGCCTTATTTTGGTTTGGATTGCGATAAGCACCTCTCAGCTGGCGTGTGGCACACCACGCTCTCCCCGTCTAACCACTCTGCCTCTTCGCAGGGGGAGACACTGTTCCATGCAGACTCTCCACCAAGCCACCATGCAGAATGTTTTTCCCAAAGGACTTGCTCTGCCCAGATGTGCTCCTTTCCCCACTACCTAAGCGCTTGTGATTTACTGATATGACAGGAAATACCTAAGGTAAAGTTCAATCTGCACCTTTTACAACCTATTTAAAACACTTTTAGTATTTTTCCCTCCTGCTCAGGAGTTCAGAGCTACTAAAATGACAGTCTACACCAGAATGTATTTTAAAAAGTTAAACAAAAACAATACTCTAAAATGCATGAGAATTTAAGCATCTGTGAGACAAAACCACTAACACAATGTGTCGCTGAGCAGTTACTTAGGATGTGAAGCTTGAGAACTCAGATACTGAAGGAGTCCTAATTTTCCTAACTTCACTTAATAACAGAGTAGAATTTAAAAATCTCCAAGCCTTAATAAATAAACTTGACTTATTTTTTAATCTCGAACATATGTTTTGCTCTGAGTAAGGTTGAAAGCTGAGATGTTAAAATGGCCACCTCTTTTAGGATTTAACCCCAAAGAGAACCATTTGTTTTCTTTTTAAATATAATAAGCTTTCAAATAGGGTATTTCCCAGAGGGCTGACATGACCTTCTGTAAATTTATCTTAAACATAACCTGCACTTCCTATTCACTATTCTAAATTCAGAAATACACACACATATGCAGTGAATGGAAACTGGAAAAAAGTTAACAGATGCAGTGAAAATGTAAGTGCAAATTCAATTCACATTACTTTTAAACTTTAATTGAAAGGTTTAAAACATGAGCCGTTATCTGAAAACCTGGCTAATTGCTATGCGCTTTACAGGCCACTGAAGAAACAGGAAACAGTCAATACAATTCAGGGGCTAACCACCCAGAGAAGTAAAAGGAACCCAAAATGAAGTAACAGCAGAAACCAGTGCACACTTGAGTGCTAACTGTAAGGTGCAGCATTTAAGTGCTAATTCCCTCCAGCCAGTTTTCGTCTTTCTGTCACCGATATCAGAATTGCTTTCTGAGAGCCTGCAGCGCATAATGACATTAAAGTGAACTCCATGTGTGTCTTAATCAAATTTGTTTTCTAGATTAACAAGTAGCATAGGAATTAAAATAGAAAAGTTGAGGAGACATCTGCATTTCTTCTGGAGAGTAAAAGTTTTGAATCCAGACTTCTATGCCTTATAAAACGTACTTAGAACCAGATTAATGTGAATATTATTTATCCCAAACTGGGAAGTCTGACAGCCCCAAATAAGTAATAACATTATTGCCACTGAACACTACTGCAGACCTCAGAGAAGCCTGTTTTTATTTAGAATTGGGACAATGCAGCCTGACTTTAAAAGTAGCAGAACCAATATTCTGAAAAGTGTACAAGATGGTGTATGAGAGGCTCCACTTCGCAGAGTGAGAAGTGTAGGCAGATGTGATAAAGCAGGCAACTGTTTAAAAAGTTCGAGTGCAATCCATCATGCTCACCAGGCGGCTCAAATGTCAATGGCTGTGATTAAAAAGAAGGGGAGGGAGTGCTGATTTGAAGAGAGATTACTTATTTATGCCTTTAATTCAACAAATAATTTGATAAAAGAGCTGCCACGTTACACTGCCTTAGAGATCACGCAAGGCACATTGACCACTTTTGCAAGAAAGATGCCAGGACAACGAACTGAGATGGCCAAAAAAAGCCACTTTCAGCATTTAAAACAGAAGTAGCTCTGACTCAGCCCAGTGTGCCAATTGTTTATAAAGTATATCAACTAATCAGCTGAAGTGCTAAACTCTTTTAAGACCCAGTTCATTAAGGAAAGGTGAATTTGCATTAATGATGGAACACAGGCAACTCCGTCCTCAATTTCAGTCTGATTACACTTTCTGCACTGGTCGGGACACTAGGACATTTACAATCAGATCTGCTGCCATCCTCCAGCAAGTTCAGAGGCCTGGGGTTGTATGTCGAATATGCTCATTTCACTCTCGGCTTTATTTTCCCTCCTCAAATTCCAAAACCAATGTACCATATCCTTTTACATTTTATTTTTAAGATTCCTAAGACCTTATATAGTCAATTAAAAATAGTTCTTGAGACTGAATGACAAATTAATCTCTCAAAAATCAAATAAGATCAAGTATAGAAAAACATATCTAAAGGAATACCAGCTTGCATAGAACTTTATTATAATTATTATTAGCTCGCTATTTCCAGTATTACTCTTGGTATTTTATATCAGCAATTTTTTTCTGTCAAGGGCCAAATAGTAAATATTTTTGGCTTATGGGCTACCTACAGCCTCTGTCACATACTCTTTATATTCTTCTTTTTTCAACTGAAAAAAACAACCCTTTAAAAATATAAACACCGACCTTAGCTCCTGTGTAGTACACCAAACAAGATGATGATGGCCATCATTTGCCCACCTGATTTACGTGCATACATCACTAAGCTGTACAGACTCTGCCTCAACATGCCGAGCATCCTAACTGTTCCTCACTTTCTACTTGGAAATCGCTGGAGAAACTTCGGATTCTCACCCAAACAAGAGAACTGGGATTATGACCAACAATCTTGGTGACCAGTTCCTAATATTTGGGACAAAATAATCATCTCCATGACTAAGTAAGCAAATTGAACCATTTCTTAAAGATCTACATAGACATTTAAAGATTTAATTAAGGAAAAAAGACCTTAAACTCCTGCAAAACAGTATCGATTGACAGCTTAAAATGCGCATGCTGTGCCATGATTTCCGATGGATTCTCAGAGCTGCTGTGTGCAAGACAGGGACCCAACAACGGCAGGAAGCAGGAGAGTGCCCAGTGCCCACTCACTGGAAGACGGAATGCGTACCATTCTCTGCTGACTGCATGAGTTAGCTCCCAAGGGAAGAGTCTTGTTAACTTTTTAAGGCTGGTTACTCTTTCCACACACAATGCTTAAGAACTTAATAAAAGCACTTGGGTTTCTGAAAGGCCAATATTAAAATAATTCTAGACATTATAGCAGCACCACCATCAGACACCACTACCATCTCAAAGAAAAGGCAGCTTATGGTCGCAGCAGACTTAGATGCCTTTTCAGTGGTCTTTATCTTTCATTCCCTACTTCCCTGGGAACATCTCCTACTCTATTATAGCACATTTCGTGGACTGAACAGTAACTTTTTTCTAATGGAATGGTGCAGCTGAAAGAAAAGAGATTGGCAATGTCAGGGCAGGCCGGGATCCATAGCACTACCAACCGGGCAGCCCTCCCTAGTGAGTACAATGGCATAATAGTCACCACCCAGCTGAGCCCCGGCAAGCACAGAGGCCGAATTCATTGTCTGTCCTCAACCATTAGAGAAGGAAGGAATAAAAACAGCATTGAGGTCATTCACTGAACACTGCCGAGGCCCACAGGCAAGACAGCGCCTCTGAGTCTTCAACAATATATTTTCCTATAAAGCCTTTCTCACAAAATGCACTCATTCTTCATTGAATCTGCTTATCCTGGAAGATATATTTTTAAATGCATAAATATACATGAATAACAACAGACAAGAGCTTTGTAGTTTTCAATGGATACACTGTGACTACTTCCATCAAGTTATTTGAAATATTCCACAAATAAGTAATGCGGCTTTGTTGAAAGGTAGTGGCATTGTACATCTTCTTTTCATTGCATATTTATACTCTTATAAATATAGGATCTAGGTTGTATCATAGCAATCAGATAAATAAAATAAAACCAAAAATTCCCCTCAAAATGAAAAATCTGTAACTGGATTTTCCTCTCTATCTTCGGTTTCCACTAGAATTCTGAAAATTAAATACATGAAAACTGATCTGCTTTGATTTTGCATAGAAACACATGCAAAGTCAATCATTAAATTAAGTTATGCTGGTTAAAAACCTAAAAGTCGAACCGTTCTTATAAGGCTCCCACCAGTTTGGTTCTCTGAGCTAATGAGATAATTTCAGCAATCTAATTAGGCCTTCAGTACACTGCTTCAAGGTAGAAGGAAGGGGGGGTGGTGTCTGCTGGAGATTGTTCAAAATAAATGAAGGTGCGGTGAGAAATCTGAATTACATAAATTGAGTCATGCGGTTCTAAAGGAATCCCTGTATATGCAGTAAAACCCTATCGGAGTAGATGTCTTCCAATAATGCACACACTGGTAGGAACTTCCTCATGTAAGAGAAATAATAAAATGAGGTTTCTGAGAGCACTGTTTCCTGCCTCCACCCCCAGCTCGGAAGAAGGCTCGCAAGTTCATCTGGCTCCCTCCTGTGGCTTTGCATGGCCTCTGCTTAGTGTTTTGGACATCAAAGATGGCTCAAGTCTGAATGGTCTCCTGCCCTCAGAGTCCAAGCTTCATCTTTCAGACACAGGCCTCTCCCAAGTGCGCAGGCTTCTGTGCTCAGTAAGCGCACCCCTTTCCGTGTCTAATGGCCAGTGGTAAAACTGAACGGCGAGGGGCCCACAAAAGGAGTTTTATTTCCTTACTCCCTCAACCCCATGCCCCAGTGTACTGCTCTTTTGGATGTTTCAATAGGTAATGTCACAAAGAAGCATAGCCTGGGGAAGGAGAAAGACTGAAATGATGTAGCTAATTCTTCTTTTTAACACAAATAGCATTCTACCAACAGAAAGGCATTGTTTAATTTGTCAGCAAGAGTGATGGATTTGTGAACGGATTTATTTAAAAGTTCACCAAATCCCCATGTGACTAACGTCAGAATCGTAAGTGAAATACGTGGACACCCGAAAACAAAGTTACCCTCTGCCTCATGAACACAATAGGCAATGGGATAGGTGAAAACTGGGATAACTGAGGAAATAATAGCACAACTCATAAGAGGAAATAGATAAAAACTCTTCACTGCAAGGATACCCTTCATACAGTAAAACCTAGTGTGATCATAAAGGAATACGTGTTGAACAGTCAGGTAACACAAGGTAAGAGCCTGCCAGCAAACCCCATGGCTAGTTTAGAGTGGTTAAGACCATCAGTAGATGTCAGGAGCGTTATTTCAAATTTTACTTCTATAAATAGACACATGGTGGGGGTGATTAAAGATGGCAGTGGACTGAGTGGAAGCTATAAGTGACACTCTCCTGGGACCAAACTGGAATTACACCTAAAATACAGAAAAAACACCCTGAATAATCAACTGCAACTGAAGATAAGCTGGAGAGCACCCTCATAACCAAGGAGGAAAAGTGGAGACCACATAGAGACGGGTAGAAGTGCAGAGGCACAAGAGGAGAGGACTGGTTGGACTCCTGCAGGCAGCGGCTGAAGGTCCCGAGGGATATCTTAGCTGTGGGGGCTTCCCACTGAGGACTCTGGGGCCTAAACCCCAGGCTGGGCTTCCCAGCCAAGGGCACCAGAACTGAGAAAGGTGCCCACATAACATCTGGCTGTGAAAAACAGCCGGGTTTCTGTCTTCCAGGGAGAGATGGCTGGAAATGCTGGCACCCTCTTAAAGAGGAAATGCAGAAAGTTTCATGTGCAGCTACTCACCTTGGGCTCCAGCAGAGGAAGGGCAGAGTGGACTGGAGCTGTGTGAGGAGAATCTAGGGTTGTGGGCTCTTGAGACAGAGCTCAGAAGCACCCCACTGGATTCCTGTGCGGAGTCATTCCCTCATACTGCAGAGGCAGACATTTACCTTCCAGGCAGCTTTTGCCTGAGGGGGAAACAATTGCCCCACCCTGCTGGAAAACCTCTTGCCCTACCGGGTAGAGTTTTTACAGCCTGAGGCTCATTAAGAGAATCAGATTAATCAACCTGCAGGCAGAGACAGACTTCAGAGTGCTTTGAGTCTTTGCCTGATCTGCTTCTGGACCTGGGCCTTGAAAAAGCAGACTTTGGTGTGCATCTTAGTCCTGTCCAAAAGAACCCAGCCCCAACAAGTGGACCTCAAGCCATGGGTTGTTGATAGCTCCAAACAAGGTACTCAAGGCCAGTCACACACAGCATCCGACACTGGCCTGCACCAGAGACTGTCCAAAAAGACTGAGAGGCCTAGCAGGCCTACCTAATACATACAAAACAAACCCAAATAGGCAGCTAAAATGGGGAGACCAAAAAAAAAAAAAAAAGCCCTAATTTTCTGAAGAAGTCTCCAGAAAAAGAGCTAAATGAAACGGAGTTAAGCAATCTATCAGATATAGAGTTCAGAATACTGATTGTAAGGATGTTCAACAGCATGAAAAAAGATATGAAAATTTCTCTCTGGAGCTTTTGTTTATATACTTTTCCAGCAAAGCAATAAGCAAACATAGGAGATTTGTATACCTTACAGTGAACTTGCCTTCAATTATGCCTATCCAAAGTTACTAACAATCTTTCAAAATACAGTTTTCTGTTTGCATTGCCATCCCGAAGGGACTGTTAATTTTATAATCTATGTAAGTAAAAATTATATTTTAAAAGTAAATAACCCCAGAAGTCTTATTTGTGTTATTAATCTTCAGTTTGGACTTCCAAGTAATGCTGTTCTGACTTCAGGTGCAAGACAGCTGAATACAGAACCTAGCCTGTGAAACAACTTTAAAAATCATTCCTGAAAAAAAATAAAATTGTTCGGAACCCACTGGTCTGTACCAAGGGACTCTCTTGATTTCAAAGCTAAAAGGTACTTCATTGGTTACTAGTTCAATTCAACTACTGAGGAAGGAAAAGGTCCAAGACATTCTCCACCTCCACAGGTAAGGTGCATTAAAGACCACAGGTGCAAATGTTATCCGAATAACTTCCACCCAAACCCCTGACTTCCCACAGAGGTCAAAGTGCGAGGGAAAGAACGAAAACCCAATTTTTTGAGTAGACGGACCAATATCCTAGACATCCCTCCAAGAATGAGGCTGCCTTGGGCAATCTTCTGTCTAGAAACTGGGCTGGATGGGCAGTTCGAATTCCCCTTCCAGACCCAGCTTAACACAGTGTTACTGGCGTATCAGAATCCCACGGGAAGCTTTAATAAAAATACCGATGCCTGGGCCCTACTTCCGGGGATTCGAATTTAACTTATCTGGGATGGGGGTCCGTGCACCAGAATTCTTAGAAGTCACCAAGTGATTCCGATGCACGTCTGAGCTGAGAGGTTCTGGAACCAGTCCCTTACCACAAATAACCAGCGAGGGTTTAGGAACCTCTTGGGCCTCTGGCCCCACCGTTTCCCGCGGGGTGATAATTAGTACGACAACGTGACTGCCAAGCCCTCAGCTCACGGGGCCTTAGAGGAAGCGGGCTCCACTTCACTCCCCAAAGAATACCCAGCCGTCCCCAGAGTCACCTCGTGGGCTCGTAGCTCGCTGATCCTGGGTGGTGGGAGAGCAGGGACCTATTTCCTGTGGGTGGTGAGTGGGAGGAGCCGTTGCCGGGGCGACTAGACGTCACTTCCGATACGCGCCACGGCGCGCAGGAAGTCCCGCCTTCGCCGCGGAGGACGTCCCACGTGCGCCGCGTTCTGCACCACGCTGGGGGCGGGCACAGGATGAGGCTCCGCCTCTCGGGCTGAGCGTGGGAACGGCTGGCGGGGGGTGGTGGGCACCGCCGACGTGTGCAGCGCCAGGGTCGGGGGAGGTGTCTGCGCCGACCGCTGTGGCGGCCGGGAGGACAAAGGTCGTTTCTGCACGGGCCCCCGTCCCCGCAATAGTTCCTTGGCTTTTGACATTTTGCTTTTCTCGAGGGAAGGTGGTCGTGGCTCAGGGAGGAAAGACCGGGCTTTGGAAACCGTCAGCCAGGGGGGAGTTTGAGCGCGATTCTAGCGCTTCGTTCATTAACTTCCCCGAGCCTCAGGTTCTCGCCCTAAGATGCGGGTAATACCTAGGGCACAGTGCCTGCTGCGTTAGAGCAAACAAACAGTGCCGATTAATATTATTTTATCATCATAATCATTATCAGCAATACTTGCCCTGTTAGTATCGCAGGGGTTCACTAATAACCTAGTATAAACCACTCGAAGTGTAAGCGGCTTTTTTTTTTTCCTGGAGTAACATGGCAAAATGTGGCAAGAGCCCTAAAAGGGGGCATACTTTAGTCCTAGAATTTTCACTTCTGGGAATTTATTCCAAGGAAAAACAGATGTAAACTGAACGCTCACTGCAGAATTATTTTAAGAAGTGAAAACTGGAAACAAATGCCTAGTAAGAGGAAATGGCTAAGTCAATTAGGCTAAATTAATAGCGTGGACATTGTTACCATGACATTCTTGTACTATAGAAGAATCATATAGTACGGAAGACTATTAACTTTAACAAAGTCGTACTAGATGCCTACTATTTTCAAGTATTATTTTATATATCTGCATTGTCCATTGCACCACTCAACACACGTGGCTGTTCACAGCTTGAACTGTGGTAGCTGAATAGAGATGTGCTGTAAGGGTAACTTACACAGAGGGTTTTGAAGATCTCATTTTTTAATATTGAGAGTATGTTAGGGAAGGACTATTTAGATAAAATATAAGGTTAAAATTAATTTCAGCTTTATCTTTTCACTTCATTTAACATGGCTAGTAGAACATTTAAAATGATGTATGTACAATGCATTATGTATTCTCCAATACACATATATATGTCTATCGGACAGTGTTATTCTATTTACCGGATATACAGTGGTGAACAAGACAGTTTTTGACCTCATAAAATTAACACTGTTGAATAGAGCATAGACAATAAACATAATATAATTGTACATCATGGTAAGATATATGAAGAAAATCTAGCAGAGTAAGGGCCAGAAAGTGTTTATATATTGAGGGAGATATTATTATTATTATTATTATATCTTTATTGATTTCAGAGAGAGGAACAGAGAGTGAGAGAGAGAGAGAGATGGAAACATCAATGATGAGAGAGTCATTGGCGGCTGCCTCCTGCACACCCTGACTGGGGATGAGCCCGCAACCCCCGACAAGTGCCCTGACTGGGAATAGAACCCGGATCTCCTGGATCCTAGGTTGATGCTCAACTGCTGAGCCCCGCCTGGCCGGGAGAGGGAGCTTATTTTAGACAAGATTCTTCCTCTACTCTTTAGAAAATGGATGTGGGATGAAATGAGATATCTATGGACAGAATGGAGGTAGGGAATGGTAGTAATGTGATGTCTCCTGGGAAAAGTCAGGTATGGGTTGAGGATGATAAATCAGTTGGGGCCTGGCAAAATCTCTGCCTTATGGAAGAAACTGCATCATGGGAGGAAAGAAAGAGAGAAAAAGAGGGGTAAGATAGGAGGGAGAAGGAGCTGAAGGGCCCCCTGGGAAAGGCAGAGCCAAGCAGGCCTAGAGTAGATGTGTTTCAGGTGGAGCAGTTACTGGAGTACTATGTGCCATGGGTGTGTGTGTGTATTCTGGCTCTCTGCGTGGAGGGTGTTCAGAGTGGCAAGGTCGATCCACCAGGCCAGGCACTGATTCCACCTATCTTGTAGCTTCACGCTCCCTGGTCTGCTCCTTGGCCGAGATGGCACACCACTGTACCTTTAGCCAGTGGGAAGAGAGGTATGGGAAGCTTGGAAAGCCCCGTTTCTCTAAGGTAGTGTTTCCCCACCTTGGCACAATTCAGCTTGGAGCTGGATAATTCTGTGTTTGGGCGCTCTCTTGTGCATTGTAGGATGCTTAACAGCATCTCTGGGCTCTACCTACTAGACGCTAGTAGCATTCCCCCAGTTGTGACAATTAAAAATGTCCCAGACAATGCCAAATGTCCCCTGGGGGCAAAGTCACCCCCACTTAAGAACCACTGCTTTAAATGTACTACCCAGAAGTCTCCAACAACACTTCTGCTTAAATCTCACTAATGGCCAGAGCTTCATCACTCAGCCATCCTGAGGGTAGTGGAGTCTTGGAATTGTTTGCTGGCCAGGTTCCCAGCTAAAAGTTAGTAAAAGAAAGCAAGCCCGGCTGGTGAGGCTCAGTGGTTGAGCATCGACCTAGGATCCAGGGGATCGCTGTTCGATTCCCGGTCAGGGCACATCATTGATGTTTCTCTCTCTCTCCCTCTCCCTTCCTCTCTCTGAAATCAATAAAGATATATTTAAAAAAAAAAAAAAGGCGGCAAGAAGCTAGCAAATTCTTCCACATCCTCGCTGCTACAGGGAGTGGAAGTTCTGTAGCTGATTGAGAAGGTGGCCCTGTTCTTTATATCTTCCAGGCTAAGTTTTAGTCATTAATCATTTTAATTCACTTGCATGGAAATATTGGTGGTGGGAAACACTAAGCATGAACAAGTGAAATCCCTTTTGAAAAGGATGGGCATTTTGTTACTCCAAAGAGCTGACCCGGGGAGTGAGAAACTGCATTCTGAAATGGAGGCTGGAGAAGGTTGGGTTTCACATGTGTTTTAGTGCCATCCTGTGGAAATGTATAAACTCTACCATTCGTTACCCTGTTGTCTGGTATTTTCTTTGATTTGTTTTAGGCATTAACCTCAAATTAGTAATAACCTTTACAAGGATTTTAGCAAGACTTTAAAAGGTCCTTACAGATGAACAATTCCTTAAAGCAGGGTTTCTCTAGAACACCATCTTGGTGTTAAAAAGCAGATATTGTTGACAGCATTACCTCTGATGATTGGAAGTGGGTAGGAAGATCTTTTACTTTGTATTCTCTGCTCTTCTGTATTTTCTGCATTAATTTTTATTTTGAATACAATGAATTATAATAAATTAATAAAACTTTTAAAAGACACCCTCAAAAAACTAAAAATAAATAAAGCAGGGTTTCTCACCATCAGCACTATGACATTTGGGGCTACATAATTCGTTGTGAGGGCTGCCCTGTGCATTGTAGGAAGTTTAGCAAAAATTGCCAAATCTCCCTTGGGCAGGGAGGCAAAATTGGTTCCAGTTGAGAATCATTCCTTTTAACAGAGCACCTAAAAATTCCACGGTATATTAAGACCATCTGCCACAGTAATTTCGTAACAGTGTGTCCTGAGGGTGGGAGAGGCCTGTCTGGGAGGGGCAGGTAGTCAGCTAGGAGAAAATGAGGCTGCAGATGCAGCGCGACATGTCCTTTTTATGCTCTGGAGAACTCTGCTCCTGCTTGTCCCAGCAGCTGGTGACCAGACTGACTGAGGGCTGCCAAAGGGCCGATGAGAGGGTGCGGCGTTTCTTTAAAGAGGCCATTACCCAGAGCGGGAAGTAGCACAGGACAAGCCCATACTGTGACAGCGGGCCCCCAAATTCCCTTCAGAGATGCGCAGGTGTGCGCCATCCTGCCAGGTGTGGGAAGCCGTAGCTAATCCTATGGGGCTTCTTCGATCCCTCCGGCACCCCTCTGCTACCTGAGTGCCGTGGAGAGGCGGTTGGGAGCCAGTCCCCTCGCCTCCGTCACCGGTCCCTGTAGTGGGTGCGCACACTCCTGAGATGTGACTCTGAAACTGGGCAAAGGAAAGTCAATTTCCTAGGAGCATCCCCCAGGAGGCCCCCCTTCAGGGGTCTTCAATTTCCCGTGTCACCTTCCGAGCAAGCTCCTGTCCCAGCGCCCAGACACGATTTCAGAGCATGACCTCCCCTCCTACCGAAAAAATAAAGACCAGGTGCAGAGTTTCTCACTTCAGAATGTACCACCATCTGAACTCTGTACCCGCCGTGCATCTTGTTTAAGAAGAGGTCTCGGCTTCTGCCTAGGGCAATCCATTCTTGTATTCTTTGCATCCAAACCCACATCCTCACAGGCCCCTCGGCCCCTCAGCTATGAGCCTCTCTTAGATCAGCACCTCTCTCCTTTCCCAGCCTCTTTTCATCAGCATCAACCTTGCTTAGGCTCTCCGATCTTTGCAATAGTTTTGGTTGATTTTTCGTCTCCCACTCCTTCCAGTTCTATTTCTCAGCTTCTCCTTGTGGTCCTACTTCTGTAAAAAGGCCTACTTTGACTTTCTCCCCTTGTTTCCTGTCAGCCCATTGCCATTTCTCCTCTAGCACATCCACTGCGCCACAGCTAACTCACTGAGGCTCTCTGCTGACTTCTTCCTATGTACCATCTAGTATTATTTGGCCTCTCTGCAGTGTCTGTGAAGTGTTTGATACAATTGACCATGCTCTCTTTCTTTGCAATTAATATATTTTCCCTCCCCAAATTGCAAAAGTAACATATGTTTCATGCACAGAACAAAACACAGGAAGAAAAACAAGAACAAAAACACAAATCTTGGAAAACACAGGCACTTCAGCACAAAGGAAAACAGGAAACACTTCTATTACTTTAAAATAATCACTCTTTATATTTAGTGTATGTCCTTCCAGGTTTGTTGTGTACTAATACATTTAAACACATACACACCACTCTCTTTCTTACACACGCACACATAAAACCGAATGGTTTCTTGTTGTAGATCCTATTGTAACTCTTTCCCAGAAAACTGATTCAATGACGGAGTTTAGGGTACAGGATGTTTCTTAAGAAGTGACCTTGGTGGAGCCATTCTGACAGGTGTGAAGTGACACCTCACTGTGGTTTTAATTTGCATCTCTGATGATTAGCGATGTTGAGCATTTTCTCATATGTCTCTTGGCATCTGTATGTCCTCTTTGGAGAAGTGTCTATTCAGGTCCTTTGCCCATTTTTTAATTGGGTGGTTTGTCTTCCTCTTGTTGAGTTGTATGAGTTCTTTGCACACTTTGGAAATTAGCCCCTTATCAGATGCATCCTTGGCAAATATGCTCTCCCGTACCCTGGGTTCACTTTGCATTTTGAGGCTGCTTTCTTTTGCTGGGCAGAAGCTTTTTAGCTTGATGTAGTCCCATATGTTTATTTTTTCCTTTGTTTCTCTTGCCCTAGGAGATGTATCAGTGAAAAGTCCACTATGTGAAATGTCTGTGACTTTACTGCCTATGTTTTCTTCCAGGATTTTTATGGTTTCATGACTTACATTTAAGTCTTTTATCCATTTTGAATTTATTCTTGTGTATGGAGTAAGTTGGTGATCTACTTTCATTTTTTTTTTGCATGTATCTGTCCAATTTTCCCAGCACCATTTATTGAAGAGACCGTCTTTACTCCATTGGATGTTCTTGCCTCCTTTGCAAATATTAACTGACCATAATGGCGTGGGCCTATTTCTGGGGTCTCTGTTCTGTTCCATTAATCTATATTTCTGCTGTTGTACCAATACCAGGCCATTTTGATTACAATGGCTTTGTAGTACAGTTTGATATCCAGTAAAGTGATCCCTCCAACTCTGCTCTTCTTTCTCAAGATTGCTGTGGCTATTTGGTGTCTTTTTTGGTTCCATATAAATTTTTGGAATATTTGTTCTAGCTCTGTGAAATATATGGAGAAAGGGGAACCCTGGTACACTGCTGATGGGAATGCAGACTGGTGCAGGCACTATGGAAAACAGTATGGAGGTTCCTCAAAAAATTAAAAATGGAGCTGCCTTCTGACCCAGTGATCCCACTCCTAGGAATATATCCTAAGAATCCTGAAACACTAATCAGGAAGAACTTATGCACCCCTATGTTCTTAGCAGCACAGTTCACAATAGCTAAGATCTGGAAACAGCCCAAGTGCCCATCCGTAGATGAGTGGATAGAAAAGCTGTGGCACATTCACACCATGGAATACTACGCAGCTGTAAAGGAGAGGGATCTCGTACCCTTTGGGACAGCATGGAGGGACCTGGAGAGTATTATGCTGAGTGAAATAAGCCAGGCAGAGAAAGACAAATTCACATGATCTCACTTTTATGTGGACTCTAAAGAACATAATAATCTGATGAACAAAATAGATTCACTGACATAGAAACATGGAACAGACTGACGAATCTCAGAGGGAAGGTGGGGGTGTGCGAGTGGAGAGCGATTAACCAAAGAATTCACATGCATAAATGCATAACCCATGGACACAGACAATAGTGTGGTGGAGGCCTGGGGCCTGGAGTGGGTGCGGGGTGGAAGGGGTCAATGGGGAAGAAAGGGAGCATCTGTAATATTTTGAACAACAAAAAAAAGCAAAAAAAAAAAAGAATGACCTTGGGACTAAGATCTATGGAAGGTCAATGAAGGAAGCAGGGCTGGGTAGATAGGATTCTGGACTGGGCAATGCTTTGTGGTGGGGCTGTCCATTGTGGATGTTTAGCAGCATTCCTGTCCTCTACCCTCTAGATGCCAGTAGCAACCACACACATATACACACACTTCTCCTCCCCCCAACTGTGACAACCAAAAATGTTTCCACATTGCCAAGTACTGGGGTTGGGCAAAATCGGCCCCAGCTGAGAAGCACTGGGGTAGAGAGAAGATTTGGATGTTGCCTAACAATAGTCTGTAGACCCCACAGGCATCTTAGGAGCTAAAATGGCCCTTCGGAGTTGCCAAAGTCAGGCTGAGATGTCAGGGCCTTTATCTGTCATATGGAGCGGTCACTGGACACGGCCTCTGAGAGGGGGCGTGCTATTGGGTGAGGTGGCTCTCTGAGGCTGGAGTAACAAGTTCTTTGTTTGAAGGGATGTGGGTCACCCCAGAGTTCATGACACGTGCCACTCCACAATGGTTAACTTGCTTTTCAGCGTCTTCCACTCTATGATAAAAGCCCTGACAATCGGGGCCATGCCTTACTTGGTTCTGTGCCATTAAAACATAGCATACCCCATGGGAGTAAACACTAGGTAAATGACATAGTGAAATTAAGTGGGACGATACTTGCGGTTATTTAGATATTGGCAAACTTAAATACTATAATGAAAGGCTTCATTATGCATTTTCTTAAGATGTGGGAATCTCCAAAAAAATTGATCTATATATTATTATATTAAATTATGAGTACTTTTGTTGGAAGTAACAAGTCACTATCAACTGGCAAATAGTCCTGAGCTAATCTTTACCAGTGTTTTGAATCTTCAGTAGATGAGATTCTTTATCAGTAATTTATAAAGAGGATTAGGGGATTGGTGTGGGATGGAGTCAACCAATTTATGAAATATTACTCAGAATTAATGAAAATTTCTGCTTAAATAGATGTGATAACGCACTATGTTATGTCTATGCATATAGCTCCTCAAAATAGTACCCATTTCCATCCAGCAGAGGGCACAGCTGCACATAATTATTGCTGGAGAAATACTTTCAAAAGCAAACAGAGCATTAATCGCACAGCCACGCGCTATAGTGACATGTTATCACATGTAAATGAGCGTAGCTATACAGCTGAAGTTCAATAATGTGTTGTTTGTAGACTGCGCTTCCAACTCTATTCTTTCATATTGTTTTTTATGTTCTATCTTCAAAAGCTCAAGATTAAGTTAATCTCTAAATAATACTGTTAATTTCAATTGGCTAAAATCATTTGAGCCCAATAATGTGTAAGGGTTTTTTAGAGCATAATTTCACTTATGGTATGTTCTCTGTTGTCTCGAAGTATTTTATAGGTTTCGACAGAGAAGCATACCTACACATACTGCACAGTATCCCCCTATAGTTTTTAAAAATTCAGGTTAATAGCACCCGCCCCCCAACCTTTTCAGATTTTGCTTGTCATGGATGTACGTGACCCGCTCATGTGGTGGAATGGACAAAGGCCTGTTCTAGGGACGAAAGATCTGGCTTGGTCCCTTACTGGTTGTTACACTCGGTCAGATAACTGCTTCTCAGAGCGCTCTGTCTTCATCTGATAAGAGAGAAACGCTAATGCCCACTGGGCCCCCTCCCAGATGGGCGCTGTGTGCTCACAATGTAAGAGCCGTGGGCCGTGCCCACCAGGTACATGGGGTCATCTGTGCCACAGTACAGGAGCAACTGAAGCGATGTCACGAAGTGCCCACCAGATGGTGGTCAGTCTCTAGTTTTCTCTCTGTGAAGAATTTCCCTGTGTGAAGAATGAATCTCCAGGTTCTTGGGCAATTCCGGGCAGTAGGAGGAAAAGGTCTCCAGGGGTTAAGTTTCTGCTGATCTGAGGAGGAGGGACTTGATTACTGTTCAGACCTTATTTTTACCACAACCTCCTAGAGCTGGTCACTCTTCAGACACGTTTCTTACTTTACTTTAGATACATTTCTAATTTCATTTTGGGGAATTTATCCTTTGATAGCAATTCAAAACTACAAAAGGACACAACAGCTATATATGTGTAGATGTCTATGTACTACAGTATTGTTTATGGATAATTAGTGAAATTGCAAGCAATTTAGGAACATGGCAGTCATCAAAATGAAAATTATTATTAAAGAGGTACATGGAGAGTAAATCTGAGGAATGGTAAGTCAAATAAAAGCAGAATGAATTATGTGTCATGTTAATAACTATGTCAAGATTGAAAGCATATGTGGCTGGAAAAGAAAGGCAAGAAAGATGGAATGGTAGTAACCCCTGGCGTATCAGGGAGTTAGCAGTCTCTGTCTTTATCTGTGTGTCTCTCCTTCCTAAATCACATCATTGCTGTTACAGTGATACTTGCAGAACACAACACTTCTAAAGAGATTTTTATGCTGTTTGAAAAACAAAATGCTTAATGTATCCAGCATGTTAGGAAAGAAGTGGCATATTTAAATAAGAATATGATTTTTTTCTGTTAAATTTTTTTAAACTGATTAAGAGATTAAAAATTAAGAGACCATTTTTCCCCCCTGATCTTTACTCATTTAAACACAAAAACAACAACAGCAAAACCATCTGGGCTAGTAGTAAATCCAGTGCAACTGAACAACTCTTTCTAAAACATATTACACACTTTCCTGCCTCCTCCAACAATTTCCTGGGCATATCTTACTCTTTCCTATCTCAGGCTTGCCATGATGACTGTCACTTTCTCTCCCACACTAGAATACAATGACATCCTCATGTGCAGTTCAACTACAGGGTTATTTGCCTCCACAAGCATGATCAAATCTCCTCTGAGTTATGATCACTTGATTCCTGTTTTTGCAGGTTTTCTTTTTTTTGTTGTTTGGGATTTTTCTCTCGTATAGTCTCTTAGGTGTCATTTTCGTGGTTGCCAGGGTCCCAGCCTTTGGCAACCTTTTTTTTCCTTCTAACTTCCTAACAAATTTGCTGCTTCTAACAAGCCTTATTAGAAAATCACACAATTGATTTTGCTAGAATTATATGCAGAGAGCTCCAAAGGGCTTTCCTCTTTAGGTAAGTTTTGGACAGTGGGGAAACGACCGTATATATTTTGGTAGGTTAGAGGTGTTCTGACTTATTTCTTAGCTCTTGACTGTTTCCTGGGTATGTTGAAGTCTCAGGGAAATGACCTATGTACAGGGGACATGCTGCTAAAGGGAAAATAAAATACTGGCTCTCAGAAACAAAGCATAGTAGTAGTAAATCCAGTCCAACCGAACAAATCAATGGAAACTGAAAGCAGAGTCAAGCAATCAAGTCATCAAAAAACCCACGCTTGCATCTGCTCCATTCTTTTTCTTTGTCACTTCATCCTTTCCATTCATAGAGTACATCCTGGTTCAAATTTATCTCTAGTTTAGAAAGGAGCAATTAAACAAGGAAAAGCAGAAATTACACAAAATAAATTAGGGACTAATAATTTATGTGATGCAAGGTTAGTCTTCCTTAGCCAACCAATAAATAGCACATATTTTGAACACAGAGGGCCTATTTTAAACATATAAATCAGGTTGCCAGGTGCAATAGAGACTCAAAAGAAGTAGACATTTATGCTCCCTACCCTCATTTTTTAATAAAAGAATTAACTGTAGGAGTAGAGTGAACCATTTTTGCAATTAAAATTGAAATAAATGTAATTAAATTAAATTACACATAACTCTCTGGGAGTCTTGGTGTTACATAAATTCAGATATTGCTTTTACCCAGGGTCAGTGCTATTTTCTTTTAGTTCTGGTGTCTAAAACAAGACTCCAATTCAATGTTGGCCATTATAGATGTATAAGCACTCTTTTGAAGAGTGTTCCTACCATAATTTATTGAATTCCACCCCACTCTTGAAGGTATTTATGCACTTTCAGGGCTTGTGAAAACTTTTTATACTTCCCAGCCTTCTTACTCCAAAAGATGCCCAACAAAATGGGTAATAACCACAAAAGAAAATAAGCCAACCTACTCCTTAATCCTTGCAGTAGTGACTGAAAGGTAACTTGTAATGGGACATAATTTTTGGTTTCTTTTGTTCAATTCTGAAGAAGCTTACAGATTCCATGGATCAGTGTGTGAGAAGTGACCTATACTTAGATCCATGTATGAGGAATTGACCATCTACTAAGAGTCAATGCAAACTGCTGGACAATTTTTAACAAGAAAAAACTTTATTTTGGTCAGTACAGGTAAGATATAATGGAGTCATAGAGCAGTATGTATTAACAGGGTACAACGCTTCATAAAAACTGAGTAACTATACGTACATTTCTTAAGCATTCAGTCATCTAAAGAGAAAATGCACAGATGTACGGTGGGAAAAACTGTAACACTGAAACTACTACAGGACTCCATCAACAAGTCTAACTTTTAGTGATAAAACTACTGTACTGGGCAAACTTGGCAGTCATAAAGCCACATCTACTCTACCAAATCTGAATAATGCGTAAGCATAGTAACGGCACCAGTAAGAATGCCCCGCACAGCACGGGTTCTAGACAGACAGGGATTTATACAGACGACATTGTGTTACACTTTAAGGAAAGATTTCCATTTACAACTTCGCATTGACTTATATAAAAACAACCTGACTGTACACAAAATGCCTTTTAGAAACAAAGTAACTTACAATTTAAAAAGTGGCAGAGGTATTGAAGCAAAGAAAAAAAAAAAGGAAGACAGACACACACACACCGTAAAAGGCAAATTATGATCAAAATATGCATCAATTTTCAGGATGGTACCATCTCCCAAATTAGATGACATTGTATAAAAATTTGCTGGAGAAATATTACAAAACTGAACCTTGTACATTTACACTCGAGTCCAAGCGATTCTGAACATGGCGGAGAACCACAGTTCGGTGACCTTTCCCACTCACCGTTTTCTCCGCTTGACGGTCATGATTGCAGCCTGTCATTTGCGCGGTGCGCGAGGGTTCTCCCTGCCCGCGGGAGTCCCCACGTCCACATCCCGCCGAGCTGGTGCACGCAGCCACCGCCTCGGCGGCCTTGCCAGCATGCCCTGGAGGGGAGGGGAAGGCAAGCCCCCTCCGGTGTGCCCCTCCCGTGCCTCCCGGACCCAGGCTTCCCCGCCAGCAGGAGCTGCCGGCGCTTGGCCCGTGGGCCGGCCTGCAGCAGTCTGCCGGGCCTGGGCCGCGGCCGGCCTACGGGCTCGGAAGGCGGAGCCCCGCCGGGCCTCGCGGCTGGGCCGCGAGCCGCTGCCGCCGGCACTGCGCGAGCTGCTGGCGCGCCTCCTTCAGCTGCTGCTCGAGGGACAGGACGGTACTCTGCATGCCCTCCACCTCCTCTTCAAGGTGCAGGACGAAGCCGCTCAGCTCGTCGCGGCTGCTGCTCAGCTGCTCGCTGAACTTCCTCTGCAGCGCCAACTCGGCCTCCAGCCGCGCGATGCGGCCCTGGGACAGCTGCCGGCCGAGCTCCTGGTTCTCCTGGAGGAGCAGCCGACACTTGGCCATTAACGCCTGGCCCGTCTGGCTGCCAGGAGTGAACTTCCAGGCGCTCAGCTCGTTCTGCGTCTGCTCCAGCTTGTCCTTGATCTTGTCCAGCTCGCCTTTCATTCTCACGAAGAACAGGCCGACGGCGGGGTCGGCGGCGCGGGGCCGGGCCCGCCGCAGCAGCCGGGCCTGCGCGGCGCACTCCCGCATCTCCTGCTCCTGGGTGGCCAGCCGCAGCACAAGGATGTTCCTCCGGCGGGCGGCCGTCTGCTGCTGCTGCTTCAGCCTTTCTGCCGACTCCCGTAAGCCAGTGACGTGAGAGCTCAGATCGGTGAACTTGGCCTCCAACGCTTGCACGTAGGCTTCGTACTGTTTCCACCTTAAAATCAACTCATCTTGGGCCATAACTTTAAAGTCGGCCTCACTCAGTTGAACCTTTTCGGGAAGAGGTTCCTCGGTGGTCATCCTGGATCCTCTGCAGGCGGCTCGCACGGGCGCCAGGCAGCCACGCAGGCGGAGGCCTTGCCGCCGGGTCGCCGGGGGCCCACGCGTGACGCTGCTGGTCCACTGCTCCTCTTTATTTGCAGGTCTTGCCGCCACAAAATGGCGCTGAGGGAGGAAGTGAGGCCCCGCCACCCCCTTTCCGGTTCCTCCTCCCGCCACCCCACCCCGTTGGGCCTCTCCTCCCATCGCCCTGCCCTGCCTGCCGCTCTGCACCCCGACATAACCCGGTTCAGCGTGACTAGCAGCGGCCCTGGGGCCCGGCAGCGCAGCTCGGCGGCCAGCGTGGGCGCCCCAGGAGGCCCCGCGACCGGCGCGGCACGTGCCTGGCTCAGGGCCCACCCCAGAGCCGCGCACGATTCTCTCTCACCCATGCTTCTCTCTCTGGCCCTCTCCCTTCCTCTCTGAAATAAAGACATATTTAAAAAAAGAACAAAAGAAGTGGTCTTTGGTGTTGGGTAAGTGAGCAGAAAGCCTACGCTGGTCTGTTGCTTAGTGCAGGTGTGCGCACTGACTGTCCAGGCAACGAAAGGCACCGTCCTTGGAGTGAAGGGCACTGCTTTGTCCGCATTACACAGGAGTCACTGGCCACTGGGAAAGAAAGCTAGTTGAGAAAATGATGATCTTTTCCATAGTTTCAAGGCTATCTTAATGAAAACCTACAATGTCCTGTTGCCATCTGAATAAATCACGTATCAGAAACTGATGCATCTATTGAATTCTAGATTATTCATGGTAGTAGGGACGTTAACTTAGAAAAACCACTTAATCAAACATATTGGAATAATCCAAAAGAAAGTGTTTAGAGCCCTGAAACCATTCCAAACCACATTTTACCCAATAATTTAAAAAATTATTTTTACAATGTTGTGAAAAATTATGAAATAATATATTTTCCATCTTTTTTGCTTGTTTTCTATTGTAAATGGTGATAGGAGACAAGACAGACCAAACGTTAGGAACTAGAGAACACTTTCCCTTCTGGCTGTAGAATGCTATGAACATCTGCAAATTTGATGATCATTAATTAGCTCAATGAATGTTGAGAATAATGTACATAATCAGTTTATTAGGTAACCATTTGGTTTTCTATTAAGCTAAACAAATGCAGTCAATTTAATATACATAATTGATAAGGCTAGTTTAATTGTTTATAGTCATGATTCTTAGCTTTGGATTCATACTAGTAACACTTGGAGAGCTTTTAAAAACCCTAAACCCAGGCCATATCCGAGACCAATTAAATTAGAATCTCCTGGGGCTGGGACTCAGATATCAGTATTTTTAAAGCTCACTAGGTGATTGTACTATGTAGCTGAGTCTGGGAAACACTGCTTTATATAATATCCTTGCTTACTCTTAGTTAAGTTTAAGTACATTAGGGACTCTTCCTTTAACAATCTTTAACAATCTGTGTCTTTAACAGTCTTTGGAGACCATTTCTGTTCTGTTTCTTTTGCTTTAAACAAAAGCAAAGCATTTCAAAAGAATAATCTTATTTGTTTTCTTTTATGCTTCCTTTTATTTTTTGACTCTTGGTTTTTTCTGCTATATTGCTCAATATAGCATAATATAGGACATCAGGTCATCCTAGGTTTGAATCCAGGTTGTGCCATTTACTAGCTATCATTGATTGGTAATTTATTTAACTTCTAAACTAGGCCTCCCATCTATAGCAGTGATTCTCAACTGGCGGTATTTTAGCCCCTAGGAAACATTTCGCAATGTTGGATAAATTTAAAAAAAAATATTTTTATTGATTTCAGAGAGAGAGAGGAGGAGAGAGAGAAATAGAAACATCAGTGATGAGAGTTAATTGATTGGCTGCTCCTGCACACCCCTGGCTGGGGATTGAGCCCGCAACCCGGGCATGTGCCCTGACCGGGAACCAAGATCTGGATCCTAGGTCGATGCTCAGCCACTGAGCCATGAACAGGACAGCCTCCACAGCACAGAATTATCTGGCGCCAAATGACCCTAGTGCTGGGGTGAAGGAACCTTGATCAACAGTGTGAGGTTCTGAAGTCTGAGTATATATTTATATTCTTGTTCTTGTACTTCCTATCTGTGTAACCTTGAACAACTTGCTATTCCTGCCTGAATCCGTCAGAAAATGTAAGTATTATTAGCAGTCACCTTGGAGACGATGTGAGGTTTAAATGGGTTTATGCATGTGGAGCCTTAACACAGTGCCAGGTAGCTATTTATCACCAAAATATGTCTCCTGTTCTGGAACATTTATAGCCTCTTGTCAGGGTCCTTGAGATCACATGTATGACCCTACTCTCGACAATCTCAGCATTAGTATTTCATGACTTGGTGGTAGGAGGGGGAGAAGGGTTGAAGGGTGGAGTTATCTTTGAAAATGAACTTGCTTTGGATTCCAAGTGGAAATTCAGAGGAGACAGTCCTACAGACACTGCTAATGTCCTTCTCCTACCTTTCATGTCCCTCTCCAGTTTACTACAAGAGCTTGACACTTGTGTTGAGGTGGAGTGTTAAAATAAACAAGCTTGTACTGGCTCAAATAAAAAGTCAAAAATATTCTTGTGTTGATTCTAAGGGAAAAGTACTTAACAGCAATGAACACAGTTTATTAATAAACTTTATATTTATCATTAACAAGGGACAGATAGCTACAGGAGCCTGAAACTCTGGAAAGAGTTCTGTGCTAGAAATACCTTTGGGAATCATTATTACAGAAGCAGTCAAAGTTATAGGAGAGAATAAAAGTGAGAGGGAGGGTGTAGGGAGAAGAGAAAAGGGGCCTCAGGATATAGTCCCCCAAATACCTGCTTGGCTAATATTTATTGCAGATGTACTGTGCACTTGCCAGTCACCTTCTAATCTATTCTATTACCTTTCTCTTTTAGGGAGACACCTCCTACTTCCTCAGTCCTTGTCCCCAAGTGCTATAAGTAAATAAAATGAATCTTTACTGAAGACAGTATGGAATGCTCACAAAAATAGCTTGGAAATCTCTGCACTGATGGCCCTGCATTAATTGGATTCATTTTTAATTTTTGTCATTATAATTATATAATCATATTACAAAATATCTTAAAATTTGAATTTTTTCTCTATGCATATGCTTTTCTCTAGTCATAATGTGCTTATAACTAGGTGTGTGTTTTTAGAACTTTATTGAGATACAATTCACATACCATCTCTGTAGATTTGCCTATTCCAGACATTTCATACAAATGGATTAATTCAATATATGGTCTTTTGTGTCTGGCTTCTTTCACGTAGCATAATATTTTCAAGGCTTATCCACACTGTACGTACACCAGTAGTTCACTCATGTTTATGGCTGAATACTACCCCATCGTGTGGCTGTAGCACGTCTTGTTCACCCAGGCGGTGGCCGACAGACACCGGGCTGTCTCACCTTTGGGCGCCTGTGAACAGGGCTGCTGTGCACGCCGGTGTGCAAGCATTTGCCCGAACACCTGTTTTCAGTTTAGGGAGCGAACCGCGGAGCCATATGGTAACAATGTTTAACCTTTGCAAGAAGTGCCTGAATGTTTTGCAAGGCGGCCATGCCATTTTACATTTCCATCAGTAATGGATGGGTTTTCAAATTTCTCCACATCCTTCCCAACACTTATTACCTGTCTTTTTGTTTCTAGCCATCCTAGTGAGTATGAAGGGGCATATCATTGTGGTGTTGATTATATAATGTTTTTTAAAATGTTATTTGATATGCATTTCCAGGTTGCTATCTTTCATAATCAACATTTCAAATGGATTCAAAATATTCTTCCAAATGGCTATATAATACGTTGCTAGACCATTCTACTAGGGACACTTATTTCCAAATTTTTACCATTATAGATAGATTTTCCGACATACAGATTTTCTTTTGTTTGGATTATTTTCTTAAGCCACTTTCAAGATCCATTTTGAAGTCTTTATCTGTGAAGACTGTATAAAGAAATATGCAAATGGCAAACTTTGTGTGCTGGAGAAAAATATTTTATCATGGATTAATATTTATCATCAAATATTTAAACTGGCAGAAAGTTCCCAATAAAGAGGATTCCAACCAAGTACTGAACATGAGCTTGGCCACCTAATCCATCCTTGAAGAGAGATGGAAGGGTCCTCTCTAATTTCCACTTGAATAAAAATGAAACACCCAATGTTCACTATTGAGCTGAGACACTTAAATTTATAGTTACTTAAAAATAGATTTTTATGTATATAAAACAGAAAATACAAGCAAAAGGAAGGAAGGAAAAACCCCCCTCCCTGGTAATAATCACTGCCTCTTTCTACAGGGTTCCTGGATGAGCATCTTTGGATCATTAGCAGGTCTGAACTACCTCCTGTGGTTGAATCTGAGAAAAAACAGCTATAAGCAGATCTAATAAATGTCCAGCAGCCCCTGAGCTCTGAAACTGCTGGGGTTTCTTCATGGAAATCTCCTTGGAGAGAAGTAACATTTGTTTCTATTTTCTTTGGTCTTCTGGTTTATTTATATGTATTTAAGAGCAAAATTAATACTAATATGCAGGGAAAGTTTCAATGGGCTCTTCCACTTACTTCAGAAAATTGATATAAAATTAGAGTGACATTAATTCCCAGTGCATTAATTAGACAGCTTGCAGGGTCTATCTTCTGCTAATTTAAATTATTTTCCTAAGTTCCGCTTTACCACTTCTGTATGCAGATATGCCACTGAACTAATTTGATTGTCATAAAAGGGACTTGTTTTTTGACTGTAAAAAACCCAGACCTTAAAAAAAAAACTATGAATGTTAAATTGTGAATACAGGAAAACTTCTGCACATTTATCATTTAAATTCAAATACTTACTGAGTACCTGTTGCACATAAGGCAAGAGGCTGGACTATGGACACAATTGTAAAATGGGTTGGGTGATAGGGAGAAACAAGACTAATCTTGAGGCAGAAAAGTTATATTATAAATGCAGAAAGGTCCATTGTGTAAGGATTCTCTGAGCATTTTCTAGATGCCAGCTTTATTTCAGTTTCCTTTTTTATTTTTATTTTTTAAGAGTCTATTTTTTTTTTATTGGTTTCCTTTTTAAGGAAGCAGAGATAATACCCAAACGTGATGGAGCCAGGAGGGGCCCTAGGGGTGTTTGACCAGCAGGACTGCAGGTGTGGAGCTGAGGTACCTGCGGTTCTGGGGAGGAGCAGGAAGCCTATGAGAGGGCCCAAAGTGCAGGAGAGAGGCTGACTGATCCCATGGAGCAATTTTGCCCTGGTCCCTATATGGTGGTAATTGCACCTAGGCAGGTGTTTGCAAAGCTATCCTCTCTTGGACTCTCTTGTGTTACTTTAGAAAAATACAGATAGTTTGATCCCAGGTTCCAAGACTGTGACTCAGTTGGTGGGTGAGGAGCCTGGGAATCTATATTTTTACAAAGTTTCCAGAACAATGCTCATGCACATCCAGGTTTGGGAACCTGTACAGTATAGTCATTGCATGGAACTCAGTGGCGCTCGAAGACCCGGCTGCACATCAGAACCATCCGGGGACTGTTAATAAAGCTGATGCCTGGGTCCCATCCCTCGAGATTCTGTCCCTGGTCTTCAGTGAGCCTGAGCACTGGGAGATTTCCAAGCTCTCCTGGTGACTGCAACGAGCAGCCAAGCTGAGAACCACTGGTTTAAAGGCATTCAATCCTGATGAACTGTCCCTCTTGCTGTCAGAGTTCAAAATGAAGAAATGACGGCAGTTTGAGTAAATGCACCGGAGAGTTCAAGAGAACCGAGGGAACAGAAGAAAGGATGCGGAGGGGATGGGAGCACGATCACCCGGTAAAAGCCCCGCCCTTTCTGGCAGGTTCATAAAGCGCCAGCGCCTTGAGGCGAGGCCTCTGTTTCCAGGAGACAGGCAGTCTCAACAGTCCCCACGGGCAGCAGAAACACGGGAGGAGCACGGCCCGGTGATTGCTTTACCGAAAGGCTGGGCGCCCGTGCAGAGGGAGGCGCGGCCTTCACACAGGTGGCAGAGAAACTCGGATGATTTTTCACACACTGTACTTGGAAGGGCGCATTGTGTTTCTTTCCTTTATAAATGGCACAGCAGATGGCAGTACGACATAAAAAGAATGAGATGGATCGGTGATCATGTCCAATGTGGCAGCTTGGCTGGTGACAGCAGAGTCTGGGAACTGTACAGCATCTGCAGCAGCACTGCCCCATAGAACATTCTGGAATGATGGAACTGTTCTATTATCTGCTCGACCCAGTGCAATAGCCACCAGCCACATGAGATCTTCAGCACTTGAGATGTGTCTAGTGAGAGTGAGGAACTGAAATTTCAATTTTATTTACTTTTAATTAAGTGCAATTTAAGTAGCAATATGAGATAAGTAGCTTCCATATTGGACAGTGCAGTTCTAGAGAATGAATCTTGACTCTGCCACTTACTACACACTTAACCTGGCCTGAACTTCTTTAGGCCATGGTTCCCTCATCTGTATTTCTTATCTGAATCCTCTTAGGGACAGAACTCTCTTTGTTTGGGAAAATACCTTGATGGGTAATTTGGCTATGAAAAGATAGGCCTCAGAGAAGGGTCTGGAAAGGAAATGCAGAATACAGGAAGGGCCAGTCTTTTTCTGTAAGAACATGGGAGAAACTATTCATTTATTGTTGGCCCTGATGAGAAGGGAAAGAGGAGCCAGTAAGAGAGGCTGGGGCTGCATGGAATGTTGGGGCAGTCAAAAGGACTCTAGGAACAGGGAGACCTAATATTAATTCCAAGTTATTTTTGTTACTGTGTTGTAGACCTTCTCTATCTTTCTAAATCTTTGATAAAACTTGCTCTAAGCACAACTGGCTTGGTTGGACTTGTGTGTTTATGTGTACGTGTATGAGCGTATTTGTGTGTGAATTAAGTAAGGGAATGGCTCAGCATTTAGAGTAGAACTGAATGGAAAAGAGAAAAAGATGGAATGATCACATAATTACTAAGCTAAACTCATTTAGTGAAAGCAGAAACTCAGAGGCAGGGGAAATCATGAGAAGGTAAGCCCCTAAGAAGTTTTAGGAATCATGAGACTAGCATTGTTTTTTCATGAAGTGGAAGTTAACAACCAGCATACATGTATATCTCAAAAGGAAGGGTCATTCTAGCTAATATGTGTGTTATATGTAAACTGGGGATAATAATAACTACTTGAAGGGTTGTTGTGAAGATAAAGTAATGCCTGTAAAGTGCTCAGTTCAGTGCATTGCACAGAAGAGCTTAATAAATGATAGTCAAGCTTCATTTTATGAATATAATGTATTTGTTTGAAAAAGAAAATTGAGTGAAATAAAATGTGAAGCTCCTGATTTACAGCAAGCATTTCTTAAATGCTATATTCCTTCCTTTTCAGGAAGGGGCTCTTCCAGACCCTTATTTGATAGCTATCTCACTTTACATTGTAGGTCCACACAGAAAGTTCCTGGAACATGTGAGGTCTTTCCTTCTTCCCCTTCTCTCAATTACATATGGCTATCACTTTTAGGAACCCTGAACCGACACAAACTAGTTTGTGGCAGTGCAGCACTTATATCGAGCTGGTACCTAATGTCCAGCTTTGTCTTCCATCTTTATCCACAACTGCCTGAGAAATTTTTCTCTCTTATAACTCATGTGGGATTACTGCTTTCATGAGCCCAACTTTCACCTAATTTTACCGAGCTGAGGGTCTTGTTTACCCAATAAGTTGTCCTTGCCTCCCCTTTCCTGGCCTTCATTTTCTATCCTTTTATTACTCCTGCTTTTCAAATGTCACTAATTGCCTATTCAGAACATTCTGTCTTTGGCTGAAATATGTAATTTCCATCATTTTCACCTCTCTTATTTATTTCAGCCTGCTTCTTATAGCTGAGTTGAGTACTTAAAGAACATTCTAGTACAAAAAATCAAACCTCTTCCTGAGAGCAGGCTGGGAAAATTCTGAGAATGTTAGGGTTGTCAAAGCACCTGAGAAATTCTGACAGTACAGGCTACACTAGTGGTCACCAGACAGATGTCTGCTTTTCCTCACAGATGATGTGATAACTTTAAGTTTGATGATTCAAATTATAAGTGTTTTATTCATCCCAAAACAAAACAAAAGAAAACAAAACAAAACAGAATAACCATCTCACCTGCAATTCAGCTGCCTTACCTCTGGGTGGTGGCCACTCATCAGCATTTGTGGCCATAGGAAAGTGTTTGATTTAAATAAAGATAAACCTGCCTTTTGTCTTTTGAAATATACTTCTAATTAAAACAGCTCTGTGTAAGTACCACGGCATAGTGTATCAAATTTATCACTTAATTTATTGATCGTAGCCATTCTGGCAGGTGTTGTTTTGATTTGCATCTCTTTGATGATTAGTGACGTTGAGCATTTTTTCATATGTCTCTTGGCATCTGTATGTCCTCTTTGGAGAAGTGTCTAGTCAGGCCCTCTGCCCATTTTTAAATTGGATTGTCTTCCTCTTGTTGAGTTGTATTGTACACTTTGGAAATTAGTCCCTTATCAGATGCATCCTTGGCAAATATGTTCTCCCATATAGTGGGTTCCCTTTTCATTTTGATGCTGGTTTCTTTTGCTGTGCAGAAGCTTTTCAGTTTGATGTAGTCCCATTTGTCTATTTTTTCCTTTGTTTCTCTTGCCCCAGGCACTGTATCAGTGAAAATTCTGCTATGTGAGATGTCTGATATTTTATTGCCTGTTTTCTTCTAGGATTTTTATGATTTCATGACTTACATTTAAAAGCTAGTGAGGATGGGGAGAAAAAGGAACCCTAGTGCACTGCTGGTGAAAATGCAGACCAGTGCAGCCACTACGGAAAAGTGTGGAGTTTCCTCAAAAAATTGAAAATGGAACTACTGTTTGATCCAGTGATCCCACTTCTAGGAATATATCCTAAGAACCCTAAAACACTAATAAGAAAGAATATATGCACCCTTATGTTCATAGCAGCACTATTTACAATAGCTAAGATCTGGAAACAGCCCAAGTGCCCATCAGTAGATGAGTGGATAAAAATCTGTGGCACATTTACACCATGGAGTACTATGCAGCTGTAAAAAACAAGGCTCTCATACCCTTTGAGACAGCAAGAAGATAATTATGCTAAGTGAAATAAGCCAGGCAGAGAAAGACAAGTATCACATGATCTCACTCATATTTGGAATGTAATGAACACAATAAACTGATGAATAAAGTAGAACCAGAGGCATGGAAACATGGAAGAGACTGACGAATCTCAGAGGGAAGTGGGGAGGTGGGAAGAGATTAACCAAAGTACTTATATGCATTGCCCAGGAACACAGATAATAAGGTGGTGAAAGCCGGGAGTGGGGCGGGAACTGGGTGGTGGGGGGCAAGGGGGGAAAAGAGGGGACATCTGTCATACTCTCAACAATAAAGATAAAAAAATTACTTAAATTTTCAGTCAGCAATGTATTCATATGACGGAGAGCTGCAGCAGGATCCTTGCAGATTCTGGTCCTCGGGAATGCTGTATTTTCCAGTACACTTAGATTTTTAATGCAGGGGCTCTGGTGTCCTGAGTAAAGACAACTACAGCTACAGTCTGAACCTTAACAGCAGAATGATAATCCAAGAAAAGCTGTGTTGCACACTCTGATGGCTAAAGAGATACCTCATTTTGTAGTCACTTCATTTTAGCTATTTCCTCTCCATGGTGAATAATAAACACAGGCATAAACTGTAAAGAGGTATTTTCTTTTCCAGGAGATGGAAATGCCTAGAAAACTCTGGAATTAAATACAAAACCCGAATATAAATCTTGTCAGGCCTGTTAACTAATGCTTGACATTTTTATCTACTCTAAGTGGTGAGAGCTGCCAAAGAGTGTATTAAGAAAAGCACCCCAGTTTGTCTTTGAATAGATAGGGTGTTTATCAGTCAGTATTATATATGAAGAGTTCTCCACAGACTTAGCACATCCTGTCAAGCCCTCTTGTTTTACTGTGTTTGCAAATCATAGAGCGTGTTTGAAATATAAAGCAATGGTGAGCTCTGATGTGTGATAAAGGGTTGCCATTAGTGTCAGTTTTTTCTTCCTACACCTTTACCTAGAGTTCCCATGATGAAAATACTAGTGGGTAAAGGTAAATGCTGAGGAGTGGATAGTATCTGAAAGGTGCATAGAGTATTTACTTTTTTTCTTCTTTTTAAAAATTAAAGTTATTGGAGTAACATTGGTTAATAAGATCATATAGGTTTCAAGTATAGATTTCTGTGATACATGATCTGTATATTGCATTGTGTGTCCACCATCCAAAGTCAAATCATCTTCTGTCACCATATATTTGACCCATATAACCTTTACTACCCCAACCCCTTCTCTCTGGTAACCCCACAATGTTGTCTGTGTCTATGAGTTTTTGTTTGTTCATTTGTGGAGGATTTACCTTTTTTTTTTGAGGAGGGTCTTTTTAGAAGCCAAGTCACAGTTTTTGAATATCCCTAAGGCTGGCATATTAGTTAAGGTATAGCCAGAAGAGAGAAATCACACGTTATTTGAACTCTCAGTGGAATAGTTTGTAAAGCTCTGAATTTCCGCAAAAGGTTACCTAATATTTTCTCACCATCTCCATGATGCCACCAACCAGACTGTCATTGTAATCTTATGAGAAAACAAAAGTTAGGTATTTTAGCAGTTTCCATGATTCAGACACAAATGTAGTGAAGCTTATTTGAAAAACTTATGATTGACTATGAAAAAATTATATTGTAGAAGAAAATCCTAACTATAAAGGAAATGTTCAAGCTAAACTGTTAGGCAAACAAAGCAATTACCCAAGAAGTCTGTACAGAGGATTTCCAGTTTTAGTAATGGCAGACTGGCTTGGACTGGACTCTCTTACATATATACATTGTAAATGTTTGACAAAGTATTAATAGAACAATTATTTGAAGGCACTAGAAAGTAACAAAAAGGTTGCAGAAATTGGATTTGACTCTGCAAAGAAGTGAACTGCACTGGGTAAGATCCTACTTTGTATAGCTTTTTATCCTCTGAAGGCATTTTCCAGTCTACGCTAAAACTCAAAACAGAAAGCTGATGTCATATTGACGAGAGGTGTCAGAAGACTGAACTAGGAGATGTAAGAGTGACAGGAATTTGACTGGTAAAGCCCTGAATGTAGGGAGTCACGGAGGTGGCTGCATATAATCTCCCCTTAAATCCTATAAATGCATCTCGTAAATACATACAACTCTGTGTATAATCTCCCCTTACATCCTTGGCTGATCCCTGAGTTGAACTTGCACCAAGGAGCATCCAAAGAAACTAGTGAAAGGCAAAAGCTATAAAGCTGAAAAAATGTAGGCAGAGATAGAAGCTCCTGCCTACAACAGGGGAGACAGAGTTTGGAGCATGAGTCTCACCAAGTTACAGAGGTTTAGCAAGTACTTTGGGATTTCCACCAAAACTCTAGAAAGGCCATGCCTAGAGTGCTAAAATATTGTCACAGGACTAAGAGATTAATTCTAAGACTAAGGACAAGTCAAAACAGATCCACCCTCACAAAGTGTAAGACCAAGACTCCACAAGTTCAAGGTTAGCCAGTAATTTAACTACCTGTTAAAACAGAAATCAACAGTATTTCACAGGGGCCTGGCCGGGCGTGGCACAGGTTGAGCACCGGCCTAGGATCCAGGAGATCTCAGTTCGACTCCCAGTCAGGGCACATGCCCAGGTTGCAGGCTCCATCCCCAGTTGGGGGCCTGTAGGAGGCAGCCGATCAATGACTCTCATCACTGATGTTTCTATCTCTCTCTCCCTCTCCCTTCCTCTCTCTGAAGTCAATAAAGATATATTCAAACAAACAAAAACAAACAAATAACAATATTTCACAGGGGATAACAAAGTCCAGATTCTCTGACACATACCATCCACAATGTTCAATGTATAATAAAATTATAAGATAGGCAAAAAAGCAGTAACATATGACCTAAGGCCAAGAAAGAAAGCAGTGAATGGAAACAGACAAAAATTTGCAGACAGAAACTTCAAAGGCACTATTACAATCATATCCAAAAACTCAAATTAAAAAAATTAGTAAAATGAGTGATCAGATGGGTAACTAAAGCATAGAAAACTATAAAAAGGAAACAAATAAAATTCTAAAACTAAAATACAACAATGGAAATTAAAAATTCATAGTAGCTTGGAATTGGCAGAAGAAAGGATCAATAAACTTTAAAGACAAATCAATAGAAATTATCCAAATTAAAGAATAAGGAGAAAAGACTTTAAAAAATGAGCAATCTTAACTGACAGGCGGGACAGCATCAAGTGATCTTATACATGTGTAATTGTTGTCTGAGAAGGACTGGAAAAAAAGGGACAGAAAAAAATGTTTGAAGAAATAATGGCTACAAAGTTTTCAATGATGAAAACCATCAGTTTATAGGCCTGAGAAGCTCAGTGAACAAAAATATAGAGAAAAATCATTTTTTAAAAGATTTTTAATTGAGTTTTTAGAGAGACAGAGGAGGCAGGGAGGGAGGGAGGGAAATATTGATGTGAGAGTGAGACATCAATCGGCTGCCTCCTGCATTTCCCCAACCTGGGATCGATCCCAGACCTAGGGCATGTGCCCTAACTGGGAATCGAACCAGCAAAATTTCGCTGCATGGGACAGTGTCCATCCAGATAAGCCACACCAGCCAGGGTGAGAAAAATCTTAAAAACAGCTTGTGGGGAGGGAGGCATTTCAGAAAACAATGGCATAAATTATGGTTATTTCTCATCAGATATAATAGAGACACACAGACAATGGAATGACATTTAAAAAGTTCTTTTAAAAATTCAACCAGAATTTTATATCTAATAAAAAATAAAATAAAAAACAACAACACATAAATCTATATCCAGAGAAAGTGTTTTTAAAAAATAATTTAAAAAATTAAGAATCTATTTTGAGGAGAACAAGAGCTGAATGAATTTGTTCCAAGCAGTACTAAACTGCAAGTAATAAAAAAGGAATTTATTTAGGCTGAAGGGAAATGGCATGTTAAATACAAAAGAAGGAATAAAGAATACCAGAAATGGTAAATATTTGCATAAATGTAAAATACTCTTTTTGTGTTTTTAATCTTAATTTCTTTAAAATACAACCAAATCTTTAAAGCAAAAATATTTTATTTTAGCATTAATATATATAGGAGTAATATATATAACAATGATAAGAAGGGTTAATAGAATTATACTGTTACAAGGTTTTTCCATTTTATATGAAGTGGTATAATGTTAAATCAGCATAGTTTCTGATACATTCAGGATGCATGTTGTAACGGTTAGAATAACTAGTAAAAGTAATACAAAGAGGTGTAGAAAAAATCAATAGAGGAATTAAAATGGAAAGTAGAACAACATTTGATTAACTGCATAGAAAGCCAGAAAGTAGAAACAGAGGGACGACGACAACAAAAAATGGGAAAAATAAATTGTATTCTAAAGAATAAGCCAACAGAGAATAACCAAGAAAATAATAAAAGAAAAATTTGCTCTACCTGATATAAAAATGACCCATAAAAACTACAGTAATTAAGTTTAAAACCATAAAAACATTGTGATACTAGTGTAGAAAAAGACCAATGGAAAAAGGCCTATGAATATAGGGCCTTATGAATATTGGTATTTAACACACTCATTGGTGAAAGACCAAACGCTTTCTCTAAAGACTGGAAAGAAGGCAAGGACATCTGCTCCCACAACTTCTACTCAACATCATGCGGGTGACATGATCATGTCAAGGAAATCCTATAGGAAAGGATAATCTTTTCAACAAATGTTCCTGGAACAGCTGGATATCCACATAGAAAAAGATTAACTTCAGCCCCAAATTGATCCACAGACTCCACACAATTCTACTCCCCATCTCAACAGGCTTTTAAAAAAATTATCTTTGTTATTGAAAGCATTACAGATAGATGTCCCCCTTTCCCCCCCATTGACTCATTATGAAAGTGCTCACAAAACAACAATCACAAGCAACTGAAGAGGTAGAAAACTGTTGTTGATTTGGATAAATGAAAAGCAGTTAGCCAGTGACAGCATTTTGGAGGCAGTGATATGTGAAAAAGCAAAGATGCTGTACTCCTGGAGCGAGTGCTGAAAGTGATTCCTCTTAGGCTCGTAGGGGCTGGTGAGATAAATTTAAGAAAAGAAGGGTCACCCGGCCGGGCGTGGCTCAGCGGTTAAGCGTCGACCTAGGATCCAGGCGATCAGGGTTCGATTCCCAGTCAGGGCACATGCCCAGGTTGTGGGCTGCGGCCGATCAATGACTCTCTCATCATTGATGTTTCTATCTCTCTCTCTCCCTCTCCTTTCCTCACTCTGAAGTCAATAAAGATATATTTAAAAAAAAAGAAAAGAAAAGAAAAGAAGGGTTTGTTTATAGATTAAACAGTACATTAGACATGTACTGTATATAGGAAAGGTTAAAACATGGAATCTTTTGGGGGTCTGGAATGAATTACTTTAATTTACATTATTTCTAATGGGAAAAAATGATTCGGTTTTCAAACAAATGTCTTCTCGAACAGCCTTCCGGAACGAATTAAGTTCGAGAATCAAGCTTCCACTGTATACATATACACAAGACCATCTTTTCCCTGGATGTACTTAATGCTATAACATTTGCATTAGCACATCGCCTGCAGATGATTTCAAAGTTCTAACAGATCATAGATTTATATGGCTGGAAAGTAAATTGAAAGATCAACTGGTCCAAAACATTAATGTCCATGGCACTGAGAAGAGGTGGTTATTAATTTTCTTCTGGTATATCTCTAGGTATAGAGCCTCCACCACTTCCTTTAGCCAGCCTCTTTCAATACTTTATCATCTTGATGGATGATTGCTTGGAAGATCCCTTTGAGGCAGATAAAAGCCAGGTAGAATACTATTATATTGAGGACAAAGTGAGGTTATTGACTTCTAGAATGTTCTTCCACCTACCTGATCCTATTGCTCCATAATTGATATTTCTAGAGTTTGATTTTTCTATTATCTTTGATGAAATTAAAGAGCTGTTTGTATGTGTGAAACTTGTTTTTCTTTAGGGACAATTTCCTTTTATTATTTAAGAAATTTTAAGCGTGGAAGTACCTCAGCTCTACTATGATGTCTTGCCTCAGAATAAAGGCATTGTACCCATCCATGTCTTCTATCTAGTAAATTGTAATTTACATATTAAGAGAGAAGTTGCCAAGAAACTTCCAAATCAGGGCATTTTGGGGAGGGAAAATAGAACTATTACTAATTTAGCTAGCATAACAGCCACAAATGGGACTATCGCAGGCTGTTTAGACTAGAACAAGTTCACCTAAGCTTTTAGCCTACCTGTGCGTGATGGCTGCAGCTGCGTGTGTTTGTCCGCTGGAGCGGACTGAGGGAACTGTATCTAGAGAGGGAGATTCCAGTTAAGGCAGGTTTTGTCTTTGTGAGTTTAAGCAAAGAAGAAAAGTAGTCTATGTTTTTGTTGAAGTCCACAGCTGCTATGAATATTGTTACAAATATAGATTTCATTACTTTTTAGTGGTTCATAATGCTCTGAATATTCACAGAGCATCATGGTGGGAAGCTCCTGGTGGGAAGCTCTTTTATTTTGGGGGTGGTCTGTCCTTTCTTTACTGATTTTTATGCATGCAATTACGCATCTGTTTATAAGAGACAATCTGTTTGCCTATTCATGAGAAAACTTCCCTTTGATTCAGTTTTTGGCCTGCTCAGCGCTTCCCTGCATTACTGTTTTTGCTTAACACTAATCAAAATTGATAGCTATCGACCAACTCTGACACCATTCTGATTTTATGAGTATTTTTACACACAAACTGCTGCTTGATTATGCCTATAATTGGTACAGTGGCTGCAGCATCATTTTTAGATTTAATTGGTTGCTCCTGACTTACTTTTAAGTAGTTTCTTGTGTGCAAAACAACTACTAAATATAGTCTGATGAGAATACTGTTCATCAGTTTTAAAACACAGTCACATTCCTGGGTCTGCACTGAGAAGAAGAAAGTTTGTTAACAAAAAATATGTAGACTAGAAAGTGAACTCTCAATGTTCAGTTATGTCTGGGAACAAATAAGGGCAATATAAGCGTGATGACATTCACTTAATTTAACCACTTGCTAGTTTGATGCTATTTAATTTGATCAAAAACCCATGAAACCAAATCATTTGTAATAAAGGCAACACAACTCCTCCTCTTTTATTTTGATGGATGTTAATTACTGCAGGCAGGAGCTATGGAGTAATTCAATTAGTGGCTGTAATAATGTCATTTAATTAATGCATGCCTCATATCTGAGTGAGAGAGAAGAGTGTGAAGGCTTTGGAGAGTGATTACAACAACAGAAAAATGTAATTCAGATACATGTGATTAAAATGTTAAGAACTATTGCCAAGGGTAAATGACTGCTGTAGCCTACAGGGAATGGAAGTGATGTTCAATTGCTTGGAGAATAAACTATTCCTTAGTGAAAAAAGGTAGGAGAATTTTGGGACAATTATTAATGGTGAAGTTACCATCCATTAAAAATAGAGATGTAGTAGTAATAATAAAAGTAACAATAATAGTACTAATGATAGCAAACATATAGTACTTATTATTTGATTGGCAACTTTCTAACACTTTGTAGAGATTCACTCGTCATCTTTATAACATCAGCTTGGATTCCCTTAGGAGAAGACTCTTGAGAAAGAATTCAAATGCAAGTAATTTACTTGGGAGAGAAAAGAAATTCTAATAGAGTGGGAAAGTGAGACAGGAATGGAAAGGCAGCCAACAAGTTATGTATCACTAATGTATCACTGAAATTCTAGGAGTCAATATAAAATCATACCTTAGAATTATCTCGGCTAAGGGGCCAGGGAACTGAACTATTTTTATATACCAACTCCCATCAGTCATTTGTTGAGAGGTGCTATCAGGAAGCATTAATTCCCTGGTACTTGTAGTCTGCCAACACGTGATCGAAGCAGCTAAATGCCAGAGACAGCCTTCAGGCAAGGGGATGCAGAGGATGTACAGGAAGTTTGGCTGCAGGTACAGAAGTGGTAAGGGCTAGAGGCTCTAAGAGAATTTACTATACTCCTTCACAATGTATAAAGTTAAAAAAGCAAGATATGAAACAATAGGTATAGAATGACTCCATTTTTCCAACTCCACTCTACATATACAGGCACACACACTTACAAATACATAGAACCTACCTACCACTGAGCTGCTGGGGTTCTCTTCCCTCCAACCCCTTCACTTGAGCTCTGGATCCCATCCTCTTATACCTTTTTGAACACTTTACTCCTTCAGTCATTGTCTGCCCCCCTCCCCCTGCCCCACTTCTCTCTCACATGTAATAGTAACCCTCTATTTCTATTGAAACATTCTCATCCGATACACATATGTTATTAGCTCTCATTTTTTCCCCATTCAGTGGGTTGTCTTTTCATTTTGGTGATGGTTTCTTTTCCTGTGAAAAAACTTTTTAATGTAGTTCCATTTGTTTATTTTTCTTTTTTTCCCTTGCCTAAGGAGATATATCAGAAAAAATATTTCTATGAGAAATGTTTGAGATTTTACTGCTTATGTTTTCTTTTAGGATTTGTAAGATTTAAAATCTTACATTTAAATCTTTAATCAATTTTGAGTTTATTCTTGTGTATGATATAAGAAGACGGTCTAATTTCATTTTTTGCACTATCTGTCTAGTTTTCCCAACACCATTTACTGAATAGACTATCTTCACCCCATTGTATGTTCTTGCTACATTTGTTGAATATTAATTGACTATAAGGCATGGTTTATTTCTGGGCTCTCTATTCTGTTCCATTGGTGTATATGTCTGTTTTTATGCCAGTACCATGCTGTTTTGATTACAACGGCCTTGTAGTATAGTTTGATATCAGGTAGCATGATTCCTCCAACATTGTTCTTTTTTATCAAGATTGCTGTGGCTATTCGGGGTCTTTTGTGGTTCCATACAAATTTTTGACATATTTGTTCTAGTTCTGTGAAATACACCATTGGTACCTGGATAGGAATTGCATTAAATCTATAGATTGCTTTGGGTAGTATGGACATTTTAATCATGTTAATTCTTCCAATTTATGAACACAGTATATGCTTCCACTTATTTGTATCTTCTTCAATTTCTTTGTTCAGTGTCTTATAATTTTCCAAGTACAGGTCTTTTACATCCTTAGGTATTTTATTTTTTGATGCAATTGTAAATGGGATTGTTTACAACTTATCCTTAGGTATTTTATTTTTTGATGCAATTGTAAATGGGATTGTTTTCTTAGTTTCTCTTTCTGACAGTTCATTATTGGTGTATAAAAATGCAACTGATTTCTGGATATTTACTTTGTATCCTGCTACTTTATTGAATTCGTTGATCAGTTCTAGTAATTTTATGTGGAATCTTTAGGGTTCTCTGTATACAGTGTCATGTCATTCTGCAAATAATGACAGTTTTATTTTCTCCTTTCCAATTTGCATGACTTTTATTTCTTCTTCTTATCTGATTGCTGTGGCTACAACTTCCAGTACTATGTTGAATAAGAGTGGTGAAAGCAGACATCCCAGTCTTGTTCTCGAAATTAAGGGAAACACTTTTAGATTTTGCCCATTGAGTATGATGTTGGTGGTGTGTTTGTCATATATGGTCCTTATTATGTTGAAATGTGTTCCCTCTATTCCCACTTTTCTGAGAGTTTTTATCATAAATGGGTACTGGATTTTATCAAATGCTTTTTCTGCATCTATTGATATGATAATGTGATATTTATCTTTCATTTCATTTATGTGATGTGTCACATTTATTGATTTGAGAATATTGTACCAACCTTGCATCCCTGGAATAATTCTTACATGATCATGGTGTATGATCTTTTTAATGTATTGCTGGATCCAGTTTGCTAATATTTTGTTGAGGATTTTAGCATCTATGTTCATCAGGGATATTGGCCTATAATTTTCTTTCTTTGTAGTGTCTTTATCTGGTTTCGGAATTAGGATAATGCTGGCCTCATAAAAAGAGTTTGGGAGTCTTCCCTCCTCTTGAATTTTTTGGAATAGTTTAAGAAGGACAGGTGTTAGTTCTTCTTTGAATGTTTGGTAAAATCCACTGTGAAGCCATCCGGTCCAAGACTTTTGTTTGTTGGGAGTTTTCTGACTACTGCTTCAATTTCATTAGCTGTAATTGGTCCATTCAGATTTTCTGATTCTTCCTGATTAAGTGATGGAAGATTGTATGTTCCTAGGAATTTATCCATTTTGTCAAGGTTGTCCAATTTGTTGTTCATAATATTTTATTCCAATTCTTTGTATTTCTGTGGTGTCAGTGGTTACTTCTCCTCTTTCATTTCTGATTTTATTTATTTGGATCCTCTCTCTTTGTTTCTTGATGAATCTGATTAAAGTTTTGAAAATCTTGTTTATCTTTTCAAAGAATCAGTCCTTGGTTTCATTGCTCTTTTATACTGTCTTTTTTATACAGTGCTCTATTTTGTTCATTTCTGTTCTGTTCTTCATTATTTCCTTTCTTCTACTCACTTTAGGCTTTGTTTGTTTTTATTTTTCTAGTACCTTTAAGTGTAAGTTTAGATTGTTTATCTGAGATTGCTCTTGTTTCTTGAGGTAGGACTGTAATGCTATGAATTTCCCTCTCAGGGCTGCTTTTACTGTGTCCTATAGATTTTGGGTTGTTGTGTTCTCATTTTCATTTGTTTCAAGGTATCTTTTGATTTCTTCCTTGATCTCATTGTTAACATGTTATTTAGCCTCCATGTCTTTGTGTGTTTTTAGTTTTTTTCTTTTGATTAATTTCTAGATTCATGCCCTTATGGTCAGAAAGATGCTTGATCTGATTTCAATCTTCTTAAATTTATTGAGATTTGTTTTATGTCCTAACATGTGGTCTATCCTAGAAAAGGTTCCATGTGCACTTGAAAAGAATGTATATTCAGCTGCTTTAGGATGAAATGCTCTGAAGAGATCAATTAAATCCATCTGATTTACTGTGTCATTTAAAGCTGTTATTTCCTTGTTGATTTTCTGTCTGGAACATCTATCCAGTGATGTGAATAAGGTGTTAAAGTCCCTTACTATGACTATATTACTGTCAAAATCTCCCTTTATGTCCATCAATACTTGCTTTATATATTTTGGTGCTCCTATGTTGGGTGCATAAATGTTTACACGGGTTGTATCCTCTTTTTGGTTCTCTCCTTTTATCCTTATATAGTGTCGTTCTTTGTCTGTCACTATAGCCTTTCTTTTAAAGTCTATTTTATCTGATATATGTATTGCTACGCCAGTTTTTATTCATTTCTATTTTCATGAAATATCTTTGTCCATCACTTTACTTTTAGTCTGTGTGTATCTTTCATTCTACATTGGTCTCTTGTAGACAGCATATATATGGGTCTTGTTTTCTTATCTAATCAGCTACTCTATGTCTTTTGATTCAAGCATTTAAGCCATTTACATTTAAAGCGATTATTATTATTATTTTAAAAATATATCTTTATTAATTTCAGAGAGAGGAAGGGAGAGAGTGAGAGATAGAAAAGAAACATCAATGATGAGAGAAAGTAATTGATTGGCTGCCTCCTGCTCACCCCCTACTGGGGAGTGAGCCCACAACCTGGGCATGTGCCCTGACTGAGAATCGAACCCTGACCTCCTGGTTCATAGGTCAATGCTCAACCACTGAGCCATGCAAGCTGGGCTAAGCTTTGCCATTTTAATTATGATGTGTCTTGCTGTTGGCCTCTTTGGGTTCTTTGAGACTTGTAACTTTGAATTTTAAACCCTGAAAATTTAGTATGTATTCAGAAATTAAGTTAAAAATATCTACATAATACCTATGCTGATGTAACATACATTTTTTTTTGCATTGAACTATCTACTGCACCCCTCATAACCCTTCTCTTTAAGAATCCAACTGCCAAGAAGCCAGATTTAGGGCATATCATGTGTGCATGTGGACATATTTCCCTTAGAAATACATGGAAATTAGTTGGTGTTATAATGATACTATGTATTTATATTTAGCTACCCAATAGACTGAGTAGGATTTTCAATTGTCTTGACCTTGTATCATACTGTTTCTATGGAATTATACCTTCTAATTTTCCTAAAATATAGCCTTATAAAAGAGTACTTACAACAAACTTTTGTAAGTTGTCATCATTTAGATAATATATACCTATGACTAATTTTTAAAAATGTTTTGTTTACCTGGCTGGCCATGACTCAGCGGTTGAGCATTGACCTAGGATCCAGGAGATCACGGTTTGATTCCTGGTCAGGTCACATGCCCGGGTTGCAGGCTTGATCCCCAGTTGGGGGCGTGCAGAAGGCAGCCGATCAATGACGACTCTCACCATTGATGCTTCTCTCTCTCCCTCTCCCTTCCTCTCTCTGAAATCAATAAAGATATATTTAAAATAAAACAAAACAAAACAAAAAACACGAAAAACCTTTTGTTCAGCATTTTTACCTTCATGTGGGTACATCTGCTAACTTTTGGTATTGAAAGGGAAAAGTCAGACTTTCATTTTAAAAGGGAAAAATGAAAGGATTATGGTGACAGGAGTGAAGAGCAAAAAGACATAATTCTATAATTCAAGCAGACTCTCAGGAATCAAAGAAATTCTTGGATGATCCAATTGCCTAGTTAAGAGAGAGGATTTTTTTCCTCTTCTGTTCCTTCTTGGATAACTGGTATTATTTATCTGAATAAATGTGGCTTTTAAGAGAAAGAAAAAGTGCCCCATGCCTTTGCATTTAGTGTATTTTTCCCCCAGTGGAGTTTTTTTTCCACTTACTTCATTAGAGCAAAATAAATGATTTTGCTCCTTGGTGTTGCATATGGTCATGTCTAAATGGGGCTTTATGTTTATCTTAAGAATATTTTGGCTTCAAGGCAGCAAGTGAAGTCTTCAAATCCTAGGGAGTGCCATCTGACTGCCTGAATAACACTGCAAACAGTGCTTTGATGACTGGGCAAGTCTCTGTCTCAGGAGCCTTGCTAAATGAAGATTTGTCACACCACTTCCTTAATTTAAGCAGTCTGCTCTGCAAATGATGACTGCTCTTTTACATTTGTGCTTTCCCTTCCAAGGGAATCATCTGTTGCTCTGCTTCCCACCAAGGAAGACACAGGGACTGCTTCATGGGGTTGTCAAAAGCTAAACTTCAACCAAGTAAATCTTAATAATCAAATTGGCTTCATTGAATGATTTCATGAATCGGGTAGCATCTAGCAAGTAGAAAGGTGCCTCAAAGGGCTACAGAATGGAAAATGCTTTTAAAGGCAAGAAAAGGAAGTAATAAACAACAAAAAAGGATTAAGATTAGGTCACCTCCCTTTTGGGGACAAAAAGGTCTTTTTAGGTGGGTTACCTTATATTCCTCTGAGGGATAGAGAGGGACCATGCAACAGATTACCCCATTGGTGCTGACCAGAAAATCCTAGACAGACCTTAAGATTATATTCTTGGGGGAATACTGAAATGGCAATTAATTAGGTATTAAGCCCTCATTTGATGATGTGGTTTATCATAAGTGACTCCATTTTGGGTCTGTGGTTTTCTCTTTAACAAGATGAAGTGCCCAGCACCATGCCTAATAGGTGGCAGTCCTCAATAAACGAATGATATTATTATCTAAATGCAGTAAAAAGAAGGTTTGTCTGAACTCAGGTTCCCTAGAAGTGGACCCGATAGGAGAATTTGAGAGCAAGTAATTTCCTAAGGAAGTGCTCCTGGGAGAGGCCAGGAGGAAGGGAGTGGGATAGGGAAGTAATAGCCTCATTCCCATCCCTGGGAGCTCTGAAGGATGAATGAAGCCTTAGAAGATGCCTGTCCACAAGCTGAGGGGGCTAGGCTTCCATACTCCCACACTCAATCCTTGGGGCTGCCTGGGGAGGAAGTGAACTCTCAGACACTTCTGCCCTCAGTACAGGACAGTGAAGTGGCTCCAGAGCTGAGGGGCCTTACTCTGAGGAAATTTGTAGGTGTGAGCCTTCAGAAGCAAACTTAGTTGGCATTTAAATTACATAAAAATTACAGTTGAAAAAGTAGATTCACAAAGAAGTTCCAAGCAAACTTAAAATTTTTCCAGTTACTGAATCAAGCATTTATTTTTAAATTTAAATTAAATAAATTTAAATTAAAAATTTAGTTCCTCAAGGGCTCTTGACATATTTGAAGTGCTCAAAGCCATATGCAACAAGTCACCACTGAATTGGACAGTATAGCTCTAAGCTATGTGGAGGCAGTTAGAGGCAGCCGTGAAAAGCTTTCTGGCAAGGGTCTTGAGATAAGTTTGTAGAGTCAAGGGACATGAATAAAGGCAAGAGGAAGGGGATACCTGGATTTTTTGTATGTGTTGTCAAACACTGAAGTCCTCATTGTGTCATTACTCAGGCATCTTCACTTCCTTTGATTTGATCTTGATTTTATTTATATCTGCAGCTGTACACTCTGGTTCCAGTCTCCATTGGACCAAGTCTGGAATCATAAGAGGCATCTATGGAAAGAAAAGGGGGCACAATATTAGTCTCTGAACATCACTCTTGAATCAATTTGTTGTGAATCTGCACTTAAAACCATTCTCCACAGCAACATATTCACAAAGATAATTGAAAAATTTGAATAAAAACAAAAAAACCTCATTCCTCCAAAAACAACAACAGACCAACCAAATTTCAAAACCCCGACCAATCATCCAAACAACCAAGCAACCAGCCAATTAAACAAAAAGCAAATTCAGAGATAATCTCATCTGCTGTCCTCATTTCTAAAGTTGGAGCCTTAATTTTCACCATAAACAAATATCAATCCCAGGTAGACTAAGACTTAATTGGGAAAAGTAAAACCTTCCTAGAAAAACAAATAAAGGGTTTTGACACCCAATTCCCATGTGTGTGTATGGGTGTGTTTCCACACCAAGTCTTTGACACCCGCTTGATGTCCCTACACTTCAACTCAATTATGACACTATGTATCTGGAGATAGAATCAAATCCCTCAGGTTAAGGGATCAGTTCTACAGGACTGTTCCCCACCCCACTTTCAGATGCCAGCTTGTCAGAAGTCCGATTGGCTAGAGATCGGAGATTCCAACAATTCCCTCAATGGGTTTGATTAATTGGCTAGAGCAGATCACAGAACTCAGACAAAGATTTTACTTACTAGATTACAGATTTATTATAAAAGGATATAACTCGGAAACAGTAGGATGGAAGAGGTGAGAAGGCAAGGTGTGGGGAAAGGGTGTAGAGCATCTATGCCCTTTCTAGGAGTGCCACTCTCCCCCAATCTCCATGAGCTCTGTAACCTGGGGGCTCTCTGAACTCTGTCCTTTTGGGTTTTTATGGAGGCTTCATTATATAGGTGTGACTGATTAGATCATTGGACATTGGTGGTAGATTCAACCTCCAGATCCTCTCCCCTGCTGGAGGTGGGACTGGAAGTTGCAACCATCTAATTACATCGTTGGTTCTCCAGGCAACCAGCCTATCCTTAGGTGTGGTCCAAAAGTAACGTCATTAACATAAGGAAAGATACTTTGGTTGCTCTTATCACTTAGAAAATTCCAAGGGTTTTAGGAGCTGCGTTTCCAAACAGGGAGGAAGACCAACTATACATATACAGAGTGGGACAAAAGTAGGTTTACAGTTGTTCTTATGGAAAATAATATGATAATTAATACAAGACTAAACTCATGTGCTCAAAATATCACAACAGGAAAATATTTTCATAATCTTGATATGAAGTCTCCCTTAAAGCATGGCACAAGAGTCAGAAACATTAAATAAAAATATTGAGAGGTTTGACTTCATTAAAAAAACATAAAAACTTTATGTAGCCAAACATATCATAAGTTAAAAGAAAAATATTAACCCATAGGAGAAGCTCCAACAAAATGTAACAGAAAAAAAATATAGAGGGGTCATCAGCTATAATGTAAGTCTTACTAATCAATAAAATGAATGCCTCAATAAAAAAATGGACAAAACATGGACGTAAAGAATCAATTCTTAAAAGTAGTTCAAATGGCCAATACCTTTATGAATAGATGCTCAACTTTGTTAATAACAGAAGAAATGCAAAGTAGAAAATGGATATAAGTTTTGACTTATTGGTTGGTAAAGACTAAAAAGACTGACAATAGGCAGGATTGTGATGGTATGAGGAGAGAGGCTCTCTCACACACGAGTGATGAAGATCTAAATTCATACAAAGTTAGGGGTGGACAATTCAGGAGCATGTGTCACAGTGACTAATAGGTATCTTTTGCCCAAGCAATTCCACTTCTAGAAATTTATCTTGACAACATAATCAAGCAAGTGAATAAAGATATTGAGGGTTTTATACCAAATGAAAAAATGGAAACAAGTGCCCTGGGGGTCAGATAACTAAATTATGGTATATTTATGCAATGGCGTATCGTGCAGCCATTGATAAGGGTAAAAGAACTATATAGACATGAAAACATGCTCATGATCTATTAAATTTAAAAACTGGGTTTTAGAGTATTGACTATAGTGGGATTCTCATTTTGTTTTAAAAAAGTATCTGGAAAAAGGGGACACCTGTAATACTTTCAACAATAAAGATAAATTTTTAAAAAAGGCATCTGAAATGTTTAGTCAATGGTGATTTCCTCTAGAGAGTAGAATTGGGGAAGATGCTATCACTTCCTTTTTTTTAAAAAAAATGTTTTTTATTGATTTTTAGAGAGAGAGGAAGGGAGAGGGAAAGAGAATCACTGATGAGAGAGAAACATTGATTGGCTGTCTCCTGTATGCCCCCTACTGGGGATCGAGCCTGCAACCTGGGAATTGAACCAGTGACACTCAACCACTGAGCAACACTGGCCGGGTAGAACTTCATTACTTTTTAAGGCTGAATACTATTTCATTGTATGGCTAGACCACACATTTGTTTATCTATGCATCAGTTGATGCACATTTGGGCTGTTTCTACCTTTTGGCTACTGTGAATTATGCTTCCATGAACATGTGTGTGCGAGCACTTGTTTGAATGCTTGTTTCAATTCTTTTGGATATATACCTAGTAGTGAAATTACTGGGTAATATGCTAATTCTATGTTGAACTTTTTGAGGAATTGCCAGACTGTTTTCCACAGCAGTTGCATCAATTTACATTCCCACCAGCAATGTATAAGGGTTACGATTTCTCCACATTCTCTCCAATCCTTGTTATTTTCCATTAAAAAAAAATTGTAGCCATCCTAGTGGATGTGAAGTGGTATCAGATTGTGGTTTTGATTTGTATTTCCTTGATAACTAATGATGTTGAGCATCTTTTCAGGAGCTTGTTGGCTGTCTGTATATCTTTGGAGAAATGTTTAAGTTCTATGCCCATTTTTCAGTTAGGTTGTTTGTCTTTTTGTTGTTGAGTCATAAGAGTTCTTTATATATTCTGGATGTATATTTATTTACCTTTGAAAACAAAGAGTGATTCTCATCCTTTGAGGACTCAACTCAGATCCTCCAAGAAGCCTAATATTCCCAGATAGAATTTATTTCTCCACACTCAGAGAACATGCAACGAAGACCATATGTGGCCCCAAAGCCAAAAATATTTACTATCTAGCCCTTTACAGAAAATATCTGCTGACGCCTGGACCATCAATTCCTTAAGGGCAGTGATGGTTCTTGACAGAGCCTTAAATGCTCAAAATGATGGCCTTTGGTCACTAAAAAATCGAGTGTTTTGCATATAGTCTAAAGTAAAGCAATATATTTTGGAAAAAAATTATTTCAAAAGTGATTATGACCAGAGTTCTGAACTTCAAATTTAATTATTTGGAAACATTATACATAAGGAATACCTCATTTTCTGGTAAAGCAGAATAAATGAAGTGTTCCTATAATTTTGTTCACCAAATCTGTAGCTGAGTTTTTAGGAAATGATTTGAAAAACAATTTACATACTTTGAACTCTGAAGTCTGAAATGCGGTGTAAACCTGAGAACACTGTTATCGTTTGGTCTGTTTCTGTTCTCATTTGCCTCGGTGGAAACACAAGATTATTGGTACAAAGTGTCACTCAATTTATGGCTCAGGAACTGAACCACTTGGCCTAAAGCCAGCAATTACTTCACTGCTAGCAAAGGCCTGTAAATGTCTTGGCTCTTACCCGAACAGGTTTCATACTGACACCAGAAATGTGTTTAAAAATAATGCATCTATTTTGGAGATCCTGAAACTTGGACATTTCCACGTTGCTATTTTCACCTTAGTCTAGGCTTCTCTTATACATCATAAATAGCACAATGGAAGAGGCACAGTGCCTTTTTCTTAGCTGTTTTACCTTCATTTTTTAGTCTCAGCTTGAGCATTTTTCAGGCCTTGACAATCAGATTGATTTAGGAGCTGACTGAAGCCTAGTGGAGGAAAATTAAAAATTGTGACTGCATTACCCTCTGGTCTTCTGTGTGAATGGCTGAGGTCTGGGTTCAGTTCTAATTAAAAGCAGAGAGAAATTACTGAGGTGAAACTAAAGAGAAATAAGAGTCTGCCTTAACAACCAGTGAGGCAGGCGTCTTTGCAGGGGCCTGCACTAGTGAGGAGTGGGGAAGCGGCTATGCCTGGACATACTTAGCAAACTTTCTCTATAAAAGGCCAGATAGTAAATATTCTTAGCTTGGCAGGCCATAGAGCTCCTGTTGCAACTATTCAATTCTGCCATTGCATAGACAACTGGAGAAAGAAATAGCATGGATGTGCTCCAATCACTTTATGCACAAAAAGAGGCTGCAGGTTACATTTGGCCTGTGGGCGGGTGGTAGTTTGGCAATCCGGGTCTACACCATCAATCTGAGGTTTGGCTGCTGGGTTTCTTCCTCCTGCTGGCACACTTTTGAGGATTTCTTTGTTTACAACCCACCGAAGGAAGGTGACCAGGGGAAGAGAGAGATGCTTTTACACACAGCAGGTTTTCTGTGAAGACTCTGCTAATGCATTTGGTTGGGGACAAAGCTAAATTCATAGCTAATGTGGGATTGATGATCCATGGAGTTCTAGAGACATTTTTATTGTAGATTTAACTGGGAGGAAGAATCAAGAATTGACTGAGTGTTTTCTATAGGCCTAAAGTAAATGGGGCGAGAATTTCTCCCAAGATAGTGTGTGTCTGCCACTCTCACTCTCAGATAAATTTTTTTTTGGCTCATATCTGGTTCTTTTCTCTTAGTAAACTCAAAGTCAATATCTCTGTGTGGTCTCTGTGTAGATTATTCAGGTATATGCTGGATTTTACTTTCCTAACACAAATACTCCTAAGATTCCATTTAATTTCTTTTGAGAAGTAAGAACTTACAGCAGTAAAGTGGAGTGGTCTTTTATCATACATTTTAAAACTAACAGATGTTCAAATGTATGTTAAAATGAAAATACAGTAGTTCCCTTTTATTTGTGGGGGGTATATTCCAAGAGCACTGAACCCTATATAGACTATGCTTTTCCCTATACATACATACCTATGATAAATTTTACTTTATAAATTAGGTAATTTCACAGATAGAAGGTTTATTCTTACTGTAGATCTTAGCAACCTCCACATGTATTTTTTTTCCTTTTCTTACTAAGCCCAGAACTTTCACCTTTTCGCTTAAAGGAAGCACTTAATGGCTTCTCTTTGGCATGTCCAAATGGCCAGTGTCACTACTCCCGTACTTTGGGGCCATTAATAAGTAAAATACGGGTGACTGGAGCACAAACACTATGATGCAGAGAGAGCTGAACTGATAACCAAGATGGCTCTGAGTGACGAATGGGCGAAAAAGTATATACAGTATGGAGACACTGGACAAAGGGATGATTTACATCCCAGGCTAGACATAGTGGGAAGGTGTGAGACTTCATCATGCTACTCAGCACACAATTTAAAACTTATGAATTGTTTATTTCTGGAATTTTCCATTTAATATTTTTTGGACCATGGTTGACTGCAGGTAACTGAAACCCTGGAAAGAAAAACTGCAGATAAAGGGGGACTACAGTGTTGAGCTAGTGTAAGAAAGGACAGATCAATGGGATGCCTTAGAAATGCCCCTATACTTACCCTCAATTAGATCCAATTTGTACCCTTATTTAAACTCCAGTATTTATATAAGAGAAAATAATATTCACAAATCAGTGGGGGGAGGGATTGATTGTGTCCCTGGATGGATGATTGGATAAAGAAGATGTGGTATATATACACCATGGAATACTACTCAGCCATAAGAAAAGATAAAATACTGCTATTTGAGACAACATTGATGGATCTTGAGAATACCATGCTAAGTGAAATAAGTCAGAAAAACTTATATGATTTCACTCATATGTGGTATACAAAGCTGAAAGCAACAAATGAACAAGTAAGAAAAACAAACCCTCATAGACACAGACAACAGTATGGTGGTTACCAGAGGGAAGGGGGTAGGGGGTAGTATAGGGTAAAGGGTGTCAAATATATGGTGATGGCAGAAGATTTGACTTTTGGTGGTAAACACACAATGCAATATACAGATGATGCATCATACAATTGCATACTTGAAATCTGTATAATTTTATTAACCAATGTCACCCTAATAATTTAATAAAAAAAGTTATGCAGGACTTCTCATGGCTTTCATTGTGCTACTCTGCAGAGTGAATCTCCATGAGGGAGAATATGGTATGATATATTCCCCAATTTTTGTCTACTGATCCCAGTGTTCCATGGAACATAATTTGGGAAATGCTGGTTTATATACAATGATTTCCATTATTCTAAAGTATACTTTATGTTCACATGCATATGCACACATAAGAGAGTGATACAAATGACACAAAATGCTGACCATGATTACTTCTCAGTGATAGGATTATAGATGATTGGGGGGGGGGGGGAGGTGTTTGCATTTTTTATGTATTTCTAAAACAAGCATGAATTAATCTTGCAATCAGAAAGAAAATGTTAATAAGAAAAGAATATGGAGCACTACTGGCTAAAGGAAGAAGATATTGGAATTAAAGTAGAAACTTTTACTAAATTAGAAATATGTAGAATACTTGACTGCATGCAGCAAAATTTCAAGTCATTTCCATGTATCCAGCCTGTTCAGTCTGTTTTCTCCTCTGCCCCTTTTGCTGTCTATCTATGGACATATGTATTTAGTATATATAATTTAAAACAACTGTGTAGGTAGCTTGGGACAGGTTTCCATACATATTTTTTAATTTTAGAAAATTGATTTGAGAGGGAGGGAGAGAGAGAAACATGGATGTGAGAGAGAAACATCGATTGGTTGTCCCACACATGCCCTGACAGGGGATCGAACCCACAAGCATTTGGTTTATGGGAGGATGCTCCAACCAACTGAGCCACACTGGCCAGGGTCAAGTTTCCATATTTTAATATACAAGGTAATGTTATTATTTTACATCCAAGTAAATAAGAATTATCATTTTCCCCACAGTCCATCAAACTGGAGTAGTTTCATTTTTTAAATGAATTTTTTATTTTGGAATAATTTAGATTTACAGAAAAGTTGCAAAGCTAGTACAGAGAATTCCTGCCCAACCTTCACCCAGTTTCCCTTAATGTTAACATCTTACATACCATGGTACATTTGTCAAAAGTGAGAAATTAACAGTGGCTTTTATGGGTTTTTACCAGTTTTTTTCATTGATTTCCTTGTTGTGTTCTAGGATCCAGTTCAGGAAATCACATTGCACTTAGCAAACTGGTTTCTTTAAATTCAGTGTAAACTGTTAAGAATAAGCTCCATTTCAATTTGGTGATTTATAAAGCACTAAAATTGGTGAAATATTCAGCTATCCTTTACTAAATTCCTGTAAGTGGGCAGAAGGTGTCCAGGAGACTCCTACTGTGTTTCCAGATTTTCCACAGCCTCTGCTCTGGATAAAGTGCTTTCAAATTTGGACAGCATTTTTAGATTATCTCAATCGATCATCCCAATCACTCCATGAATGAGGCAAGGCAAATATAATTTTGTTTGATTCCCATTTCACTAATTAAAAGATTGAAAGCTGCACAAGGTCTTGTGCTTAGAAGAGCCCTATGTTTGGTTTAATGCTCTGTTACAACCTTTCTAAAATTCTTAATAATTTATAAACAAGAATTATTATTTTTATTTTGCATTGGGTCCTGCAAATTATGAAGCTGGTCTTGCCTGGAGAGCAGCCTTGCTCAGGGTCACGTAGAATTGGAGTAGTTGAGTGACTGTTAGTGCTTTCTGACTTAGAGTTTTCTCTTCCTTTTATTACACTACAGCATTTCCATCAACCTGGGGACCTATGACTTGAATCCAACCTAGTGGTCTGTTCCCTCATTTTCTAAAAATTTTACTTTTCTGGCCCTGTATCAATGCCTCAATATGTCTGCATGTAATTTTTGCCTTGACAACTTTGATTTCTATTTTGAAAACAAATCAATCTGAAAACTTGCTTACCTGTGGATAAGACAACTGCTCTGCTAATTTATGTTCATAATTTCTTAGCGGTGACTACTGCCTCAGCAGCTATGCATATTATATTTGTTAAACAGGTTTAAAATATAATCTAAAAAATGGTTCTATTTTGTTTCCAAGGTTGGTTAATTAGCTCATGCTGTTGTCAGGGCTGAACTGTGAACTGCAACTCCCTTCCTGAAGGGAAGATATTAATTTTTCTGCAGACATGAAAACATTTGAGTGAACAGCATGATTTTAAAAATCAGGAAGTACTGCCTAGTGGTCAAATAGTCAAAATAATGCTTGGTGGCCTGGACGGCCGATCCACATGATTTGTGTTGGCCCAGAAAGAACTTGATACAATCATTCCATGACTCTTGAGAGAGATGAGGGCTTCGGCAAAGTGAGGACTTCTCCCTTGGCTTTATATCACTGACAGAAATAGGGGTTTTGTCTGGGAGCAAAGGTGTGGATTGATGTATTCTGCTTTAATTTTAGCTCTATAAAGGTCTGGCTATATGGGCACTGTTGACTAATAGGGTTGTGTGATAGTCATGCTTGCATTTAGTTTACAGAATTAACCACAAGAATTTAGGGGGGAGAGATAGAAAGACTTTTGGGGATGTGGGAAGCATATGAAATTTGGGGAGGTAGAAGGTGGACTGTTATGGGTTGAATTGTGTCCCTCCTAAAGATATGTTGATGTCTTAACCCTCAAAATCTGTGAACATAGCCTTATTTGAAAATAGGGTGTTTGCAGATGGACTCAAGTAAAGACAAGGTCATATTGGATTAGAATGGACCCTAATCCAATGACATGTTATCATAAGAAGAGAGTAATTTGGACACAGACACAGGAAAGAGAGCCATGTAAAGATGCAGAGATTGGAGTGATATGTCTACAAGCCAAGGAATGCCAAGGCTTGCTGGCAACCATTGGAAGCTAGGAGAGGGAAGGATAATCCTTCCCTAGAGCCTTCAGAGGTAGTGTGGCCCTGCTGAAACCTGGATTTCAGACTTCTGGCCTCTAGAATTATGAGAATAAATTTATGTTGTTTTAAGACACCAAGTTTGTGATACTTTGTTATGGCAGCCCAGGAAATGCATACATATTGTAAATGAGGGGAAAAGACACAATGAAAGGGAAAATTGCTTTACCCATCCTATAAGTATGAATCTAAAAGATAGTGCATCTTAGGTTTGTCTTTTTCCATCTGATTATGTTTATTGTAGAAAATCTGGGAAAAAGGAAGTACAGTCCTTTTACACATATATGAAAAGTACTTTGATACATCTGCACAAAACATATTGTTATATATGTACTTCCCACCTATTCTGTCTCTCCTACTATCTCCAAAAATAATATTAAGTGAAATATACAGTTTTGGAAGATGTCTATTGAACTTAATATGCTAGCATGAGGATTTGCAATGTCATGAAATGTTCTTTGAAATATCTCTTATATACATTGAATAGATTCTTTTGTATAGATATATCAGTTTCCTCTATATAGATGTACCATAACTTATTTAACAATTGCTATATTTTTAGACATTTAAGTTAAATTTCTTTCATGGTTTTTTAAAAACCAGTTTTTGGCTAGGGTGCTGATTTTTCCATCTATGGAAAAGAAAATTTTAATTAATTTTTAAAAATTTGTTTTGTCTTGCTTTGCTTCCCGCCCCCACTTTGTTTTGTTTTTTGTTCTATTATCAAGATTTTCTTGATATTCTGTGGTTTATTGCTGGGATATTATCATTATAACCAATGAGTTTACTGCTTCTCTCTATTGTTTCCCCCATATCTCTTATTGACCTCCTTCCTTGCCCTTGCTTTACCTCTCTCTGTCTTCCTGTTCCATTGGCATAACTTTTTCTTTCTTTTCTTTTTCTCCCCTTTTATTGTCTGTCTTCATGTCTTTTTGTTTCTTTGTGTTTGTCTATTTTCTTTTTATTTTTTCTTTTTCAACCATGTTCCTAGTCTTACTCTCTACCCTTAATTTTTTGCTCATCCTTCTTTCTTTTCAGAATCTTTTATCTGCCCCTTTTATCTCCCAGTAGCTTCTCTACTTTTTACTTTTTATTCTATTTTATTATTATTTTATTTATTATTAGCAATAATATGCCCCCCCCCCCCTCTTTTTGCTTTACCATTTGTGTTCTCACTTCACTCTCTCAATTCTACTTTCTCTTGTGATGTTTTCATTGTGATTATCAGGATATTTTGTAAGTTATTGTTTGTTTCCTGGCAGCGTGGTTATGTTTTGTGTTGCCCTCTCAGTACCTGTACAATAATAGCTCACAGGATGTGGTTGTGGCTGAGCACCATAGTTAGCCAACTTGAGAGGAGAGTCCTCCCAAGAATGGGTCAACAACAATCTAGACCCAATCACAACAGGACAGCCCAAAGAACCCACAAAAGGGTCACCCACAAAAGGGACATGCCTAGAGCAAATAGCTCAGAAGTATAAGGAGGCAAGAGCATACAATGGAGTAAACACGGTCTCTTCAATAAATGGTGTTGCAAAAATTGGACAGTTACACACACAAAAAAATGAAACTAGACTACCAACTTACTCCATACACAAGAATAAATTCAAAATGGATAAAAGACTTAAACGTAAGTCATGAAACCATAAAAATCCTGGAAGAAAACATAGGCAGTAAAGTCACAGACATTTCACATAGTGGAATTTTCACTGAAACATCACCTACGGCAAGAGAAACAAAAGAAAAAAGTAAATAAATGGGACTACATCAAACTAAAAAGCTTCTGCCCAGCAAAAGAAAGCAGCCTCAAAATGCAAAGTGAACCCAGGGTACGGGAGAGCATATTTGCCAAGGATGCATCTGATAAGGGGCTAATTTCCAAAGTGTACAAAGAACTCATACAACTCAACAAGAGGAACACAAACCACCCAATTAAAAAATGGGCAAAGGACCTGAATTGACACTTCTCCAAAGAGGACATACAAATGCCAAGAGACATATGAGAAAATGCTCGACATCGCTAATCATCAGAGATGCAAATTAAAACCACAATGAGGTGTCACTTCACACCCGTCAGAATGGCTCCATCAGCAAATCAACAAACGACATGTGCTGGCGAGGGTGCGGGGAAAGGGGAAACCTAGTGCACTGCTGGTGGGAATGCAGACTGGGGCAGCCACTATGGAAAACAGTATGGAGGTTCCTCAAATAATTAGAACTGGAGCTGCCTTTTGACCCTGTGATCCCACTGCTAGGAATGTATCCTAAGAATCCTGAAACAAGACAGGGTCAATGGGGGAAAAAAGGGACATCTTTAATATTTAGAACAATAAAAAAAAAAAAGAAAAAAAAGAAAAAATATTTCTAAATGGAAAAATGTATAATAAAATACCAAAAGACAAGAAATTGATTGACTCAAATAAATAGAAGTATATGACAGACAAAAACTTAATACTTCCAATTTTCAAAGAGCTCCCACAAATTGAATGGAAAAACAACATAACAAAAAAGTCTGTTTATATTTATAGAAACTAAAATGAAATGATTAGTAAACCAACGAAAGTTTTAACATCATTAGCATTCAAGGGAAGGCAGATTTCAAGTACAATTTTCACTTGTCCAACTGCACAAAATAAAAGGTTGATAACATTCAGTACTGCTGACAATCTGGGAAAAGAGACATTTACGTATTGCTGTGGGAAGGTGAATGTAGAGCCTTTATGGAAAGCTATATTTTAATATTTGTTAAAAATGTAAAAATGGATATTCCTTCGACCCAGCAATACCAGCTACAGGATTAAAAATACCATAATGTAAGATATAGCTATATCCAGGCAGTTATTTCTTGTAGTGGTAAAACTGGAAATAACTTGGATGTTCCTCAGTAGAAAAATGACTGGATTAATCATGCAAATTTTTACTTTGAATGATTACTAGAAAAATGAATTATAGCTATATGTTGACTTACAGAAATACAGTGATATGTTATTAAGTAACGGGGAAAAACAGTCTTCAGGGTAAAAGATACAGTATGGTATAATTTTGGTAAAATAAATAGATGCTCTCGCTCATGTTCATGTGTTTGTATACAGCATAGTGAGAGATATAGCAGGATATTCCCTGAATTATTATTATTGGATGTCTTGGGGATGGGACTGACTGCATTGGGAAACAGTATAAAGGATTTAGCACTATATCTATTATAGTAAATATTTTAAATGAATGGAACATGTTATTATTGTTTTTTTATTACAAATTTACAAATGATTATTTGGTATAAAGCAATAATAACAGCATTACATTTTTTTAAAAAAGCAAAACCAGATTATATCAATTTTAAAATATATCCCTCTGTCATCTTTGTATATATTTAAGATCCTCAGTATTACATATATTTTGTTTATAGTTTCAAATGGTGAATGGTATTTAATTTAATCAAAGTATCATGATTTTCTTAACTATTCCCCTAATATTAGGCATATGTTATTTTTAGTTTTCTGCTATTATGGTTCTTACTGCATGAGCACCTTTATGCTTATTGTTTTTATTCTGTTGATCTGTTGGTTAATTTTTAAAAATATATTTTCTAGTGTGTGATTACTATTGAAACCATATAGGAATATTTATTGATCTTGTTACACACTGCCTTAGCTATAGAATTTTTTATCAGATATTTGCATTGAGATTCACTGTAATTCCTTTTTGTCTGTGGGCAAACCTTCTAAAGCAGATCTGAAAATAGTTTGCAAAGTGCTGCTTTTCTCTGGATTTTACCGATATCCCAATATAAAGATACACATTACTAGTTGTTCATTACAAGAAATTGTAAATATAGCAAAATGTCTATAATACCAGAAAATATCTTTTAAGAAGAATTTGACAGCCTTTTGGAAAATAATAACAGTAATTTGCATTCATCTGATACTCAACTGGATGACTCCACTTTTTTTTTTTGGAAAATGGATTGATACATACTTTCTTATGCTGCTTTGCTACCATGTCTGTACACATAATTTAAGGAACTGTATTAAGTTGCCTGAGTTACAACAGCTTATTAGTAAAAATAGATGTTTCCATAAATCACACTCCCTGTTTCTGATGTATCCCTTTATAGTAGGTTCTCTTTGGTATTTAGGGGGAGATTTCACAAATACCAGTAGGCTCTGAGACACCTCTTCCCTTTACCTCTGTTTTCTGTTGACATTCATGGGATTGAGAATTCAGGCATGTCACCCTGATCTTTTTGTCTCTTGTAAATGACTCAACTATACTCATGAGTCATGAACAAGCATCACTTGACTGTTCTCTATTACATTTGGGGCTGACTGAATGGGTTTTGACCTCGTTCTTCTTTCTCTCAAAATAGAATTCCTACCATGGATATCTAATAATACTACAGATATTTTTACCTCCTTTTTAAAAGCAATCTCAGGCAGCCCAGGCAAGACACTTTGCATTTTTACAGTTTGTTGGTCATGAACTAAGAGCTCTAACTGATCATTTTCGTTTAATTAGGCCTCACTTTTTTATTATTATTATTTTTAAAAAGCATATCTTTATTGATTTCAGAGAGAGGAAGAGAGAGAGACAGAAACATCAGTGATGAGAGAGAAACATCAATCGGCTGCCTCCTGCACGCCCCCGACTGGGGATGGAGCCCACAACCCAGGCATGTTCCCTGACCGGGAATCGAACTGCTGTCTCCTGGATCCCAGGTCCATGCTCAATCGCTGAGCCACACCTGGCTGCGCAGGCCTTGTTTTTAGGATAAAGGGGTCATAGGCCTTCATGTTTTATTACTTCTCAAGCAACCTCAAAATCTTGTTAGTATAATACCTGCTACACTTCCTTCCCTCTTCTGATATAGAACATAAGACACTCGCGGTGGCGAAGATATCTGTTTTAAACTCATACAATAGATGGTACCACAGAAGTGGAGAAGAAATGGAATGCAAGCTACTTGCACAGTTAGACACTAACTAGTGTTCTATACACTTGGATGGTGCAGAATGCTTCAGAAATGATATACCATGAATTGAAATGCTCTAAGATATTTACCATTTCACTTTCTGCTTATTTCTTTTTCTGCACTAAAAGCAAGTTTTTCTTATTTAATCAGTAGCTACCCTCTGCCCTCCTCTCTTTTTGTCGACCTCACTAGTAATTTGCAAAGGGATTGGTATTATGTTAAACAAATTAAACAGATGTAGCTCCTACCCCTGTGACTTACATTCTAAAAACAGTGTTTCACAGAGCTACCGGAGTTGAAGGAAAATAAAAACACTTGGAACAATGTCATAAAAAAAGTTACACTAGCTGTTCCTCCTAGCCTTGTTTTCTTTGTGTGTGTGGAGTATAATTACAGATAGGAAAATGCTCTTATCTTCTGTGTAGAATTAGATGAGTTTAGACAATATGTAAACCTATGTAAGCAACACCCCAATCCACATAAAAAATCTTCCATCACTTCAGAAAGTTCCTTTTTCACCTTCCTAATAATTCTCTGCCAGGCAACCTCTGTTCTGATTTCTATCACCATAGATTAGTGTTGCCTGTTCTAAAAATTCATATACATGGGATTATAGTGTACAAACTCTTTGGTGTCTGGTTTCTTTCACTCAGCCTAATGATTTTAGGATTCACCCATGTTGTTGCATGTGTTAGCAGTTCATTTTTTATTGCCGAGTTAGTTGTACTCCATAGTATAGACAGACCACAATTTGTTTTTAATTCTCCTATTGATGGTCACCTGGGGGGTTTGTAGCTTTGGGTTATCATGAATAAAGCTGCAATGAACACTACTGATACAGTGTTTTTAAGGACATGTGTTTTGCTTTCTCTTTGTTCTGTCCCTGAGAATGGAATTACTGGATCAGAAGTAGTTCTATGTTTATCTTTATTAAGACACTGCCATAGAGAAACAAGATGGCGGTGCAGGTCACAGCCGCACCCGCCGCCTCCCGCAACCACGTCAAAATCACAACTAAAACCCAGAACCACCGTCCCTCAGAGCCTCCTGAGATCTGGCTGCACAGAAGCCCCGCAACCAGGGAGCTGAGGCAGCACCGAGACGGGAGGAGGGGGAGACGCGGGCGGGGCGGGGCTGAATCCCGGAGACGCGGCCGGGCCCACACCCGGGGCCGCGGGGAAACCCGGGAGGGAATCTCAGCGGCGGGGGTTTCCCAGAGGAGCAGGGGTCCCAGCCCCACAGCAGGCCCCAGCCCAGGGCTCCAGGCTGGGAAGAGACGTCCCCACACTCCGGGCTGTGAAACCAGGGGGACCGTCCCTGAGGGTCGCGGAGGCCGCGGGAGCCCCAGCAGCGCCTCTCAAGGGCCCGGCACCGACTCACTTGGACGCTCCCTCTGAGCCCAGCGCCGGGAGCAGCCTGAAAGGACCCGGGACACTCGGGGAGGGACTGACCTGCCTGAGATCCGGGCGACAGGCGGAGGGCAGCTTCCTCCCGGGCAGAAGGGCTGGCGGAGGCCATGGCTCCTGTGGCGAGTCCTCCCCGCACAGTCCGCAGGCAGGCGCCATGTTTGAATCGCCAGCACCTGACTCACCTTTGGCCCCGCCCCGTGATTCCCGGAGGCCCCGCCCTCCCCACCTGCAGCTCATCCGGGCCATTTCCAGGGGCTTTTCTGTGCAAGTGGCCTCTTGAGCCTCATGCTTAGGACTTTCCTAAAATCTCTCAAACAAGCAGCAGCTGCCCCATGCGGCTTGATAAGCGGCCCCAGGCCTGGCACTAGCGGCAGCTGCACTGGCTCATAGCTGGGCCTCTCCTGGGCACCTCCAGGCCCAGCACAAGCAGCAGCCAACTACGGTTTGCTGAGTAGCTCATGCTGGGGGGCCCTGGGCAAGGCACTGGCACAGGCTGACTGTGCACCTCCCGGGAGGCCCCAGAGACAGTGCACCTGGTGGTCAGACTCGACCACGCTGGATTACAACCCTGCCACATCCACAAGTGACACTCAAGGGGCGCCCTTGGTGAACACCAAAGCCCCACTGAAGTAAATCCTGCTCCATGGGGGTGTCTCCAGCACAGCAGCTCTCTGGCTGTAGCTGCAGCGGGTCCTCACAGCTGATTGGCCTGGGGGTCAGTTCCTCCCAGGGACGCCAACAGCAACCAAGGCTCAACTACAACAGGACAGTGCACACAGCCCACACAGGGGAGCACCTGGAAGGCCCAGCTCAGGTGACGGGGGAGGCTGAGCCACTGCACCCCACAGGACACCTACTACACAAAGCCACTCTACAAATTCCAGGAGACATAGCAGCTCTACCTAATACATAGAAACACCTGGAAGCAGCCAAAATGGGGAGTCAAAGAAACATGTCACAGAGGGAAGAACAGAAGAAATCTCTAGAAGAGGAACTAAATGAAATAGATCCAAGCAAGCTAACAGATACAGAGTTCAGAATTTTGTTTATAAGGATGCTCAAGGATATTAGTAAGAGTATGATGAAAATAACTGAGAAAATCGATGATATAATAAAGCACCAATTTGAAATGAAGGCTACACGAACTGAAATGAAGAATAATTTACAGGGAATCAACAGTAGAGTAGAGGACGCTGACAATCAAATCAGCAATTTGGAACATGAGGAAACAAAAAACACCCAACCAGAAGAGCAAAAAGAAAAAAGAATCCAGAAATATGAAGATAGCATAAGGAGCCTCGGGGACAACTTCAAGAGGCCAACATTCATATTATTGGGGTGCCAGAAGGAGAGGAAAGAGCAAGAAATTGAAAACCTATTTGAAAAAATAATTACAGAAAACTTCCCCTACCTGGGGAAAGAAATAGACTTACAAGTCCAGGAAGCACAGAGGGTCCCAAACAAGAGGAACCCAAAGAGGCCCACAGCAAGACACAGCATAATTAAAATGCCAAAGGTTAGAGATAGAATCTTAAAAGTAGCAAGAGAAAAGCAGTTAATTACATACAAGGGAGCACCCATGCGACTGTCAGCTGATTTCTCAAGAGAAACCTTGCAGGCCAGAAGGGAGTGGCAAAAAATATTCAAAGTGATGAAAAACATGGAACTACAACCAAGACTGCTCTTCCCAGCAAAGCTATCATTTAGAATTGAAGGTCAGATAAAGAGCTTCTCAGACAAGGAAAAGCTAAAGGAGTTCATCACCACCAGACCAGCACTACAGGAAATGTTGAAGGGTCTTCTTTAAGAAGAAGCTAATGAGGAAAAGAATCTGATGAACTAAATAGATCCAGGGACATTGACGCAGGCAACAGACGACCATATTTCAGAGGGAAGAGGGAAGGGGGTGGAGGGTGGGAAGAAATTAACCAAAGAAGTTATATGCATAACCCATGGACACAGTAAATAACGGGGTGAAGGCCTAGGGAGTGGGTGGGAGCAAGGTGGAGGGGGTCAATTGGGGGGGAAAATGGGACACCTGTAATACTTTCAATAAAGATAAATTAAAAAAAAAAAAGAAACTCCCATATGCACATATCATTTTACATTCCCACCAGCAATATATGAGAGTTCCCTTTGCTGTGAATTCTTGCAAACGTTTGTTTTGGTATTGATATTTTTTAATGCTTAAATTTAAGTTTTATATTTAAATTTAAACTTTTAGCTATTCTAGTGACTATGTAGTGGTATCCCAATGCAGTTTTCATTTGACTAACAATGCTGAGCATTCTTTCATGCTTACTTTGGCCATTCATATATCTTCTTTTTAGACATGTCTGTTCAAATTTTTTGTACATTTTTATTCAATTGTCTTTTTGTAATTGATTTGTAGGCATTCTTTACACAGTTTGGATTTAATTTTTTCCTTAATCTGTGGTTTGAATTTTCATTTTCTTAATGGTGTCTTTTGATAAGTAAAAGTTTTAAATTTGTGTGAAGTGTCATTTATCATTTTTTCTGTTAATCGTAGGGATTTTTGGATTCTAAGAAATATTTGCCCAATTTATTTTCTAGTAGCTTTATTGTTAAGCTTTGACATTTAGATCTGAAATCCACCTTGAGATAAGTTTATATATGGTGTGAGGTGAGTCAAAATGCACCTTTTAAAAAATATGGATCTCCACTTGTTTCAGGGGCATCTGTTGAAAATACTTTCCTTTTTCCACTTGAGTGTTGTGGAATCTTTGTCAGAAATGATTTGTGTCTTTCTTCTCTCTATGGTGTTTCATCGATATATTTGTGGAACAGATGCCAATACTACCGTGTATTGATTGCTGTAACTTTATAGTAATTCCTGAAAGCAGGAATGTAAGTCCTCTAGTTTTGTCTTTGTTTTTCAGGATTTTGGTCCTTTGCATTTCTATATAAAGTTTAGAATTAGCTTTCAATTTCTACAAAAAGCTGGCTGAACTTTTTCCTGTATTCATATTAATCCTTGACAATCAACCTAATACTTTATTCCATTATGCTATGAAGATTTCATTATGTTAAATTAAGTCCTGATTTCTGAAAAACAAATAATTTAAAAACTAAAGTCTTTTCCTATGAACATGTCTTTCAAGCCCAAATTATTACTGAAAAGTCAAATTTTGCCTTTATACCTAGTACAAGAATTCAGGATGACTTCAAAGGCAGATGTGGACTGATTGCTGTCATTTGAACATTAGGAAATGCCAACCTAGAGGAAGGCAGATGTGCTTATTAACATACTGTTAGTCAAACACTGTCACTCTGAGAAATCGCTTGGAGGCCAAAGTGACTGTAAGGAAAACAAAGGAAGAAACATATTTGAAATAAAGAGAGTTTCTGGTTTAAAGAGGACACTCTGATGATCTAGAATGTGGCATACTAAAACTTTTTAGACTATTATTTAAATGAAAATTCAAAATTCAAAAAATTTCCCAGTCTTTGTAGACCTTTAATAATATGTCAAAGGGGGTCCTAAGCTGCTAGTTTGAGAACCTCAGACACAATGCATTCATTTACTCATTTACTTGTGTGAGGTGTTGGATATAGAGTGGTGGCAAAACAGGGTTTCTCTTTCATGGAACTTATAATATATTTGGGAGGGGCATATAACAAGCAAGAATATAAACAGAAATACACAGTTATGAATTGTGATACATGCAAGAAAGGAAATGATCAAAATGCAATGGGAGACAACATCCTTTAGATTGGTGTTAGTGAAGGCCTCTGTGAGGAGGGAATATTTTACCCAGTGTAAAGTAGGATCTTGAAAATTAAAAGTTCGCAGAGGACTTCAAAGTAATAGATTGAGCACACAAAGTGGAATTAAGTTGGGAACCTTTGGGAGAGGTAATTGTCAAAATAGACCTTTGAGTGTTAGGGGTGGTTTTGTGGAAGACAGTGGGAGAGAAGGAAGAGGTGTGTCGAGCATTAAGATTAGAAAAATGTAGGTAAAAGGCAGGGAGATATGATCAGCATACAACTTTTATAGAATGGACAGAAGATGGAGATAGCTTGCAAGGCAAAAGTACCGGGTAGTGCTTGGTGCATAGGAGGTTATTCAGATGGATGGAAAAATTTCCAAGCTAATAAAAAAGTATGATAGATGTTTTTTCTTTTTCCTTAGCATCACCTCCCTGAAGCCTCATTGCTAGCAATGCTTTTTAAAAAATCCACTCAAGCCCTAGCCAGTGTGTAGCTCAGTTGGTTGGAGCATTGTACCATACACTAAAAGGTCTAGGGTTCGATTCCCAGACAGGGCACATACCCAGGTTGTGGGCTTAATCCCCAGTAAGGTGCGTATGGAGGCAGCTGATCAATGTTTTTCTCACACTGATGTTTCTCTCTCTCTCTCTCCCTTTCCCTTTCTCTCTCTAAACATCAATTTAAAAAATCCACTCCAGTTCCCCTCTAATATATTAATGCTACATGCTCTGTGGGATTTATTTATAAATGAGAAGTTATTTTACAATATCATTTTACAATATCAGTTTAGAAATAAATTCCTTTAGGAGGAGACCAAGATATGTCCCATGGGATGCCAACTTCTTCAATATAGTATAGTGGTGGTCACGTTTTAAGAGAAAAGCAATTTCCTATGTGCATTATTTTCACTTGGAGTTACTGTTTTGTGGGTCAATATTTCATCTGTGAAAATGAGACTAATTATACATAGCAATTAAAATATGGTGACCTCTTGAAAATATGACAGAGTATTTCCAATCTTTCCCAAACCATAAACATCATTCATTATTAATTCAGCTATGAAACTAAATGTAATTGAAACAGTAAAATAGCCCATGGGTCTTGTAAAATCAGTTTTATAAGCTGGTTATCTTAGGGACAAATGTAGTGACCCAATAAACTTAATGTGTAGGATTTTCTTGGACTGCATACACCATCTGCATCATTTTGTCTTTTAGGTTCTTCCACGTTATCTGTTTAGCTACTACTGAATAAAGAGATTGTATCATAGCACCTGGATTTTCACATCTCACAGACACCAGGAGTATAAGTTTTCATTCAAGAACATTTTGCTCCCCCCATGGGTCTGATATATTTCCCTCCAGATATAGTTAATATTCTTACAAACTCTGTGCTGTGGAATATGAATTGTTGATATTTTTAACTGCACTCAGGATGATCTAAAAGGCATGAATATTAGTCTGAATAATTAATCACAATGTAGATGTTCTTTAGCAATAAAAACCACAACATGGAGAGATCAAATGTCAACAAGCTATTTGGTGGACTTGGAACTCTCCAGGGTATAAACCTGCCCAAAGTCAAAACTAATATGCCTTAGATGACGGGGTGGTGCTGGTGGGGATAGGCATGTTGGCTGAATGAGACCCCTTAGTTCCTATGCAAACTACAAGTTTGCTTCAGGCAAACTTTGCAAAGCTACGTCTTCAACCCAATTACTCTTACTTGAAAACAAGACAAGACAGAAAAAACTGTGACCTAAAATTTAGGTGTGGTTTCAATGAATGTCTCCAAAGCTACCTGTAGTAGCTCCTATTTCTAAAAATTTTACATTTGTCACATCTATTTCCTTTCTCATCTGAGTGAACTGTTAGAACCTATTTTTCCAAAGAGATAAAGTTTGGAATGAAGGCAGCATATCCCATACTTTGGCTAATTTACTATAAAACTCTTTCAATGGAGCCATTATAGAGACTGTGGTTTTCTTGCTGACCCGAAGTGAGGGTTTGAACAGAACTATTACCATCAGATAATTTATCATCTTTAAAAGGTGGACTCTTCCTAAGACCTTTGGATGACCCTATCATTTATCACTTATTCTAAAATGAAGTGAAATACTTGATAAATAGCTCAGCCTGGCTTGAGATAACTGCCTGGCTTTCTCTACCTCATTGCCTGAACCATTTTAAGACTTTTGTTCTACAAGTTCTTGCTGCACCCATTTTAGAGTTTCCAAATGTAGAACTATCTCTCACAGTGCGTTTACTGTTCCTAAAACCACTCAATAAAAACGCAAATGTCAATTTTTAAAAATGTGATTTTAGAAGCTCTGAGGCATGTGGTGTAATTGAACTGTAGGGGGCATGAAAGAATTAGACAACTGTGATTCCTCCTGCTGTGTGTTTTGGCCAAGGCAGCCTTTTCTTGATAAAAGAAAGATTTTATTCAAGTCTCTGCAACATGATGTAGTTTGTAGTGGAATTTAGGAGACACTGATAGAGTAAAATACTTTCAAATAATGTCATAGATTCTTCCAGACAACGCTAAGTCTAGAAAGTATTCCTTTGTCAGCTAAAGCCACAAACATCACTATGTCACCTCCAATCTGAATAGTACAGAACAGAAGGAATACATGAATCTTCTGAGTTAATGGCAAGGAAGATGTAGTTCCTTCTATCCTTTACGTGGTACCCCAAATTTGTCATGGAAGAGGAGATCCATGGCTAAGAAATTTTAAATGGCAGTGTGAAGGGACCTTGACTTCAAAACACCTAGGAGAGCAGAGTGTGGAAGTCACCTCTCTACTACTTACAGTGGGTTTAGTGGATCCTTTTTTGTGCCTGCTCAGTATATAGTCCAAATGGGGCTGACCCCACACCTAGATTCCAGGTATGGTCATTGGCCCAGATCTGGCCCATGAGAGCCTCGTGCAGAACTCTGGGTGATCTCTTAGGAGAGAAGTTTTCTTCTCACTGGTCTCATTACACTAGTAGATGGAAGATCTGGAGCTGCCAGTGGCCACCATTGTTACCATGTCAGGAAAGGCCACTTACAGGAAAGCAGAGCCTAGTGATGATGACCTTCCAATATTTGTGTACTTGGAACAAGCAGCATAGCCCATATATACCTTTAGAATGCCTGAGAAGCATGGAGGAAAGACAACTGGAGAAAGAAAAAAAAGGAAAGAGAAGCAAAGGGTAGAAGAAAGCTTACTATTCGCTGCGAGACCTGGAGCAAGTTCTTTGGGGAACAATAATACCCACCTTGCAGGGCTGTTATGAGGGTTTAGAGGAAGTGTATAAAATTGCCCAAGCTGGAACTTGCCCACCTATTGTAATTTGGGAGGTTTCCACCTGAAGAGCTGAAGGGTTTGAAGTTATTTAAGGTTTAAGATCAGCCTCTGAAACACTCTGTTCTGCAAAATTTCATTTTTCTTTTCTGTAAAATGAGGGGCTCACACTTGATCATCTCTAAGCTGTAGTCCAGTTCTGATCTTTGCAGAACGCTTCTTCCCTTGGCAAACTCCACTGTATGTGTGAAAAATTCAAGTGCAATGACCACAGACTTCTGCCAGAGGTCACTGTCGGATGCGGTTGACTCCTCAATTCACCCCGCTGGTTAGGAATGTAAGTAGATACCACAAGGAGCAGTTGAAAACCACATACAGCCATCACTGCGTGCCCCAGGGCAGGTCACCTGCTACACCTTCGCTTTCTTGGTAATAAGTGAACAATACCTTTTACTTCCTTGCTTTCCAGTCATCCACCATGTAAAATATAGAATATTTAGTTCAGTATAGGCTCTCCCCGCCAAGTAGGCATTTTCTGACTCTGAAAAACAGTATTGTGCTTAATTACTGGACACTGAAAATCGTGTGCCTCTGATGAAAAGGTGAGCTTTAATGCAAGCATTTCAGCAGGAGTTTGGCTTGTTTCTCTTTCCTTCTCTATTCTGCTATGTGTCACCTCAAAGCCACTACTGACAAGAAGATGCCCTGCCTTGCTGAGAATCTTACGGTTCTGCTCAGAGGCTGTTCTAGAAGCAGTAGGGGTTTCCCTATAACTTGTAATTTCACTGACCACATGAGTTCTAGCCTTAGGCAGGAGGGTCTGGGGAAGGTGGTGAGTATATGAGTCTGAATATGCACATATCTATGTTGGTCCTCTCCCCATTGGGCATCAATTTTATTCTTATTCAAATAGTTTATTTTATTTGTAGGTATGGAAGAGACTTTAAGGCTCACTAAATCACCATGTCCACCCTACATTTCCCATACTCCCCTGAAGCTAGGTTTGAATACGTGATTAGCTCAGGCCAATAAACTCTGATTGCAAATGACATGGCCATCCTGGCTAAAGCAATTAACGTCTGTGTGCCGTATCCATCTCTCTGTTCTATGCTGCTTTGACCTAGAAAGCCACATGTTCCAGCTGGCAGAACCACAAAACAGAGGATAAACTGAATATGATTAAGAAATAAACCTTTTGGCATGAAATCACTGAGATTCCATGGTTTATTTGTTACTGCAGCATAGCCTATCCTGTCCTGAGTAAGACAGCAGGAATGTGAACACATATAGGAGAAAGAAATAGGCTTTATTCAGAAGCCAACTGCATTCCCTGACATTTTAATTCTTAATTATTACTAATTTTTGTTATCGATAAATTTGTAAGCATCGGTGAAAGGAACAGTCCTGTAGGCCAAGCACTATGTCTGGGAAAGTGGCAATATCTGGAAAGCAGATTTTGGGGTTCTAGCAGAACGTGGAATTATCATATGCACATTCTAATGCACCCAAGTGAGATACATGTGAATAATACATGTGGATGAATCTTGAACCAATGGTCCTATGGAGAAATATCCATGAAGGTTCATAAAGGACCCAGCTCCTAGGTGAAAGAAGCCTGACCACTCCTAAAATTCATGGAGGTGCCATGTCTTCTTGCCATGCTTGGGAGAGCAAGATTTCAGTGTCTTCAAAAACACAGAATTCTCTTTTTTCTACCCAGGCCCAAATTGCATGTTATCCTAATTTTACCAAGATGAAAAGAACTTCAAATAACTTTTTCCCAAGCAGATTTATTTTTGTTTTCTTTGATTTCAAATTCTAAACCAAAAGAAGAGGATTTTTAGTTTGATGGCTATAGCCCTAATGGAATCCTCCCGCCCCCAAAGATACTGATAAGGAAATATTAAATGAAAAACTCATCATAAAATTTCCAGTGCATCATTTTAAAGCTCACCAGTGAATAAGGATTTCTATGGTGAGTCACTGGTAAGAAAATTTACTTTCTGCACAATACAGCTGGGTTCAGCTTTATTTACTGACAGGTTTAGTTTTAACTTGCTTCCTCCTCTCTGATTTTTATCTCCCCCATTTTATTAACTCAGATTCTAGACTGTTCTTCAGCAGCCCATGTCTTCTCACAGGCCCTTAGGCTTGCCTTTCTGTCTTAGGGTTCAGTTTGAAGGTAGTTTTTCCCCAATGGGTAGAAGATTCCTCAAGGATGCACAGCTGCTATTGTGTCAGACTATTAAAGTCTTCCTTAGAAGCCAGACATTCAGCTCTCAGCTTTCCAAGCGACAGCCCTTAGTAAACTGAGAGGGGTGCAATTCTACTGAGTCCCTTGGAGATGTTCCTTTCAGCTGTTATAGATATACTATCTCTGCCTCAGGGGACCTGCAGGCATTGTTTCTAGATGGTAGTCCTTTCCCATACATTATGTTGTATGAAACAACTACAAGAGTCTATATTCTTGTTCATTAACATTGTAATATTTTAACTTAGAATATTAGGATTAACTACTAAAATAAATTTTACAAACCAGTGAAAAGATATTAAACTTTATTTCTTAATTTAAGTCATTTTTTATTTTTCAATTACAGTTGGCATACAATATTATTAGTTTTATGTGTACACCCCAGTGACTAGACATTATATAATTTACTAAGTGATCATCCTGATAAATCTTGTACCCATCTGACACCATACATAGTTATTACAATATTATTGACTATATTCCCTATGCTGTACTTTATGACCCCATGACTATTCTGTAACAACCAATTTGGTTGTTACAAGATATTAAACTTTTATAAGACATATTTCGTACCCCGAACTTGACCTAGATTGATGGATTACAATGAGCTGCAGAGAACAAGTGAAGGGGCCAACTGTTACCTGTGTTCACAATAGGCTTGCTACTTCTCCTCAGTTTTCCAGGCACTTCTCTCTATCTTCTGAGGTGATACTAACTGCCATATCATATCTTTTCCCTCAGGGTACTAGGGAGAGTTTACAAGGCCCCCAAAACCTTACCATGCTAGTGATATAGTGTTTTCTGACCTCAGTTGCATTAGTTATCTAATGCTGCATAACACACTGCCCAGCCATTTAGCAGCTTAAGCAGCAAACATTTGTTATGTCACATAGTTTTGAAGGTAGGAATCCAGTTGTGATTAGTCGGGTGGATCTGACTTAGGGTGTCTCATGACATTGAAGTTCAGCTGTTGGCCTGAGCTGCGTTTATCTCAAGGTTTTACTGGGGCTATAGAATATGCTTCTGTGCTCACTCATATGGCTGTTTGACAGGCCTCAGTTCCTTACTGACTGTTGGGCACAGGTGACTCTCCATAGTACTGCTCAAAACATAACAGCTTGCTTCCCTCAGAGTGAGCGATCCAAGAGAGAAGAGAGCAAGGTGCCCAAGACAGAAGCCCATGTTTTATAACCTAATCTTGAAAGTGCCATGTCATCACTTCTGTTGCATGCTATCGGTCACACAGACAAGCCCTGGTATGATGTGGGAGGGGACTACACAAGAGTGTGAATACCAAGAAATGGGGATCATTGGGGGCCATCTTGGAGGTTGATAACACAGGCTTTTTCTTCTCTGGCCAACCCTCCTTTCCAGGGCTCCAGGACCTCTGACCTTTTGGTTTCTAAAATGTGCCACGCACCCCCTGGCCACAGTGCCTGTGGGGGTGGTGCTCTCTACCTGTGAAACTCTGCTCACCCTCAGCTCAAATATTTATTTCCCAGAAAAGCCTCTGCTCTTAACATTGTTATAACTTTACATTGGTTGCTTACTTAATTACTCTCTCTATTCACCCTTTGGATGGTAAACTCCAAGTTTATGTTAGTTTTTGCTCATGAATGTGTCCTTGGCTCAGTGGCTGATGGAAGGCAGCTGTGTTGAATGGATAAATTAATAAATGAAGAAGGTCAAGGTCAGTACATGGGGAAAGTATGTGAGAGGAAGGCCATGTGTAAGGGTAATAGGTGTGTGAACTGGTATATGAGGTGAGGAATTAGGCAATTATCTTTCTTCCAGTGCTCTCTGTTCCTTCCCTTTTATCTGTACCCCTCCTTTTCTTCTTTCCCCTCTTCTCTTCTATTTGTCATTCTACTGTTTGTCTATCCCACTTTACCCAGACTCTGTCATCTCCTCACTGGTAGCAATTGTAAAAGGGGAATTACAGGTTGGAACAGGAAAATGAGAAGTGAAGTGAGCTATGTAAATGTTTTGTAACACACTCCTGGGCAGAGTACAGGAAGTTGAGGCAAAAACCTTCTAGATCAGGAAACATAATGCTAGCTTGCTATAGAAGTGGGTAATTGAGGCAAAGCGTCTGGTACGTTCTTTCAATCACATATTAATTTAACCAACATTTAGGGAGAAGATTTTACATATTCGAGAATGGGCTAAGTGTTGGGGATACAGATGGGCTGGGTGTTAGGGAAACAAAGACTTAAGGAGACAGGATTCCTGATATCCAGGAACCCACTGTCACACCTGGCTAGGAAGTGCAGGCAAGTAAAAAGCTGAGTACAATAGGCGAAGTGTCAGAATGTATGTAAACACAGAGTCCTGTGGGGTTGCTTTGGAACACCATCTGGCTCTCATCTGCCAATGATAAGAAAGAAATGTGAGCAAGGAGGTCAGGAGATGACAAATGAATGGGAATTTGCAAAGGGAAGGGTTCCACAGGGTGTAGCATGCAGAGGAAGTAGAATATACAAAGGCCTATTATTGCTCACAAGTAGGGCCCATTCAATTAAATGTGAGTTATTTAACCGGGAAAGAACTAGAATTCAAGCTGAGAAGTGGGAAGAGATGAGGTTCAACACATGGATGGAAGTGGACTATGAAGGGTTAACTGTGCTCTCCTAACAAGGATTGACATGATTTTTAAGGCACTGGAGAGTCATTGATTATTCTACTTTGTGCTGTGGGAAGTCATTCTGAGAGGCACAGGAGCAGAACTTATAATACAATAATAGTAATATTTATTGAGCATGTATTACATGCTAGGTGCTTTACCAAGTACTTAAAATGCCTTATTTCACTTAGCCCCACCACCAAGCCTATGGGGAAGGTACTATGACAACGTCTAGTGAATATGAATGCTGTGGTAGGGAGAAGGTTTCCTTGGCAATGCTCCGGAAAGGGACAGAATACAGTTGCTTTGTACTTGGAGCCTGAGTGCCCACATTACACTATTTTAGGGGTGAAAGATACTGGAGAAGGGGAGAATGAGACTGAACATTTCTCTTATCGTCTTTTGTTTATCGCTTTCTGTTAAAATTCTGTTTTATTTGAAGAATGATCTCTTCTGCCTCCTGATGTGGGTTACGCATTGTCAGCCAGCTTAACACAGAGAACCCAGGCAATTGCCGGTGCTCTGTGGGGTTACTCTTAAAGCAAATTTCCTGAATAAACAGTTCAGTCAAAAAACACCAGGTACCCAATCTCACATCCCATAAAGTCAAACCTGAGTTTTGCATCCTGTAGAGAACCATTTTTGCCAAGGGTGGCAGTAGCCAGAATTGGGAGGCAGGATGCATTGTTTTAGGGCTCCCCCCCACCTCCCTCTTTCGGAAAACTGTCAGACTTGTTGGATTTCTCTTCCTCACCAAAATACACCTGGCTTGTGTCCATTTCCTTAGGGTCCTACTCTTCCCCAAGAAAATGTGTCACAATGTATCAATTAACTAGATATTAATCCTTTATAATAATGAGATAGCCCATCAGTATTATATTGCCCAGATAACAGATGCCTGGTATTTAGAGCGATGCTAATGGGAAGCAGGCAACAAGGTAGAGAAGGTTGTCTGCTTCTCTCCCTTTCCCATGCCCCCCTCCAGTCTGTTACATCAATGAAGATGGAAAGATGGAAAAGGAAAGAGGAAAATCTTTCTTTTTGTAGTCCAATTTTTGCACTTTGGCTAACGTGCTTATTCACATTCAAATTATGTATGCATCACACGAAAGCCAAAAATAATCAAACAAACAATTAATGGCTTGAGTAAAATTTTTAGAAGTTCTATATGTCAAAACCTGATTTTAATAATGACAAACTGGAAAAGTATTTGTAATGTGTGTGCCAGAGAGAGATTGTGACTTTTAGCATATAAAAGCTGTTGCAAACCAATTAAAGAAAAGAGGTTACATTCCATTAGAAAGACATGGACAAGGGACACTAACAGGTAAGTAATAGAAAAAGGTTATAATGTTAAGAAAATAAGCAGTAAGAATCATATAAAAGTGGCAAAGAGAATTAAAGGTGGGAAAATGATATGGAGCAAGGATCAACTTAATGCACCAAATACACGACACAACATTCAGCACACTAACACAGACAGGCCTTGCATTTAAGAAGCAATCTTCTCTCAACAGAATGAGAAGACAAGCCACAGACTGGGAGAATATATTTGCAAAAGACATCTCTGATAATGGACTGTTATCCAAAATACACAAAACCACTTATGACTCAACAAGAAGAAATCAAACAACCCAATTAATAAATGGGCAAAAGACCTGAATAGATACCCAACCAAAGAAGATATACAGATGGCAAATAAGCCATCTGTATGAGAAGGTTCTCAACATCATATGTCATTAGGAATTCCAAATTAAATCAACAGTGACATGCCACTACACATTATTAGAATGGTCAAAATCCCAAAACACTCACAATACCAAATTCCTGTGAGGATGTAAAGGAACAGAAACTATCCTTTATTGCTAGTGAAGAAAAATAGTATAACCACTTTAAAAGAAAGCTTGGAGTTTTTTACAAAACTGACCATACTTTTACTATATGATCCAGCAATCACAATCCTTGGTATTTACCCAAATGAATTGAAATTTTATGTCCACACAACCAACTGCACATGTTTATACCAGTTTTATTCATAATTGCCAAAACTTTGAAGTAACCAAGATGTTCTTCAGTAGGTGAGTAGATAAATAAACTGAAATATCTAGACAATGAAATATTATTCAGTGCTAAGAAGAAATGAGGTATGTAGCCATGAAAAGACACAGGGGAAACATAAATGCATATTACTAAGTGAAGGACACCCTTCTGAAAAGTCTCCATACAATATGGTTCCAACAGTATGACACTTTTGAAAAGGCAAAAATTTAGTCACTAAAAAGATCAGTGGTTGCTAGGGATTGGTGGGGTGGGGTGGGGAGGGATGAAAAAGCAGAGCACAGAGGATTTTTAGGGCAGGGAAAATACCCTGTATGATTCTACAATAGTGGACTATGTCATTATACATTTGCCAAAGCCCACAGAATGTACAACACCAAGAGTGAACCCTAATGTAAACTTTGGACTCTGGGTGATGGTCATGTGTCAATGTAGGTTCATCCACTGTACAAATGTACTACTCTGGTAAGGGAGGCTGTGCATATGTAGAGGCAGGGGGTATATTGAAACTAGCTGCATTTTCTGCTCACTTTTGCTGTGAACTAAAATTGTTTCAAAAAATAAATTGCATTAAAAAAAGAGAGATGGGCCCCATATACCAACTCGAGCCAAAGTAAAGACACTTCTCAGTTTAGAGGGAGCATATGTAACAGACCCTGCTTCTGATGTGTTATAGAATTGTACACTTGAAACCTATAGATTTTTATTAACCAATTTCACCCCAATACATTTAATTAAAAAAAAAAAAAATTTCTCCTCTGACTTATCCTAAAGAGGACAATGTGCTATGTGCCAGAAAATAAAAAAATCCACAAACACCAAAAAAACAATTTGAGCCACTTTTTATTATGGCCTAATACTGAAGCTCACATTCACTTCCATAAAAGCAAGACTGCTAAGAGCCAAAGTAAAATGGATAAAGAGCAAAGTTCTCGGATTATCCGGTTTCTATAAGGATGACATTTAATGTACATGCAGTTGAAGAGAGTGGGCACCAGAGCATGCTGGGAACGACCTACAAATACTATTCCTACAGTTTTGCTTTGCTAAATGAATGGTTGTCCTCTTTGGCAAGTAGTCAGTGTGCAGAGATCCCATGTTATCAATACAGACAGATCCAGACGCTGTGAAATCAGCAAAGAAAAAGATAAGGTTGACTGTCATGGAACTTGAGTATTTGTCTGAAAGGAAATCCATTCGGAGACAACATAGGGGTAGGCAGACCCACCCGGCATCACCCCTGGGCTGGCTGAGGCTTCCTAAGAAAGTTCCTCCGGGCTGGCTTCCAGTACATGGTTGGTCAGGGATAGCATGGATGCTTTAGCTTTTCTCAAAGCCCATCTTTTCCCCTCCTTCCCCCACTCGCCTCCTCCACCTCGTCACTCCCACCTTCCCCTTTGCTCTGTTCCCGTCTTGCCCGCCTGCTCTCCTTTTTTCTTTCATCTCCCACAGCCTTGAAGCTCACTCCCTCAGGCAGCACGTGGCACTGTTCCTTCTCACACAGAGGGAGATTTTAATTATATAAGGAGACAAAAGCATATTGAGCAAAGATTAACTGCCTGGGCAGTGCAGATTAAAGAAAGAAATAGGGAAATTAATTATAAAGATGAGACTGTTTCCTTTCACTTCATTTTGACAGCCTGATAAGGGCTCACTGGGAAGTGACCTGCATCTGATGGGACAGAAAACCATGGCTTTTCTGCCCATGGGCAATGATTTCTGAGGTTCTCAGTTCCTTTTCTTTTGCAACTTTATCTTGAGTGAGCTTGTAGGACAGGACTGGGACTTAAAGTGTTCTTGAGCCCTGGCCAGTGTGGCTCAGTTGGTTGGGTGTCATCCTGTGTACAGGAGGTTGCTAGTTTGATTCCTGGTCAAGGGCACATGTCTGGGTTGCTGGCTTGATCCCTGTTGGGGGTGTGCAGGAGGGAGCTGATCAATACTGCACTTTCATATTGACTGATGTTTCTCTCCCTCTCCCTCTCCCTTCCTCTGTCTCTAAAAAAATAATAATAATAAAAAAAATCAACAAACTATTCTTTTGGGGGAAAAAAAAAGTTCTTGAGGTTGCCTGATGTTTTTCTTCTGGCATTTTCCGTCATCCAGCCAAACTCACACTACAAGGAGTTTTTACATGACTCCATAGCTGATAACACCCTTAAGGGAAGCAGTTCAGTGTTCTGCTCTCATTAATTACCACCAATTGAGCTACACCCTGAGAAGACCAAAACCTTTTTATGTATCTTTTAGAGTTCAATGATAAAAGTACCTGAAATATTTTTTAAATGAGATGTTAAAATAAAGGGAAAGTGGCACCATGCTGTGATTTTTAGTAGGTTATCATGTGTTTGAATTTATAAATGAAAACTGGCAATGGTGCATATTTAATGGCTTCAAAAATCAAATTTATCTGTGGTTGGGCAATAGGTATTTAGTGCCGAGGTTAAAGATATCAAATCAGAAGCATAACTTTTCCCTTCTGTATGTGAGCCGATAAAGAACTCTCCAGAACTGTTTTGTGTTTCTCAGTAGATCTTTGGCTGCCTCTGTTGAGAACTAGATTTAAGAAAAAGATAAATATAAATAAAGAACCACAGGGCAAAATCTTTTGTGAGCAGTCATCTAGTTCATCAGTAGGTTTCGGACTACTTTTTCTGATGCCCCTGAGAGGACTGTATCATAAATACAATTTGAGGAGGAATTTGAAAAGAATAAAACAACAAGATGTGGTTTGCTCTACGTGACAGGAATGTTTGTGGTGAGTGAATGTGCTTATGTGATGTAAAACCAGGAGTCAACTTCTCTTTGTTTGTAACAGCTTCATTGAGGTATAATTTATATAACATAAAATTTACTCATCGTAAGTGTACAATTCAATGACTTTTAGTAAATTGATAGAGTTGAGGAACCATCACCACAATCCAGTTTCAGAACATTTCCATCATCAGCAAACTACAGCCTGATTTTGTAAATAAAACTTGATTGGAACACAGCAATGCCCATTCATTCACATATTGTCAAGGGCTGCTTTCCTTCTACAACAAAGCTGGGTTCAATACTTTCAACAGAGGCCTGGTGGCCTGCCAAGCCTAAAATATTTACTAACTGGCCTTTTACAGGAAGTTTGATGACTCCTGCTTTAAAGGGAAACATGAAAAATTAAAAACACTGAAAACTTCCCAATTTGATGAAATGTGCCTTACTTAGAAAAAATCTGTTGTATTTTTAGACATCAATTCCACTATTCACTGGAACAATTTTCATGTGATATACCTCTGTTAGCCTGTTTTCTTCATCTGGAAAAGGCAGACAGTCTGTACTTCATAAGGCTATTATTGTAAATAAAAAGCTGAGATAGAGCAGGATACATGATATTCAGTAAATTACTCTCCACACCCCCAGATGTCAGAGTTCATTCTCTTGCTTAGCCAGAGAGAGAAAGTTAAATCATTCTGTAAAATTGACTCTCACAAGAAAGCATGGATGTTTTTAGGAAAGCTTTAAGCTTCTGCAATACTTTGGGGAAGTAGCATAATCCTTTGCACATTCCTTTGTTGAGGAGGGCAGAAAGGGGGATGTTGCAAGAGGCTGTGCCTAGAAACCCTTGTGGCTCCTTGTTCAGGACTGGGGTCACTGCCTGTCCCCATGTGGGAAGCCTCAGATATAAACTCAGAAGAGCTGGCTGGTGTTCCCCAGTTACCTAGGGTTCAGTTTCTTAGGATGACCTTAGAATTTGTAATCAAATGGTCAGACAAAACTGTGAGAGAGATCTAGAGATCATCTGGTGGGGCTTTTAATTTCTGCAAGATTCACGTGGGCCTAGGAGGTAAGAATTAATGGAAAAAAACAAGTTCAAAGGTGTTTTTGAGTTAGAGGGAAAAATGCATGCATATATCTAATGGGCCAAAGAAATGCAAAATTAAGTCAAGTGAGGTAATTACCTTGGTGGAGGTGACAGAGTCTAATCCGGCTTGAAAATATGACTCACATCAAAAGGATACTATGTGCCACCCTGTTTGAAAGTTCTCTAGTTGCTGTTACAAAGAATAAATATGGCTTGGTACCTTCCATTAGTGCCATGGTCAAACATCCAGTCATGTTCCAGCCAAGCACCCAAATTACATGGGAAGTCAACCCCAAAATTGTGTGGGATGACATAAACTTCTTTAGTGGATTAGTAGCTTTTAACTCAAGAAACTGGGAATTCAGGGTAGACATGTTTCAGATAATCAGAGTAGTAATATTACTATATTTTTGTTTTAAAGTACTGATATATATTTAGAATTTTAAGTATTTGTACTGTTTGAAAGAATTTAATCTCTTTAGAGTGCTGGGTCAAGCTTTTAATTCCAATTTTGAACTATGTAATTGAGTAATTAATTTAGAAGTATGCTGTTAAGTTGAAATTTTACCAAATTTATAAGCTGAATTAGAATATTTAAAGTACTTAAGTATTGTCCTATTTATAAGTTTATTAGTTTTATAAATGTTACTTAAGAGCTTGAAAGTTTTATTTGTGAAGTGTTTTTTTTAAAAATGAATTTATTAAATTTGTAAATTTAGTTTAAAGTGCTTTAAGGCATTTAATTAAGTTTTAAATTGGATCAGTGTTATTCAAGGGTTTTTCCTAAATTTTGCTACCCTTATACAAAGAATATTTTAAGCTTTAAAAAACTTAAGGAATTAGATTTTTGAATTTGTAACTTTAATAAACTGACTGTTGATTTTTAAAACATGCATACAAACCCCCAGAATAATCTTTTTAATGCACCAACTGCCCCCCAACAACAAAACAAAAACAAAACAAAAAAACACCCTTAAGGACAGATACATACACAGAGTCCACAAAAATAGGTGACTGGATGCAGGCAGAGCGCTGCTGACAGTGATTTTTCTTTCCTTCTGTGAACTGTCCCCCCGAAGCCCCCACCTTGGGTAGATTAAAGATGGCGGCACATTCTCTGAAACTCCTTTCACGAGGTGGAGTCTGTGTCTCTTCCCTTGAATGTGCGCAGCTCTGCGACAGCTTGACCAACACTTACTAAGGCTGACGATGCTGCCACTCAGAGCCCAGCAGTGCCACCCCGGGTGTGCATCGGGAGAAGCTCCCTCTTGCGGGGACAAGGAGCCGCGCGGGCCCAGCCGAGCGGGTGCATGATCCGTGATACGCACACGCACCAGGATGCTCCTCACACCGCCGGGGGCACAGGTCACACACCCAGCGTCCCCGACGCATCCAACACATACAACTGACGGAAAGGAGCACAGTGTGGAAGGGTTTCTCAACAGACTGCTCACTGCTTTCTCCCAACAGCCTTTTTAGACAGTGACTCCTAATTCCCTCTCATGAAACTGTAACACCTCAGGCACACTGTGTGTTTACATACCGTATGTATATCTGACTCACACATCAGAGGGCAAGAGTCTTCCCCTTAAAGACCCACTTCTCATCCCGGTGGAGAATGTATGAGAGAGGGATGCAGAAAGTATGACAGCGCTATTGAAAAGTACCACTATCACCTAAAAGCACAGGAAGCGAGGAGAAACAAGATGGCGGCGCAGGTCACGGCTGCCCCCGCCCCTCCCGCAACCGCGTCTCAATCACAACTAAACCCAGACCCACCTCCCTCAGAGCCTCCTGAGATCCGGCTGCACAGAAGCCCCGCAACCAGGGAGCTGAGGCAGCACCGAGACGGGAGGAGGGGGAGACGCGGGCGGGTTGGGGCTGGATCCCGGAGACGCGGCCAGGCCCACACCCGGGGCCGCGGGGAAACCCGGGAGGGAATCTCGGCGGCGGGGGTTTCCCGGAGGAGCAGGGGTCGCAGCCCCACAGCAGGCCCCAGCCCAGGGCTCCAGGCCGGGAAGAGACGTCCCCACACTCCGGGCTGTGAAACCAGCGGGGACTGTCCCTGAGGGTCGCGGAGGCCGCGGGAGCCCCAGCAGCTCCTCTCAAGGGCCCGGCGCGGACTCACTCGGACGCTCCCTCTGAGCCCAGCGCCGGGCAGCGGCCTGAAAGGACCCAGGACACTCGGGGAGGGACTGACCTGCCTGAGATCCGGGCGACAGGCGGAGGGCGGCTTCCTCCCGGGCAGAAGGGCTGGCGGAGGCCATGGCTCCTGTGGCGAGTCCTCCCCGCACAGCCGGCGGGCAGGCGCCATGTTTGAGTCGCCAGCACCTGACTCACCTTTGGCCCTGCCCCGTGATTCCCGGAGGCCCCGCCCCTCCCCACCTGCAGCTCATCCGGGCCATTTCCAGGGGCTTTTCTGTGCAAGTGGCCTCTTGAGCCTCATGCTTAGGACTTTCCTAAAATCTCTCAGACAAGCAGCAGCTGCCCCATGCGGCTTGATAAGCGGCCCCAGGCCTGGCACTAGCGGCAGCTGCACTGGCTCATAGCTGGGCCTTTCCTGGGCACCTCCAAGCCCAGCACAAGCAGCAGCCAACTACGGTTTGCTGTGTAGCTCATGCTGGGGGGCCCTGGGCAAGGCACTGGCACACGCTGACTGTGCCCTCCCGGGAGGCCCCAGAGACAGTGCACCCGGTGGTCAGACTCGACCACGCTGGGTTACAACCCTGCCACATCCACGAGTGACACTCAAGGGTCGCCCTTGGTGAACACCAAAGCCCCACTGAAGTAAATCCTGCTCCATGGGGGTGTCTCCAGCACAGCAGCTCTCTGGCTGTAGCTGCAGCGGGTCCTCACAGCCGATTGGCCTGGGGGTCAGTTCCTCCCAGTGATGCCAACAGCAACCAAGGCTCAACGACAACAGGACAGTGCACACAGCCCACACAGGGGAGCCCCTAGAAGGCCCAGCTCAGGGGACTGGGGAGCCTGAGCCACTGCACCCCACAGGACACCTACTACACAAAGCCACTCTACAAATTCTAGGAGACAGCAGCTCTACCTAATACATACAAACACCTGGAAGCAGCCAAAATGGGGAGGCAAAGAAACATGTCACAAAGGGAAGAACAGAAGAAATCTCCAGAAAAGGAACTAAATGAAATAGATCCAAGCAAGCTAACACATACAGAGTTCAGAATAATGGTTATAAGGATGCTCAAGGATATTAGTAAGAATATGACGAAAATAATTGAGAAAATCAATGACCACATAAAGGACCAATTTGAAATGAAGGCTACACGAACTGAAATGAAGAATAATTTACAGGGAATCAACAGTAGAGTAGAGGACGCTGACAATCAAATCAGCAATTTGGAACATGAGGAAACAAAAAACACCCAACCAGAAGAGCAAAAAGAAAAAAGAATCCAGAAATATGAAGATAGCATAAGGAGCCTCTGGGACAACTTCAAGAGGCCCAACATTGGTATTATTGGGTGCCAGAGGAGACGAAAGAGACCAAGAAACTGAAAACCTATTTGAAAAAGTTATTACAGAAAACTTCCCCTACCTGGGGAAAGAAATAGACTTACAAGTCCAGGAAGCACAGAGGGTCCCAAACAAGAGAACCCAAAGAGACCCACAGCAAGACACATCATAATTAAAATGCCAAAGGTTAAAGACAAAGAGAGAATCTTAAAAGCAGCAAGAGAAAAGCAATTAGTTACCTACAAGGGAGCCTCCATACGACTGTCAGCTGATTTCTCAGCAGAAACCTTGCAGGCCAGAAGGGAGTGGCAAGAAATAGTCAAAGTGATGAAAAACATGGAACTACAACCAAGATTGCTCTACCCAGCAAAGCTATCATTTAGAATTGAAGGTCAGATAAAGAGCTTCTCAGACAAGGAAAAGCTAAAGGAGTTCATCACCACCAGACCAGCACTACAGGAAATGTTGAAGGGTCTTCTTTAAGAAGAAGCTAATGAGGAAAAGAATCTGATGAACTAAATAGATCCAGAGACATTGACGCAGGCAACAGACGATCATATTTCAGAGGGAAGAGGGAAGGGGGTGGAGGGTGGGAAGAGATTAACCGAAGAAGTTATATGCATAACCCATTGACACAGTCAATAATGGGTGAAGGCCTGGGGAGGGGGTGGGAACGAGGTGGAGGGGGTCAATTGGGGGGAAAAATGGGACACCTGTAATACTTTCAACAATAAAGATAAATTAAAAAAAATAAAAGCACGGGAAGCAATGACATTTTGCTTATAAATACATATATATGTGGTAAAGACATAAAGGGATGCATGGGAATAGGAAATGCTAATTCCAGGAGAGTGGTAGCTTTGTGGGAAAGGAGGGAGGAAAATGAAATCCAAGAAGGCTACACAGAGGACATCAGGCGGGTTTATGGATACATGGTATTATTGATGTTTCAGATGGAGACTCAAGCGGGTGGAGCTGCAGCCCCTATACGTTAAACATATTGGTTTTTACCAGCTTACTCTACCTGAAAATTTCTCCGAAGCTTATATTTAAAAACTGTCTTAAAAGAAAATAAATTTAATGGACTGTATTCAACACATAATGTGATAAATGCAATCAATAGTGACTAGCATATTTTTAAAAATTTGGCTGGATATGAACATAAAGTTTTACGTCACAAATGGAAACTACCTTTTCCCACAAACACATCAAAAGGTGTGTGAACTGTTGCAGTCACTGATGTATTTAGGGAGGGGCAGGAGTCAGTTAGCATGTATCATCTTAATAGAAATTTGTATTAGATAGCAATTTACATCATAAAAATCAAACCCCACAGGTTTGGAGCATAGAACACACACCATAGAGGTTGTAATTTCTTAATTAGGCTCATGAAGTAGCTTTCATGAAATATGCATTATGTTTAATTTTTCCTCTATGACATGAGACTAAAATACATATGCAACATTATCCTCGAAATGAACATTTTCGAGATCCATAGTTCAGTATTTTGGCACATAGCAATGGTGAAAATGAGCTCATTTGAAATACGTTGGCTACCCCTGTGACTGCCATGGCTTGAGCTCCCTTCATCTCATAATTATGTATTAGGACTTTGTCTGAAAGTGAGTCCTGTGCAATTCATAAGATCCCAAAAGTTCTAGCTCCACTTGTTATGTTAGGTATTTTAGGCTTTTCTATATATATATGCATATGTACACACCTGGATGTGTATATAATATTAATAGAAATATATGAACGCCCATTTTTACGGCATTTGTCTTCATATTAAGAACCAGCAGGAATAAGCAGTTTTGGTTCCTGCACGCTGATTGGACCAGATTTTACATATTTTATTCTATTGTGCAGCAAAGAAATGCATCATAACAGAGCAATGTAATTTCTTTCAGAAGTGGTGCAGGACTTCAATCTGTAGCCACAGAAAAGGATCCCTTTCCCAAGCTAGTAGGGAATGAATGGCTATAGCAATTCTTAAGAAAGAGATTAAGCTGGACGCCATGCAGCTATCATAACTTATTTCCAGAGGACTCCTTAGTTAGAGCTCCTGTGATTCTACAGTGGATAAGAAGGGGAGCTAGGGCAGTTTTTAAAGGAAACATTTAACAGGCAGTGTTTCAAGGAAAGAGGTGCCTTTCTATGGGCCAGGGACCGCGGTGAGTTTTGCGCTCCTTCATCTTCCTTTCCAAGCTCTGGGTGATGGAGAACATGAAGCCTGGAAAGTCAAACGATGCCAGCATTATTATGTGAGCATAGTCTTCAAGGCAGCCTAACCACTATAACTAATAACCCCCAAATTTAGTGGTTTAACACAATGAAAGTTCTTTTTCATTCATGCAAATGTTCATCTTCAATGTTTGGGTTGAATAACTGTCCTGGAAGATCCTCTCAAAGTGGCAACTAGGGATCTGGTCTTGCACCTTGTGGCTCCCCTGTCCTCTGGCTCCTGGAGTCCACTCCATTCACTTGGGAAGTGGGGGGTCACCTGTGGGAGGGTTTCGTTACCCAGGCCTGGAAGTGGCACGCATCATTTCTGCTCATAGCTCACTGGTGCACCTGTCACATGGATGTGCCCGACCACAAGGAAGTCTGGAAATTCTGGTTGAACTGTGTCCCCAGGAAGGAAAGGAATATGGTTTGGAGAAGAACCAGCTAGTTTCTCCCATGGTGAGGGAGGAATGATTTTCTAATTTGTTCATGCCATTGTCATTCCTAGCCTCTGTTACCAATCGCAGTTACATCAATTTTAGTATTGTACAGGTAGGTAGGTCTTATGTAATATTGCCAAGAAATATACAAACAAGAATAAATGATATAAACAAAGAGAACATAATCTATACAACATTCAACATTCTATATGTTTATGGACCTACATGGGTTTGTAAAGGGAAAGACCATAGTCCAAGAGGACACACATCAAATTTCTAAATGTACTTACTTCCAGGAAGGGTAGTAATTTGAGATAGAACTTTTATTTTTTAACCCATATATTCCTATACTGTTTGATGTTTTTGTCCTCACTGTAGGATATGTTTATTGATTTTAGAGAGAGAGGAAGGGAGAGAGATTGAGAAAGACAAACATTGATGTGAGAGAGAAACATCAATGGGTTGCCTCTCTTAGATGTCCCAACCAGGGATCAAACCTGCAACCTACCTATGTGCCCTGACTGGGAATCGAACCCGCAACCTTTTTATGTATGGCACAACTCTCCAATCAACTGAGCCACCTGGCCAGGGTCATACTGTCTGATTTTTTAACAAAAGGAATTTATTTGTGTCTATAATGAATAAATCTGAAATAAAAGAAAGCTTATATACACTCTTGGTTATGACCTTTTAAAAATAACCTATGCAATTCTGAACTCCAAAATTCATAAAGTTTAGGAACTTTAGAGAGTTCACAAGCAGCCCAGAAAATACCTAGTCTGTAGGAAAATAAGAACGGCAGTAAAATTGAGTGACTCACAAATGATAGAGGGAAATAAGAAAATGGATTTTAGGAAATGAAAGTCCCTCTATTTCTAGTAAAGACAATAAAAGGGAAAAGTGGTTTAAAGTGCAAGATCAAGAATTTAAGGTAGACATCAGGAAGACTTTTCTCATGGTCTTGCTTGTTAAAAAGTTGGACTGGAGTTGAGTGAATAAAAAAGCCATGCGATATTTACACCGTGAAATACTATGCAGCTGTAAAGAAGAAGAATCCCGTACCCTTTGGGACAGTATGGAGGGACCTGGAGAATATTATGCTGAGTGAAAAAAGTCAGCAGAGAAAGACAAACATCACATGATCTCACTCATGTGTGGACTCTAAAGAACATAATAATCTGATGAACAAAATAGATCCAGGGACATGGAATCATGGATCAGACTGACGAATGTCAGGGGGAAGGTGGGGGGGTGGGGAGAGAGTAACCAAAGATTTACATGCATAAATGCACAACCCATGGCCACGGACCATACTGTGGGGAAGGCCTGGGGCGGGGTGGAAGGGGTCAATGGGGAAGAAAGGGGACATCTGTAATATTTTGAACAATAAAAAACACAAGGAAAAAAACCTGAACTGGTCATAATAGGAGGGTGTAGAATCTCACTCCCCACAAGCTGCTGTGAGGAAAGAAGGGACTGGCTGTCGGGATGCTCCTCAAGTTGGATAGAACTTCATCACCTTTCACTCTCGGGGGCATGGGTATTCCAGGTGAAACGTACTTAAAGGATGTTCACGTTTCCTATTTATCTTGTAGTTTTTGTTTTTGCTTGCACTGTTACTAGAAAACTAGATGGTGTGTGTGTGGAAAGTATACAAGAGGGCAAGTTGGCCGATTGTTGTGCCCGGGTGGCTGCCATCACGTTAAGCAGGGTTAGGATACAGATTTCACCATTGATTACACCTTGTTCTGCATTCTTCTATGGCCACACATTTTTCCACTGCTTTTCAGCTTTCTTAGGAGAAATATTTTGCTTATTAAGGATGGTATGAATAGATGTTTAATCATCATTCCTTGATTATACTGCACACAATGCTGGTATAGTATTTTCGAACGTGATAAATGTGTTAAATTTACTTGTAAATTAAGGATATTTGTATCACAGATGGCTGTGTCATGAAAGAAAAAAACCTATGCTTGATACCATAAAATCTTATAGGACATTCCTGGTGAATCTTCATTTTTAAAAAAGTGTTTTATTTTTTTTTATTTTGAAAATTTTTTTACTATGCAGCTGTAAAAAAGAAGGATCTCGTTCCCTTTGGGACAGCATGGAGGGACCTGGAGAACATTAGGCTAAGAGAAATAAGCCAGGCAGAGAAAGACAAATATCACATGATCTCACTCATATGTGGAATCTAATAAACTGATGAACAAAATAGACCCAGAGACATGGAAGCATGGAACAGACTGAGGGATCCCAGAGGGAAGCGGGAGGATGGGAAGAGTTTAGCCAAAGAACTTACAGGCATAAATGCATAACCCTCGGACACAGACAAAATAGTGTGGTGAAGGCCTGGGGTGGGGCGGGAGCAGGGGGGAGGGGGTCAGTGGGGAAAAAAAAGGGGACATCTGTAATACTGTCAATAATAATTTAAAAAGTGTTTTCAGTTTTTAGATTCAATGTTCACATTTTTACAGCACTGAAGGGAAAAAATAAAATAGGATAAATGAGCAAACTGATGTAAACTCATTTGCTGGCTCCTGTTCAACCTTTTCTCTTCTTTAAACCTCTTGAGACACCCTTCCCCTCCCCCCGCCCCAATACGAGGGTAAGGTGGGGGGAGTGAAATCAGACTGAGGGATAAGATGGCAACAGGAATTTCAGATTCCTTAATAACACCCCATATCATATTATGAAATCTTATATATGTTGATAAAATTTAGAAGAAAATTCTGGAATTCAATAATTTTCATTTTATAGGCTTTCCACTTTCATTTTACCTCTGATCTGCTTAAGCAGTACACTCTTCCAACAATTTATTGCCTTTTAAGGCCATGAATTCAGAGGGCTGACAGTAAATCTGGACAAGCTCTAATATGCCCTGTGCCAACTGTAATTTAGCTGGTCCTTTGAGAGCTCAAGTTTTTTATTACCATAAATATTCCTCTGCTTCCAGGCGTCTCTCTACTGACAACATTGTCCAATTTTGAATCCCGACATCTTCATTTCAAAAGCCTTCAAATGAAACTGCAAAGGTCAGGTTTCATTGTAATTACAGGCTATGGTGAAAAAAAAAAGACCACATTCCTTAGGACTGAGCTGCCACCCACTGCTTGCTTTGGTGAGCACAGGGCTTGGGCAAAATGTCACCGTGCAATTCATGTGAATGATTGCACCTGGCACTTGGATCATCAGGAAATATTTGGTCATATTTCAGTGTCTGACTTTGTCACCACACAAGGAGAGAAAAACTTTAAAGCGGACCCTGATTTAGCACACATGAGCACTGCACACTTCCTACTCCTGGAATGCCCTTTTCTCCTTCTTTATATAAGTGATGGCGCCCAACCTTCAGATGTGATCTCAGGCAACAAAACTTGATGGGCTGACCTCTCGGTGCTGTGCATTTTCCAGCAAAACAGAGACAACGATGGCTCCTACCTCAGAGGGTCACTGGGATGGTTAAATGAGTCAGTGCACCCCAACCACAGCCTGGAAAGGGTGCCGGGCCTGAAGACAGTTCTCAGCCGTGGCTGGCCCCGCCGCTGCAATAGCTAAGCCTGCCTGGGCAGGGCACCTCCGGAGCGCACTTGTATTCTCCTGGTTCACCCTCACAGCAGCCCTCCGGGGTTGGCACTACTGTCTACAGTGGAAACTGAAGTTAGAATGGTAACTTGCTCACGGTCACAGGGCATTAAGTGATGCACCCAGACTCCAGAGCCCATGCGCACAAGCAAAGCCACGGAGACAGAGCTGTGAAGGACACCTGTCACTGTCCTGCCCATATCCCATCGCTCTTACTACTTCAGGGCACCCTGCCTCGGCTTCCAACTCCAACTCCATTTTGTTGCTCAAGGACCCTCTCTGGCCTCCAAACCCTACTTCCCCACTCATGTGGACGACAGAAGGTGCGAGGGAATCCACGGCCCCGGAGGCTCTGGGCTGCTGAGCGCTGTGGGTTGGTGGGTGGCGCCCCAGCTTCCCCGCCCCTGGAGAGGGTGGCCCTGAGACCTGCCCCCGGATCCTGGCTCCGGGTGCCCGCCACGGCAGCTGATTCTGCATTCTCTCTCATCCGCCTTCTGCTCCCTGACTTACTTCTTCACTCCCCTATTGTCTTTGCAGTCTCGCAAATAGCTTACATCCCAGCCTTGTCTCGGAGGCTGCTTCTGGTGGAGACCAAACTAAGATGGTCTCTTTCAACACTAGGAGCCCCGGACTCCAGAGACGCTGGAAGCGGAGAACAAGGGAGTGGCTGGAGTCAGAAAGAAGGGGTGCGCCACCACGTCGTGTGTCCTGTATTTGCAAGGCTTCTTAACCTCAGCACTATTGACATATGAGAACGGATGTTTGTTGTTGTTTTGAGGGACTGTCCTATGTTTTGTAGGAAGTTGAGCAGCATCACTAGCCTCTACCCAGTAGAAACCAGTAGCAGCCCCCCATCGCCACTTATGGCAATGCAAAATGTCCCCTTGTGGGGGGAGGAAAGTCACTCACAGTTGAGAAACACTGAGTCAGAGAGGAGACTGTTCTTCGTGTTTGATTGACATACTGACTCGGCAGGTATTAATTCATTCAAGAGGATTATAATGATATTAACATTATTAAATGCCCATTGCAAGGCTTTCTACCTGCTGCTCTACATACTGTGTCTCATTTGGTCTTCACAGCATTTTATTTCCTCTACATCACATTAGGAAAATGAGGTTCATGGAGAGTAAGTGATTTTCACAGTGTCATAAAACAAGTAAAAGATGAACCCAGGGTCCATATCCAGGTGTGTCAAGCTGGAAGTTCATGCCCCTTCAACTAAAATTCATTTATTTCTTCATTAATACATCAATGTATGCAATATTTATTGACCATCTGGCTGTCAGGGATGGGGCATTAACAGTGACAGCTACAACCCTAATGCTTAGCTCAGTGCCTGGCAGAAAGGTGTGAGACAAGATATATTTCTTACACCAAAATAAACACCGTCAAGCTACACTAAATTTGGAGGGTTAATCTGTAACATAATTTTCTTAGCAATTGTGTTCTAAATTTAAACAACCTTACAAATAAACACTTGGAACACAACCTATGCAAAATCTGGAAACTACCTGTACATATTTTAGAAAATTTCTTTTTTTACTTATCCTTTGAATTTGAAAAAATAAAGACTTTGCTTTGGAAACAATACATGGTTATAATTTCAGTGGATGTAATGATTTTTATAGGGACTCATGGGAATATGAGTTCTGATGCTTTCAGAACAGTGTTTCATTTCTGTTTGACTTACACAATTAGCAAGAGGACCTTAGCTACTTATCAGATCATAGTTTCACATGATTAGAAATTAGAAAGTAGTTTCCAAGGTAACAGAAAAGCAAGATGTTTTGCCCTCCAGTGTATCAGAGTTTAAAATAGGACGCTACCTGTCTTAGTTTTTGCTAAGATCTCAAAGGCTAATAAAAAACAAAAAGGGTTCAGTACTCTCATATTCCAATGTGCCAACACGAGGTGCTAGTAACCCACACAGAATTTTGCCGGAATATTTTAAAATCTAAGAATAATGAGGAAAATCATGGAACCTGTTCTAGATTTCACTTACGTGGCTGGAAAGAACTCAGTCCTCAGAATGGGTAGTAATAGTATTGAATGGAGAGAGGGAAAGCAAAGTTTTCTGTTGCAGCGCCCAGCGTCCTAATTGTTCAATATAAGAATTAGTATAGTTTACCAAATTTCAAGTCAAGTGTGCTTTACCCTCTGCCTGAGCTGGTGGCGAAAGCTGGGACCCAGAGAGAATTGGAATAATTGTGGAGGATGATTCTTTTTATCCTGAGAATCATTCTGTTTCTTGAACTTGCTTTTGAAGCAGGGGTTTGGATCATGGATAAGAATAGTGGTTCTTACAGTCTAGTCCCCTATTAGCAGCATCAGCATCCCCTGGGAACTTGCTAGAAATGCAGACTCCCAGGCTCCACTCCAGCCATACTTAGTCACAGTGGGGGTGTGGTACTGCAATCCATGTTTTCTCAGGCTTGCTAAAGTTTGAGTACCACTGATTTAAAGCTATCACTCTATCCACACTGATTGTGTGCTAGAATCAGCAGGACATTTGCCCAGGTTGAGTACCACAGACATAGCTCTATCTTAAGTCAAGTCTTCTCAAAATGTAATGAGCATCCTGATCCCCTGGAATCTTGTTAAAATGCAGATACTGTCTTGGTAGGTCTGGGGTGGGGAATCAAGCATCTGCATTTCTTTGTAAAAAACATACATTTTTATTGATTTCACAGAGAGGAAGGGAGAGGGAGAGAGAGAGAAACTCAATGATGAGAGTCATTGATCGGCTGCCTCCTGCACGCCCCCTGCTGGGGATCGAGCCCGCAACCGGGCCTGTGCCCTGACCAGGAATTGAACCTCAATGTCCTGGATCATAGGTCGATGCTCAACTGCTGAGCCACACCAGCTGGGCTGTATTTCTTTTTTCTTTTTCTCCAGCTTTACTGAGATATTACTGACATATATGTAAGTTTAAGGTATACGATGTGATGATCTGATACATGTATATACTGCACAGTAAAGTTAGTTTAAACCTCCATTTCTTCCATGCTCTTTTCCATAGTGCTCTACCAATTTACATTGCTACCAACAGTGCATAAGGGTCTCTTTTCTTCACAGCCTCACCAACACTTGTTGTCTCTTGTCTTTTAAATAGCCATTCAGACAGATGTGAACTGATATCTCACTGTGGTTTTGATTTGCATTTTCTTGATGATTAGTGATGTTGAGCATCTTTTCATGTACCTGTTGGCCATTTGTATGTCTTTTTTGGAAATATGTATATTCAAGTCCTCTGCCCATTTTTTAGTTAGATTATTTGTCTTTTTGCTACTGAGTTTGTATGGATTCCTTACATATTTTGGATATTGACCTCTTATCAGATAGATGGTTTGCAAATATTTTCTCCCATTCCATAGGTTGCCTTTTCATTTGCTGATTGCTTCTTTTGCTGTGCAGAAGCTTTTTAGTTTGGCATACACTCACTTGTTTATTTTAGCTTTTGTTGCTGTGTTTCTGCTATCTTATCAAAAAAATTATTGCCAAGACCAATGTCAAGGAGCTTTCTTCCTAAGTTTTCCTCTAGGAGTTTATGGTTTCAGGTCTTATGTTTAAGTTTTTAAACCATTTTGAGTTAACATTTTTGAGTGGTGTGAGATAGGGGTCCAATTTCATTCTTTTTTATGTGAATATCCAGTTTTCCCAACACCATTTATTGAAGAGAAAGTCCTTCCCCCATTGAGTATTCTTGCCCCCATTATTGAATATTAATTGATCATATTTGTGTAGGTTTATTTCTTGGATCTCAATCCTGTTGCACTGATCAATGTCTGTTTTTATGTCAATACCATAGTATTTTGATTAGTATAGCTTTGTGATAAAGTTTGAAATCAGGAAATGTGATGCTTCCAGTTTTGTTCTTTTTCATGATTGCTTTGGTTATTCAGGGCTTTTTGTGATTCCATACACATTTTAGGATTGTTTCCTATTTTTGTGAAAAAAGCGACTTGAATTTTGATAGAGATTGCATTGAATCTATGGATGACTTTGGGTATTATGAACATTTTAACAATGTAAAACTTTCTGGTCCATGAACATGGGCTATCTTTCCATTTATTTGTGCCTTCTTCAATTGTTTTCATCAATATCATAATTTTCAGTGTGTAGATCTTTTATCTCCTTGATTAAATTTACTCCTAAGTATTTTATTCTTTGATGCTATGTAGATGGGATAGTTTTCTTTATTTCTTTTTCATATAATTCATTGTTAGTATGTAGATACACAACTGATTTTTGTATGTTGATGTTGTATCCTGAAACTTTACTGAATTCATTTATTAGTTCTAACAGCTTTTTAGGGATAGCTATATATCTATATAATCTATATCATCTATATCTATATCTAAAGGTCATATCATCTGCAGAGGCAATTTTGCTTCTTTTTTTCTGATATGGATGTTTTATTTCTTTGTCTCACCTAGTTTCTCTGGTTAGGGCTTCTAGTATGTTAAATAGGAGTAGTGAGAGTAGGCACCCTTGCCTTGTTCCTGATCTTAGCAGGAAAGCTTTCAAGCTTTCCTCATTGAGTATGAGGTTAGCTGTGGATCTGTCATATATGGCCTTTATTATATTGAGGTATGTTCTTTCCATACTCAATTTGTTGAGAGTTTTTATCATGAAGGGATACTAAATGTTTTAAAATGATTTTTCTGCATCTATTGAGACTAGCATCCACATTTTTTCCCTCAGCTTTCTTGAGATATAATTGACCTGTAACATTGTGTAAGTTTAAGATGTACAATGTAGTGATTTTATATATGTATATATTGCAAAATGATTACCACAGTAAGGTTAGTTAACACACCCATCACCTCACATAATTACAAATTTTTGTGTGAACACGTTTGAAATCTATTCTCTTAGTAACTTTCAAGTATATAATACTGTATTGTTAACTATAGCCACCATGCTTTACTTATTATAGAACTTATTCATTTTATAACTGAAAGTTTGTACCCTTTGACATCTTCCACCCATTTTCCCTACTCCACATCTCCCACCCCTGGCAACCACTAATCTCTGTTTCTATGAGTTTAGGTTTTTATTAGATTCCACATAAATGTGAGATCATACAGTATTTGTCTTTCTCTGACTTATTTCACTTAACATAACACCCTTAAGTTTCATCCCTGTTGACACAAATGACATCTACATTTCATAAGCTCCCAGGTGAGGCTAATGCTCCTGGTGTAGGGACCACTTTTTAAGTCATAAGACTTGCAGCTATCTGCTAAATATTGTGTGCATATAGATTTTTGAGAGGAGAGCATTCATGGTGTCCTTCAGTCTCAGGCAGCTTATGATTTGAAAAAATCAAGAAAAATTGCTATAAAAAGTTTAGGTATAATCGGCTGAGTTAAGAAATCTTTACAAGATATGAAAATGTAAATTTGAAAAGACACTAATAGAGGTACCCATGGTGGGGGCCCACGGGAATATCTTAGTTTGTGGCAGGGAAGAAGGCCGTTCTCTTCAATGTTCCCTTTCTCTTGAGGGTAGGGGCATGAGGGAAGGGAGATGAGGTTTTCTTTATTTCCATGGCCCAATGCCTCAGTGTTGCTTCTTGGGCCCTTTAAGAGTTTCTGGTTCCTCTGCTGTTCGCCCAGTAGAGAACAGTATAAAGAGATGGAAATTACACAAAAGACAAAACTTTTAGGGACATAATGATGACATGAGGTGGCTTTAGATGTAGATTACCAGGCCTTATCTAGATCCTATGGATCAGCCAGGGAGGTGGGTGAGCCTAGGAACCTGCATATTTAAAAATACTTCAAATGACTAATGTGGCCCTCTTTAACCACATTGTGAGAAACCCTGATCTATTATTTTCCAAGCATTATGCTGGCCTGAAGAAAACAAATTAAATCTCTAGGTGCATCACAAATCTGATTCCTCAGCTACCCATGGTTATAAAAGCCAGACATCTCTCTTTTCTTATTACACTTCCAGCTAGGGTCATTTCCTCATAAGATTCCAGCTCCCCTCTGCCCTGAGGTTAAGCTGAAGCATTTCTTCTTACTTGCCTTCCTAATTGCTGGGAAGAGCTATTGTGCCAGGTTTTGCAGCCTCTTCACCATACCCTGGAGGGGCGCCATCTCAGTGGTGGGCCTAGTACTTTCTCTTTGCAAGATGCTTTGTAGAGTCGGTAAAGTTTATAAAGTGCTTCATGAGCTATTTGGACCTGAGGCATTGCATAAAGAGATTATGCAAACAGAATGGCATCCATATTGCAGGCGGGTGGTGAGAAATTTCCTCTCCTCTCTTACCTGCCCCAGCCCTGGGAAGAATTTGAGTGCAGATCTGCCGCGGAGCCTTTGAAGAGAAAGGCTGAGCTGTTAAGAGTCAAGTTGATAACATAAGCTGGTAACACCTGCAGGCTAGAGGGAGAGTTACCAGAGGAGATGGATTGAGATATTAGATATTATGCTTTGAGTAGAAAAATCTATCAGCTGAGGGTATAATAATATTACTGTTCACTGAGCATCCTCTATAGGTCAGGTACTGAACCAGGCATCTGCTTATATACCTTTTCTTATCCCATTTTCATCACGATGTGGTGAGGAAAGGCCCTTTTATCCCCATACAACAAAAAGAGAAACTGAGGCTTAGGAAAATATGGCGAATTTGCTCCCTATAATACAATTACCAAGTAGAAAGTATTAGGATTCAAAACCATGTTTCTTAATGGCAACCATCTTCTTGCCACTGTACAGCTGTTCATACATTAACATCCGGCAGGTGAATAGAAAGGAATGAGAGATGACAAGAGAGAAGATGTAAGACTGATGCTGTAACCAACAAAAATCCCTTTCTGCCTTATCTTTTATGCCAAGTAGATGGTGATAATATTTTGCAAATAATAACTCAATACAGTGTGTTTTTTTGGTTTGTTTCCTTGTAGGCATTGCTTCCCTTCCACTCTTTTGAGTCATAAAATTTATGGCCGAAGAAGAAATGGGAGGAATCAAAGATCATACATGAGAAAGGAAGAAATGGGGAGAGATGCTTCTGTTCCACCAGAACAGGAAGTTGTTTTGGCTCTGGGAGAAAGACCCAAGGAAAGAAAAAGAGGTTTAAGAGAATACACACCAGTGTCCTTACTTCTTCACATGCTAATGGCTGAATCACAAGAGGTAAATATGCATTAGTAAAAAAATTCCAGGTAGTTGAAAAGAGGGGGGCTCATGTCCTATCTCTTATTTAGGGCTTTGGGGAGAAATCTCACAAGATACCCCCACAGGCACACGATACTCATGGAATGTTCCAGAAGATAACCTAGGTTTTATTGAGTCCATCTTTTGAAATCTGCCATAGTTCTGATGTAACTGCTTTAGACAGCTTTTAATTTAGTTTTGTTAGTTCAAAGAGCTATCTTCACCAATTGTATTTTGGAAACACATACATGGTTTCTTTTTTACTCTTTTTGCTCTAGTGTCATAACACAGTGTGTCAAATTTCATGAAAGGCCAGAAAAATCTGACATCCCTATAGATGCTGAAACTTGTGATTCTTCATATGCCAAGGGGTGGAATTGGCTCCCGGCTGTCTGCTCTCATTCCTGACAATACAGAATGGATACGAGCCATGCCGTTAACACTTTGTGTTCACAGTAATGACACCCAAATGTAGGGCAGACAGAGGTGGCAGTGACTCCTGTGTGTTAAGAGCTTTTTTATTTGAATTTATTTCATGCACATGGGTTGACCTTATGTTAAGGAAATGGTGTAGAATATTACAATTGTTAGATGTATTAAAATACACAATGACTCAATGTCTGAAGCCGCCCCATTTTCACAATGGTGGTTCCTTGATGCCGTCACTGTGAACCAGCTATCAGCTTTGGGAGCCTGGTGAACTGATTGCAAGGATGATTAAATTTGTTCGTGGCTTCCAGGATCTGTGCCCTTTAGTAGTACCCCCGCACACTGACTCGGGGCTTAGCCTTGTGACTTGCTTTAGCCAATGTGACAATAGCATATGTGACATGAGCACAGACTTGAAAAGTGCTTGTGCACTGGGCCTTGTCCTCTTGGCGCTCTTAAATCTTGCCACCAAGCCCAGGCTAGCCTACTGGATGGAGAATGAGACACCACATGGAGGAGAGCCAGCCCCCAGCCAGCCCCCAGCCAGCCTGGCCGCTGATTACAGCTACTTGTGTGAGTCCCAACCAAGGTTGACCAGGGTAGCTCAAATCAGCAGAACTAGCCAGTTTAATTCAATCTGAACGCATGACTCATGGAATCATTAGCTCAATAAATAGTTGTGGCTTTAAGCCACTACATGTTTGGGTAGTTTGTTATTCAGCCAAATAAATACAGATATCAAGAACATGATTTCAGTCTACTCAGAATTGTTTGGTATTGGGGGGATGACCTCACGAAGGACAGATGAATAAATCAATGCAAATTTATTAATATATTAGGGAGCAAGACTGATAGGTGGACAGGTTGATTATCAGTACATTTTCTCCTTTAGGAAAATTTTCATGAGAATCCAAATTACACTCAAAAGGCAGCCTAGATAACAAGAAAATTGGCCTGACAAGACAACTGCTTGTTCTCAGTGCTTGCTTGCTGCATCCATTTACAAAGGAGGAAAAGAGGGAGGGAAGGGGAGAGAGATAGAGATGATAGAGATAGAGATGATAGAGATAGAGATAATAGAGATAGAGATGATAGAGATAGAGATGATAGAGATAGAGAGAGAGATGACAGAGGTAGCGAGGTAGATAGGATCTACCCTGTCCAGGTGTGGTCAGAGCTTCCTATTTTATGCCTCTCCAGGGTAACACCCAGGCTACTTTACTTATACCTAGAAATTATTACGTATTACAAATCAGCTTTTATTATAGGTTGCTTCTATGGCATTTTATGTTTAACATGTTTAATCATATATATTTTAATGTTAAACGAGAAATGAATTGGATTGAGATGGATGGTTCATGGAGACCAGTCAAGAGGCTACTGCAGTGGTCCAAGCAGGGAGAATGATGATTAAGATTAACTTGTTAGCCATTCGAGCATAGGGAATGTAGTCAATAATATTGTAATAACTATGTATGGTGTCAGGTGGGTACTTGAAATATCGGGGGAATCACTTTGTAAAGTGTATGATTGTCTAACCACTATCGTATACACCTGAAACTGAAACAAAATAACATTGAATGCAAACTGTAATTGAAAAATAAAAATTTAAAAAGTAGTTGTCTATACGGATGGAGAGAAGTAGATGAGCTTGAGAGAGTTTGGAGGTAGGGCAGTGAGGACTGGATGAAAGCGGGGAAAAAGGGGAAAATCAAGGGGACTGCTGGGTTTTAGGAAGGAGGAGTTTTGTGGTGCCATTTGCCATACAAGGTTAGTATCTTTATCTTGGTTTTTGTCCTATGGGGGAAAAAAAACATTCACAGGTGCTCAGAGGTGTTATTGAATTTGAATGACTTGGGCACAGTGCTGGCATGACCAAACCCATAGTAAATGTCAAGTTTTATTTTCATTGCCTAGTCAGCCAGCTAGTCTGACTCCAAAGTCTATACTCTAAGCCAATGCTTCTCGAACTTTAATGTGCTTCTGAATCACCTGGATATCTTGTTAAAGTGCAGATTATGATTCAGCAGGTCTGGAGTGGGGCTTTAGATTCTCTATTTCTCCAAAGGCCCCAGGTAATGCTGACACTGCTGGTCCACAAACCATTCTTTGGGGAATAGGGAACTGGCACACTTACATGCACATGGAACGATCATAAGCACTTTAACAACAGTCATGATGTCATTTTGGCAGCAAACAGAGCTGAACAGTATTTTTCACACTTATAGAATGTGTGTAAAGTTTTAACACATATCTTTAACTATCTAAGTTTGTCTTTGGGGCTTCAATTTGATACTGTTAATGTAAATAGTTGGGATGGTTCTTGGAAAAGAAGGGTAGGGTATGAAGCTCTGACATGGTAAGAGACGGATACCCCAAAAAGGTACTGAGTAATTTGTTTTATTATTTTTGTATCCAATGCCATGGCTTTAAAACTTTTTGGTGAAATTCAAATATTTAGACAAGAATTCACCTTAATTTTCTAGGAAGAAACATTAGAATAGTTTCCTTTGGAACAAGATATACCAGAACTTTTCTGTACATTGAACAAAGATCTAGGGCAGCCTTGCATAGAATGCCCTTGAAATGTAAGTGATTGAACCACATTTGACATTCTTTAATGGAGAAAGACTCACCCCTCCTTAAGAAGCTATCCCCAGAACATAAAGAGCTAAAGAAGCTATCGCAGGCTGTCAGAAAGTATTCAACTACATTAGTACAGGATCGGTTCGCTTGCTCAACAATTTAACCCAGGATGCTGTTGACAGATTTCTTAAGCATCTCCATCAAACTACATGCAACCTGACAGCATTTTTAAGTACCAAGACATACTTTTGCCAAAGAAAAACATTTTAAACTGATTTCTCTAGGGGGTGTCAAGGTATAAAATAGCTTTCATGGGCTGTCAGAGGAATTCTGTTGAGTTAGCATCAGAAGTGATTTTGATCACTAAACTTTAGGGCTGGAAAAAATTTAGAATTTTTAGAAAATTTAGAAGTCACGGAATCTTAGAGCTGGTAGGAACTGAACAAAACCTCTCATAATGCAATTGAGAAATGTGAGACTCAAAGAGGTGAAAGTCATACAACTAATGAATGATTATCCTAAATATAGTTTTTTGATGCTACTGGTTGTGCAAAATAATCATATTATTAAACACTAAGAATTAGACTTTTACAGGGCCCACATCTCCCATGGAGATTTATTAAAGCACTTGGTGAACAGGGAAAAATGGGACTCCCACATCCAGATGGAAGGCTTTGACCATCTTCTGTCCTTGATCCATACATGATATTTAGAAGCATTCCATGTTCCACAAATAGGAGATTCCTGACATAATCTAGTCCTTCACAGGAAAACTGAAATCAGATGAAAAATTTCTTTTCTCCTCTGGAGGTTAACATGAGCAAAAAGAGACTCATGAAAAAGAAGGGAACTGGTCCTTACTTGATAAGGGCTCCTACCTGAGTGTTTTTTAGGGATGACAAATATGTGTTCCATACATTAAGTATATAGCAAAAAATATTTAGTTTCTATGCCTTTGCTTTTCTTTGGTTTTAGTCCTATTTTTCCCCTCTCAGGTCTACAGTAAAATTCCTAGAGAAAAATATCAAATCCTCTTTTACGTGACCTAAAGGAAGAAGGGTATTGGTTTATAACTAGGCCACAACAGCTAGGACCCTCACTTGCAGGATTAAAGCGCAGCACCCAACATGGCACCCAAGGCCATTAATGACCTGGATCCTGCCCTGTCAGCACTTACCTACTGTTTAGTCATGGGAACCATATTTGTTTTCAAAATGCATCTTCCTTTTTGCTAACTCTTGTGTCTGTGCTTGCTCTTCAATCTGCCTGGAACATCCAAGCTCCCCCCACCCCATCCCTTTCTACCCTGTGAACATTTGCTTATCCAATTAGACTAGGTCAAGTGTCTGCTCCTCTGTGAAGGCCTCTGCAGGGTCCCTGGTCAGAAGCAGTGCTCTGTCTTCCTGCTATTTATAGCACTCTGCTCTTACCCTAACAACAGGGCCTTATAATTAGCTATTTACATGTGTGTCTCTCTGCAGTGATAAGCAAATTCCGTCAGCTTATTATATGAGTCACCAGGGGCAACTCCAGAAAAACTACCACTATCCTGGCCTCATCCCCAGAGATCCTCATTTAAATGGTCTTGGGGGGAAGTGAGGGCACTGGATTTATGCTAAAGCTCCCCCAGGCAATTGGAATGTACAGCCTGCGTTGAGAAATGCTGTGATTAGAATATCAGCGCTTTGCACAGACTGCTTATTTGTCTTTTCACTAGGCCTTCTTACTAAGTGCCCAGTACACTGCCTGGCAATGGGACTTGGGTAAGCCCAGAAAGTGAAGCCAGTCAAAGTAGGCTCCTCTCAATACATGATTGCTCACTTTGTTGAATGAACCATGTTCTCAGAAGGGATTTAAATCCAATGGGGGAAGACAAGTACACAAGCATTACAAAGGGGAAAATGTAGCCAACTTTTATGTTTTTTTTTTGAAAAAATGTTTTTATTGCTTTTTAGAGAGAGGAAGGGAGAGATAGAAACATCAGTGATGAGAAACATCATCTACTGACTGCCTCCTGCACGCCCCCTACTGGGGATCGACCCTGAAACCTTGGCATATGCCCTGACCAGGAATTGAACCTGTGACCTCTTGGTTCCTATGAAGTATATCGCTCCCATTTCAGCTTTTACAATCGTTACTTTGAAGATAAGCAGGAGCAACAAAATTTGGTAAACAATGACCTCTTCCCCTTCTCCTGGCCCTTTGTAAACTTTGTAAAATGTTCCCGCTGTAAAAATTCCAGGGAGTAAATTCCAGGGAATAGTTAACCAAGAAAGTTAATGAACGCTTCCCTTAGCTTCTGTCCGCCGCTTCGCTAGCCCCCACCTGCCCCCTCAGCCAAAGAGAATGCAGATTTTGCCTTTATATTCTCCCTGCAGAGACTGTTCGGGGCTGCGAGTCTGTTTAGGGCAGGAGCCCCTCGCAGCCGCCGGCTAATAAATCTCCAAACGCTCAATTCGGTCTCTGTGCGAATTAATCTCGCGAAAACTGGGTAAACACCTAGGTCGATGCTCAACAACCAATGAGCCACACTGGCTAGGCTAACTTTCATGTTTTTAATTGATATAATTGATTTCTAAATATGCTATTTAAAAAATAAACCTACAAGGATGCTACCTAGAGAATTATTTGTTTGCTACTAAGGAGGACAGAAGTGGGAGGAGGTGGGTTGAGGTTTGCAGGTGGGGAGGTAACAAAGTGCTTTGGTGAGGCATAAACATGAATAAATGCCAGACACACACTGACTGGGTCCAACCCCCAGCTCTGTCACTTACTAGCTCTGTGATCTTTTCCAGGTAACTCCACCTCTCTGTCCTCACTTTTCCTATCTGGCAAATGGGATGCTGATGTTAATACTGGCAATTAGCTTCCTAGGATTATTGTGATCTAATAAGTTAGTATACATAAGGCACCTAGAACAATGTCTGGTGCAGAGTAAGCTCTCAGTGAACGTTAGCTGCCATTATCATTGTTATTATTATTATTAGACATGGAGGCTTTGTTGGAGTAGGGAACAGATGTAATGAAGTCAGTCACCCAGCACAGAAAGAGATCGATGCAGTCTTACTGCTGTTCCTTCTCTGTTTGTCCAGCATCCTTGATCTAAAGTGTTAGGAAGAGCTACTGCCTTTTATCTTTAAAGTATAAATGAAAGTGTTCGGAAGACGCCTTGGGGCACCTTGCCCATTCAACTAGAGAACGGCCAATGGTGGCACTCAGCTTTTCAAAGGGAAGCCTCAAGTGCATTGTTTAAGCAAATTGGCTCGGGGCCTTTGACCCAGAATACCATTGCTTCCTTACAGTCCCGCTGGGGCACTTTCAGGCTTAAAGATTTATATAAATACATGCAGAAAAACAATTGCTAGAAAAAATAATGGTTTTTTTCTCTATCATTTTTTCCCCCCCTTAGGCAATGCTATGAGCATAGCACATATTTCTGTTAAAGTCTTTTCCTTTAAAAATGATATTCATAGAAAATGTATTTTATGGCATCTTTTGCAGACCTCTTACATGACTTTATAGGAGAATTATTCTTTGGCCACCATCTATTCTACCTAATGTAGAATACAGCCATTATCTACGTGCCAGACAGAGCTCATGATTCCTCTGGGTTCAATTGACAAGACTGATTTAATTCATCAGAAAAACAAAGATATTTTATAATATATTGGCTTAGGGGTACCTCAAAATGTGACTGTATTTGGAGGTAGCGCCTCCAAAGTGGTGGTTAAGTTAAAATGAGGCTGTTAGAATGGGCCCTAACCCAACCTGACTGGTGTTCTTTTGAGAACAGGAGATGAAGAAACCCAGAGACCTGAGGACGCACAGCCTCAGGGGGACGGCCAGTGAAAAGGCAGCAAGGGGTTGGCCATCTGCAGATCAAGCAGAGAGGCCTCAGAAGAAACCAACTCTGTCAGCACCTTCACCTGGGGTTTCCAGCAGCCAGAGCTGTGAGGGGAATGCTTTTCTGTCGTTTAAGCCACCCGGTCTGTGGGCTTCTGCTATGACAGCCCGAGGGAGCTTACACACCCCAGTCTCCCAATTCTGACCGCAAAGTGCGGCCCTATGGCTGGCAGCGGGCGTGATGGTGAGAACTCTTTTGTCTGCATCTGGGTGACACGGACTCAGTTTGCAAAGCATCATTTACACAAACAGGTTACATCCCACAGGTCACACCAAAAGCAGTCCCAGCCTCCAACAGGGGCTGACTTCTCAGGTGACGTGGCTCCTCTCCTAACCCAGCTCCTGGATCCAGTCCCCCAGAGCAGGCCAGGGTCTTCGGTGTTCAAGCAGAATTGAGAGCCTACTGCTCATTGGTTCGCTTTTTGTAAAATTTATTTAAGAATCCTAGGGCTGTAATTACTTGTGCTTAACTGCTTTATCTTGCTTAAGAAGACAAATTTTAGCAATGCTGGGAAGTAAATCATTTTTGTGGCTACATTATGCTGACTAACGTGGCATAATCTCAAATTAATTTATTCAAAAGAAAACATTCCCAGCCTAAGCATATTCAGCATGTTTGCAGTTTTCCTGTATCCAATGTAAGATCATTAAAACACCCATTAGGACTTTTCCATAATCCCTAAAGCTAAATATGCAACATATTTTTGAGAAGATTCCCCATATATTAGCTGATGCTTGTTTTCCTTTTCTCAACTTCCATAGAGAAATAACTTAAACTAATAGAAATTGTTAAAACAACACTTAGAATGATAGATAGTAAGTACTGAGCATTTCCATGGGTGGGGCATTTTGCTATGCACTTAATCTTGTAGTACTTCATTCAATAATTTAAAAAATAATTTTATGATTTAGTTGTTATTACTATCTCTATTTTGCAGATAAGGAAATGGAGATACAGAGAGGTTATCAAAACTGTCTTACTATATAACTTTACAGAATAAAAGACCAACTTATATAACATTTTATGTCTTGTCCATGTTACTGTCAGTTTTGAATATATTTTCTTTTCAATAACAAAAATTGCTTTAAAAATCTGTACATATCTGGAGAACAGTATAGTGAAATGAGTGAAAAAACAGTCTTTGGAATGAGACAGAACTGGCATAAAATATTAGCTCTGCTCTTGACTAACTCTATGACCTTGGAAAAATTACTGAACTTAGCCAAGCAATAGTTGACTCAACTATCAATGGGGCTCATAGTACAACCCTTACAGTATGTAAGTCTTTGTGTGGACATACATGGTGGGGCAAAAGTAGGTTTACAGTCCATCACATGGAAAATAATACAATAATTAATAAATGATAATACAAGAATAAATTCTGTGTTTCGTGTAGTCACAACTGCAAACCTACTTTTGCCCCGTCCTGTATATTTTCACTTCTCTTGGGTAGATACTGAGGAGTGGAACTTTTGGGGTGTATGGTAGATTTATGTTTAGCTTTTTAAGATGCTACCAAACTAGTTTCCAAAGTGGCAGTATCATTTTACATTGCTTTCAGCGTGTATGAGAGTTCCTGTTTCTTCACACTTGTTACTGTCTGTTGTCTTGATTATAGCTGTTCCAAGCATTGTAGTGGGTAAGTGGTATCTCATTGTGGTTTGAATTTGCACTTCCCTAATGACTAATGAAGTTCAGCATCTTTTCATGTGCTTAGTAAGCATATGGATATCTTTTTTGGTAAACGATGTATTCAAATCTTTTGCCCATGTTTTAATTGACTTGTTTGCCTTATTAACTTGTAAGAGTTCTTTGTAGATTCTGGATAAAGGTCTGGTGGAATTCTTTTACACTAATTTTGCATTTTCCAATATCAAGTGTACCACACTATATAGAATACCTAATAAATATTTGACAAAAATTATTTTTATGATGCTTTCTAATTCAATTTAGTTCCACAGATTTTCACTGAGTAACAACTATGTGCTAGGCATATTCTTGACATTGGGAATTCAGTAGAGAACATAACAGACAAACTCTCTGCTCTCAGAGGAGTGAGGAATAACTGTTAATTGTTGCATGGCTATTGAATGGAAAAAGCCAGAATTTGAGTCAGGCAGTCCCCTCTGAAGCTCAGGCTCTCAGCCCCTACTCTACACAGCCCAGGACAAGTGTAATCAAATGTGCTGAACTTCTGTTTAAGAATCTGATTCCCGCCTGGCTGGGTGTGGCTCAGCAGTTGAGCGTCGACCTACGATCCAGGTGATCGGGGTTCGATTCCTGGTCAGGGCACGTGCCCACTCCATCCTCAGCAGGGGGTGTGCAGGAAGCAGTCGATCAATGACTCTCATCACTGATGTTTCTTTCTTTTTCTTTTTTTTAAAAAATATATCTTTATTGATTTTAGAGAGAGGAAAGGAGAGGGAGAGAGAGAGAGAGAGAAACATCAATGATGAGAGAGTCATTGATCGAGCCCACAACCTCGGCATGTGCCCTGACTGGGAATGGAACCCGGATTGCCTGGATCCCAGGTCGACGCTCAACCGCTGAGCCACGCCCGGCCGGGCTCATCACTGATGTTTGTATCTCTCTTTCCTTCTCCTTTCCTCTCTCTGAAATCAATAAAGATATATTAAAAAAGAATCTAATTCCCAATGTGACTGAAATCCTTTTGATCACCATTTGGTAATATGGAAACCCCAAATTCCAGAAGTTATATTTAAAAGTAAAAACTGGCACTGAGTAAAATGCATTATTTTTTTGTTTATTATTTTACAGAATATATTATTTCTATACCTGCCATATATATTGAAAGGTAGCAGTTTCTGTGCCACCCCAAATTATGCCACTTTGGCACATGGAGCTGAAGCCAATCAAGACCCAACAGACTCAGGAAGAGCTCTTTACCTTCCCCTTAACTACCGAAAGTAATTTAGAAAGGGAGCCTGTCCCAGGAAGAGAGCTATTAGCAGAGATAACTTTTTGCATGTAAGAGACTTTTTGCAAGGCAGAGCAAACTTTGTTTACCACACATTTCCTCTTCCCATCTTCCTGGGAAATTCCGCCCTCCCTTTAAAATCCCCATCCCCTTACCCCTTTCCTTAGCGCGGGAGGACATAGCCTTTCGAGTCTCATATGTATTTGGAGCTCCCGTATGTACATACGTGCGAGCAAAATTTGTTTTTCTCCTTTTAAACCGTCTTTGAATACAGGGAGGTGTCTCAGCCAATAACCTAGAAGGGTGAGACAAAATAGCATTTTCCTCCAAATGTTTAACCTCCACCAGAAACTTACTAGTTATATCTTATTTCGGCTCTCTTTATCTGACACAAGCATTCTCCTGTTCTCTTTTTCCATATTGTTGGCCTAAGAAACTCCTACTCAGAAGTTTTGGGGACTAATATGAGATTTAAAAGTAGGGAATTTTATTCCATATCATTTGGAATCAGATTACTGAAAGCTCAATGGAGTCAGTTCTTTGCCTTCTTGTCAAGAGAGTTTTGCCTCAAGAGAGGTCAGGAAATCTTTGATTACTTCTCTCCAGCCTGTCCTTTTAGCAGCAGCCTCAGTAGCCATCTCTAGTGATGCTGGTTTCCTGCATCTCTGGTCATAGCAGCTTCCAGGAACATCTGGTGGGGGCAACTTTTCCTTTGGCAGCTCCCAATGGCTTCTGTTGGCCACTGTGTGGCATTCTACCCCCCAGGACCATTTCTGGAAACTCTAAATATTTCCACAGAAAGTTTCCTGTTGAGCCCTCTGCTTTTTCAAAACATTCTTTACATAGAACCGTTTTTAGGATGAGAGCTGGCTGTCACATCCAGGTGGCCATAATTGGAGCTGCTCCCTCTGGCTGCGCTGTGACCTTTCTGCTTTTTTCTTGTTAAAGGCCTCCTGTGAGAGTATAGACCAGGCAGGGAGGCAGCATCCTCATGGAGTTGAGATCACAAAATTTGATATCAGGGAGACTGGTAATCCAAAGCAGGCTCTGCTGTTTTCTAATTGCATGATCTTGGGAAGCAACTTAATCTTTGTGGGCCTGTTTCCTCATATATAAAATGGGGGATAAGTTTTCCTATCTCATTGGGCTATTTTGAGGATTAAATGAAAAATACTTTGTGTATGGCACATTATATGAACAGTAAATTCTAACTACTATGGCATTATTAGATGCTGAATAAATATTGCTTGAATAACTAAACTGTGGAAGAGACTTGCAAAGAGAGCTAAATTCTTCTTCACATGGGTTCAAGGATATCCTGAAAAACTGGCAAAAGAAACAACTGTTTGTTTTTTCCAGAACACTGCTTGTTTTTATTCTCACTTGCCCCATTTGGACAGCTGGAGTGTTCTTCCTCCCTCCTTCACTGGGGGAACCGCTCAGCTTTCAGATACAGCTGAAATGTCCAATCATGTATGAAATATGCTTACAGCTTTTTTCCCATGTGTACACCTCTAATATTGTTCTTCCTAGATTGTATTATAGCACTTGTTTGTCTTCTTCATCAAACCTAGAATGCTTGAAATACAGGACTTTGCTTTATTTATCTAAACATTTCATTTCAACAGGTACTCAATATGGAACGTTATTTATGAGATATTTTACATTCCTTTTTTTGGTGTGTATTACGTCTTCAAAATCTTGTGTATATTTTATAGTTACAACACATCTCAATTTGAATTAGTCACATTTCAAGTGCTTAATAGTTATAGATAGCTAATAGATACTTTATTAGACAGAACAGTTCTAAATGCTCCATCTTCTATATTTTCATAGCAGTTTGTGCATATCTAAATTATGGCACTCAAATTAGATTATATTACAAATTATCTGTTCATGTATGTTTCCTATGAGCATTTCTAGGGTGAGGATTTTGTCTTTGCATTCCCATTCTGTGATGTAGTGCTTACCACATAGTAAGTTCTCAATAAATAATTATCAAATGGAATATTATAGCTGTCATTTATTGAGCAACTACTAAGTGCCTGGGACTTTATGCATGACATTTCATTTAATCATTACAAAACACTGATTGGTCTGTACTCATCTCTAGTTTACAGATAATACAATGATGCTCGGGAAGTTTAAATAACTTCCCCAAAGTTAATAAAGTTATAAGCAGAATTGTCATTGAACCCTTCTGACTCTAAAATCAAAACACGACTCTCATCAATACATGTGGGTTCTAATTGGATGACCTTTGGCCCAGTATCAAACCCTTGAGTCTCAAGTTCCTATTTGTAAAAAGAAAGAATTGCAATAGCTAATGTGTAGGATCTCTTTTAGTTTAGGATGCTGCAGTTTTAACTTATAACATGTAATTGAGTCAATTTTTCTCCACATTTAAGTTGTTTCCCAGAATATAAAGTATATCCTAAATTAGGCATACTTGGTCACTTGGCTACCACAAAAGAGTATCTATACATTTCCCAGATTTTAATGTAAAATACATGGATAAAAAATAAATTCTGATAAGTGGAATTCTTTTTCTTTTCTACCCTGCATGAAAAAGTAAAGGTTGTTTTATTGGCATTCTTACTTGATCCTAATGCGTTAACACTTTTCCCCATTTAATTAATGAAGACCTTTAATGAACTTTGTGATGCTATACCTAATTTTAACAAGGAAAACATTCATTTCCTCCTGAATATTCTCTCCCCAATTCTCACAATCTTCCCTTCACTAGATAACATTTATAAACGAAGCTCAGGAGCACTAAAATACGCCTACATATTGAAATAAAATCAAGTGGGAATATCTTTCTCATTGGACTAGTACATCTTAAAGTCCCTTAGAGCTTTAACTTCATACAAGTTTTTTCCTACAAATTGTGTAATAATGGGTTTACATACTCAAAGATTTCAAGTGGAACTCAAGGTCAACTAATGATGGGGAACGTAATTGCAGTCTATCATTCTAGAGCAGGTGTTGGCAAACAGCCCGTGGGCAAAATCCAACCCACTGGTGTTTGTAAATAAAGTTTTATTGGTACACAGCCATGCCCAGTTTTTATGTGTTGTCTATTGGTGTTTTGGGGCTACATGGTGGCTGGTAAAGCTGAAAATATTTATAATCTGGTCCTTTACAGAGAGTTTGTTGACCTCTGTTTAGAGTATATTGTTTTGGTTTGTTATATATCTATTTGTAACAAGATTTGTGAACAATTTCCACCATGAAGAACATCAAGATTGTAAAATGACCTATTTCTTGAGGGGAGTTCCCCAAAACCCAGCTGGAATCCAAATATAGTAAAAATTTGAGAAGAAGAAAGAAAAACTCATCTCTGGATTTACATTGCTGGATGATAAAATTATTTCATGCTAGTTGAGATGCAGATGGGAAACAATGTATTACAGTTGTTAGAAGGTGTTCAGTTCTAGAATGCTCTACGTATGATTTCTGTGGCCTTAGGTATGGAAAATAATTTTTATCTGCTTCCTTTAATTATAACATATAATATGACTTTAATTATATTATTGATGATAATACATACCTCTGGACCTGTATGAAACTTTTTTTCTCTAACATTTATTATTATTTTTAATTGTTATTGAATTTGTTGGGGTGACATTGGTTAATAAAATTATATAGGTTTCAGGTGTACAATTCTATAACACATCATCTGTATATTGTATTGTGTGTTCACCACCCAAAGTCAAGTCTCCCTCCATCACCATTTATCCTCCCTTTCCCCTCTTCTACCTCCCCACCCCCTTTCCCTCTTATAATCACTGTACTGTGGTCTGTGTCTATGAGTTGGGGCTGTATGAAACTTAAATGAATTAATACACATAAAGGACTTAGAACAGAGCCTGGCACTCAAAAGACATTAGCTATTTTTAGGTAGCTATTTCAAATGAAGCAAAGCATACCAGCAAAATACTTTTCCCCTGAAGCTCCTCTAGATTTCAATTTAGAGCACGAACTAAAGAACTAAAGCAGTCTCTACCAAGACTACATTTATTTTCCTTATTATGTAGATTCCTATGGTGACATCACACAAGAAAAAAATTTATATGAGAGAAAACTAATTATGTTTGGCAGGGCCTCTATTTGTTTATTATTAAAACATGTTCTGATGATGCTCTAGCTGCCATAGCCAGAGGGAAGTAATGTACAAACCAAAGCAAATCAGCAAATTTGAATGTCATTTCCTGAACACAACATATTAGGGAGCGTATGTTGCTTGACAGATACCAAGTCTTTGGGACTCCAAGAGAGGCATCTGTCATTCTGTAGAAAATGAAACTATAAAATGGGGGGGGGGGGGTGGGGAATGTCGCTATTTACTTTAAGTGTCACCAGAGTTAGTTATCATTTTGGCTTGTATAACAGCAGCTGCTGTTAGTGCCCACCCACATTCCCTCAGCACCAATACATGTGTGTGACAGCTTGGCTCTCAACTGCCAGCACTTGATCTTTTGGGGATCTTTCTGGCCACCAAATCCCTTCTATTTACCCACATACAGTAGTCCAGATATGCCAGAGAATGAGCACCCTCCGGGTGCAGCTCTAGACCAATATCTAATGGGAATTGGTGTCCTTTAGATGTGGCATTTCTTAGGTGTGTGTTTTACACTGGGTCCCAGAGCTCCAGTTTTTCAAAGTAGTAAATTGCTTCACTATAATCCAAGAGTTTCTGCTCTGTCCTATCTCACATCCCTGTCTCCTCCAAATGTTCCCTGAGATTTCCTCTGAAATATACTTTTTGTTGTTGTTAATCCTATCCAAGGATAATTTTTTCCTTTGATTTTTAGAGAGACCGGAAGGGAGAGAGAGAGGGAAAGAGAGAAACATCGACGTAAGGGAAACACATGGATCAGCACCCCAACAGGGGCTGGGGATTGAATCTGCAACCCTGGTACATGCCCTTAACTGGGAATCGAATCCACAGCCCTTTGGTGCGTGGGGCGATGCTCTAACCTCTGGGCAATGCCGGTCAGCGCTGAAATACACTTCTTATACTTATCTCAGAGTCAGCTTCTGGAGAAACCCATGTGAAGACAAGCTGAGATTCTGTTGTAGTTTTTAACTGTATCTTACAGGTGCATTTCCCTTTATTATTCACAGGAGAAATCATAAGCAAATCATTGACTAGGTTAACTATATAACAACCAATCATTTTTACCACAAAACAATTTATTTCCATACAACAATCATTGGATAAAATTTTGCACACAACATAAGTGGAAGTGAAGGCCCAGTATGGTGGATATAAAGTTGAGGTTTACTTAGGAAAAGATTTTGAAAGATCTGAAACCTTTCCTAAGTTCAGAAAGTGAATCATAAAGCTGTTGAGGTGTGCATAGAAATGTATTTGCTCAGGTGTCCAAAACTATTCACTCTCCATAAAATTTATCTAAACTTTCTATGTTGGAAAAAAGAAAAACAACTACATATTTATAGCTGTAGAAAGAGTATCAAGCAGGGTTTCTTAATTTTAGTCTGCTGATAGCAATAGTTAAGAGCTGGGCTTCAGGGATCAATTAAATCTCTGGAATTGCCTGTAAAATGGGATGATGTACATATTTCTGAAGAAAACTTCCTAAGCCTGCATTAGATTCTCAAAGGTGTCTATGACCCAAAATACGTGGGAGCAGGCAACCACATTAAAGATACCATAATTGATAGGCAAGGGACTTTAGATGTATCCTTAAGGAAATCTTTGAAAATATTAAAGCATAAAAGATGAAAGACTCTGGTTCTGATCATGGCAGAATTATGCTTATCAGATTCATCTTTTCATTGTAAACAACTGTCAAACTGGCCAAAATATATAAAGAAAGTGGTTTCAAGCAATAGACAAAACAGAGTTTAGATCCTTGAGAGGAGATACATGAGGTAAGCTCCATATTTGCTCTGCTTTCTGCTTGAGTGAACTTTCCAAGCTGTAACACAGGGAAGTAACCCAAACAGGGAAGAGCAGTCTTGCTGGGCTCAGGAAACATACACCAGATTGCTGAACTGCTACCTTGGCTGGTATCTACTGGGGAGAGGGGCCTGAGCAGGACAAGAATTTCAGAGATCTGCAGAGGTGATCTCTTGAGTCTTTGGTCAAATGCAAGCTTTACAGACATAGAGCAAGACTCTGCCAGGTCTAACAGAGAGCAGCTGCTGGGAATGTGGGAGGTGAAAGAGACACAAGAGGTCCAATTAGCCAAAGGGAAGAGATGCCGCTTACCACCTTGGTAACTCAGTTGAGAGCCTAGAAAGACCATGGGGATAGGGTGCTCTAGTCCTAGAGGAAGGGTAACTATAGACCCACCCTAAGCAAGTCTAAAATCAGGCCTGAACGGGTTTGTGCTGATCGAGCAGAAATTATCTGCCAGCAAAAATAAAGTCCAACAGTCTATGGGAAGACAATCAAGTCCAGACTTTAAAAGCACAGCATATATGATGCCAAGTATACAGTAAAGAGCTACAGTGTGTGCGAATAAATAGCGAGATGGGAAACACAACCAGGAGGGAAATACTACAAATATAAATATTAAGGAAAAAATGGACACGGTGAGAACATGTGGGGACTCTCAGCAGGAAAAGATCAAACAATAAGAAAGATCTAAGTAGGAAATGCAGAGTTAAGATGTAAAATACCTGAAATGAAAAATTTACTGGATGGGTTTAACTGCAGAAGAAGAAAATCAATGCTCCTGAAAAGAGGTCAATAGAAACTATTCAAACTAAAGTACCAAGAAAAAAATAAGACCAATAAATAAAATGCCTGTTGCCAGGAAATGTAACAATATGTAGTTTTAATTAAAAAAAGAGGAGCGTGAATGGGGCAGAACAAATATTTGAAGTAATAATTGCCCCTCAAATTTCAAACTTGTTGAAAAATATCAACTCATAGCTCCAAGGAGATAAAAAAAAATAAAAAAAATCTCAAGCAGGATAAACAATGAAAACCACATCCAGGAAAATTTTAATCAAATTTCTGAGACCCAAAGATAAGGAACAAATTTAAAAATCAGCCAGAGATAAAAGACACATTACACACATGGGAACAATAATAAAAGTAATGACTGATATCTTATCAGAGACCACTGAAGCCCGAAATAATGGAGTCACATTATAAAGTATTGGAAAAAACAAACTTTCTACTGAGAATTCAATATCCAGAGATGCTTTACCTCAGAAAAGAGAAAAAAACAAAGGCATTTTCAGATAAACAAAAGCTGCGAGAATTCATGAGAGCACACATGCACTGGAAAACTTCTTAAAGCTCTAGGGAACTTAAGCATAGATGAAAACAACTCTACCTAAAGTAATGAAGAGTGCCAGAAGTAATAAGTATGTGAGCAAATATGAAAGACTTTTAAAAACTTCTTAATGTATTTAAAAGGTAATTGATTATTTAAGGTGAAAATAATAATATTTTATGGATTGTAAGAATCAATGTTGCTAAGATTTTAATTCTCCCCCAAATTTATCTATATATTCAATGTAATTCCAATAAAAACCCTAGCAGGTTTCTAATTGCCAAGGCAAAAATTGCCAAGCTGACTCTAAAATATGAACGCAAATATAAAATAATTTTTAGATCATTTATATTAGTCAAAATGACCTTTAAAGAGAAGAACAAATTTGGAGTATCCACCCTCCCTGATTTTAAGTATTATTATAAATTAACAATCAAGAGTGTGTGGTATTGGCATAAAAATAGGCGAATCAATGGATCAGAATGGAGAGTTTACTAACAGACCCACACATTATAGTCAACTGACTGTTGACAAAGCTACCAGGTGTCTTGAAGGGGGAAAGAATAGTCTTTTATTTATTTATTTTAAAATATGTTTTTATTGAATTCAGAGAGAGGAAGGGAGAGGGAGAGAGAGAGAGAAACATCAATGATGAGAGTCATTGATCAGCTGCCTCCTGCACGCCCCTGCCTGGGGATCGAGCCCGCAACCCGGGCATGTGCCCTGACCGGGAATCGAACCATGACCTGCTGGTTCATGGGTTGATGCTCAAGCACTGAGCCACACCAGCTGGGCAAGAATAGTCTTTTAAATAAATGGTGCTGGGACAGCTGGTTATCCATATAGGAAGAAATTAAATTTGATTACAATCTCATATCTCGTTCACAAAATTAATTCAGATAGATCATGGACCCAAACATAAAAGTTAAAAGAGTAGAACTTCTAGAAGGAAACAACAGAAAAATATCTTTGCAATGTTTGGATTTTGTAGATAGGACACAGAAAATACTAAGCATAAAAAGTATGAACTGGACTTCATCAAAGTTAAAAACTTTTGCTTATAAAAAAATGAATTATTAGGGGCAGAGGGAAGCTCATCAGTGGGGCTACGAGCTGAGTGCACCTCGTCACTCTACCCCATGTCCCTTGGGAAGGTCTGAGACTAGAGCCATAAGCAGCTCTATCAGGGCCCTCCCTGATCCCCAGGGAGGTGAGTTCCCAGAGAATGGGTCTCCAGGTGAGGGGAGACTGGGCAGGAGATGCCATGGACCTCGCCCCTGGGAGGGACCTGGTGGATCCCTCCTCAACAGGAGCTTGGAACAGACTCATGGCCAGCTAAGTGAGTTCAGTGGCTGAGGTGAGGTACTCTGCAGGCCCCAATTCGGACTACTCCAGCCCCCCTCCTCAAAAAACGTATTTAGGAAGAATAGGCAAGACTGAGAAAACATATTTACAAGACATACCAGATAAAAAACCCTAACATCCAAGGTCTATAAAGAGCTCTTATAACTCAAAAATTAAAATTAAAAAAGCCACAACGAAATAAAAACGGGCTAAAGATTTAAAAAGACAATTCACAAAAAGAAGATAGATAGACATACAATTGGCCAATAAGCACATGAAATCTTGATCTACATCTTTAGTTATCAGGAAAATACAAATTACATCCCTGTTGAGCTACTACTACACAGTCATTAACATTTGAAGATGATGCTGAGCAAGTGGAACTTGCATTTAGTTGTGGGAATGCAATATGACATGATCTTACAAAACTTTTTCACAGTTTCTTATAAAGTGAAGTGTACACCAACCCTATGACCCAGCAATTCCTCTCCTAGGTATCTAGTAAAAAAAATAAAAATGAGTTCACAAAATGACTTGTTCAAAGAATGACCATGACAGTTTTATTTATTATAGCCTTAAACTGGAAACAACCAAATGTTCATCAACAAGCTAGTGGATAAAAAATTGCATTATATTTGTACAAAAGACTATTAATCAAGTATAAAGAGGAATAAATCACTGATATACACAATATTGATAGATATTAAAAGCATCATGTTTTATGACAGAGCCCTATGCAAAAGAAAGCACAGTGTATCATTCCATTCATATCAAAAAATTCCAAAATAGACCTAAATAATCTATGGGAATATTACAACAGAGGTTGCTTCTGGAAGGGGCACAAGGGAATATTCTGGGGTCATGCTAATGTTCTATATCTTGATAGGTGTTTGGGTTACACAGCTGTATGCATTTATCAAAACCCATCAAACTATAGTCCTAAAAATCTGTGCATTTCTCTGTATGTAAATCATACCTCAATTAACAAATAAAAAAATTAAAACTAAGCACATTTCTAGTTGATTGCATACTTTCTCTTCAGATAGCTTTTTTTTCCTGTAAGAAAGGTATCAAATGGGTAATATCTTGTCTCTGCTTTGTGCAGTTCAGTGTGCTAAGCCTAGGTAGACTATGAAGATAAATGAGACACAGTCTTCGTCCTCAAGTTACTTATATCCTTGTAACCTGGGAAGGGGAGAGCTGAGCAGACATTATGGAAGGAAAAATAATGCAGCAATATTTCCCCAACAGCTGTGGGTCTAGGCACTGCTACAGCCGGAACTCTGCTTGGCCATAGAGAGTATTAATTAGGTTTAGATTTTCACTAGCTCAGCGCTGAAAGGGCCATTGTGATTAACGGGACTAATTAGGCCAGCCCCAAGGGCAATATCTGCATGTACATATAATAGGATTATTCTTTATGCCTCTCTAGCATGTCACCTTATATTTCTATTGTGAACTGTTTGGGGGCACTTAACCTAATCACTTGTCTAGACTTGTCTTCAAGACAGACAGGCTTTTCAGATTTTATTGTTATTGTTACCAAAAGCAGAAAAATCGGATTCATTCTAGGCGGAGGCAGAAGCAAAAGGAAAAATGTTCCTACAATTTGGTATCAAAAGAACCCAGGGAACATACTACATATACCACTGTTATGAATCCAAAGCCTGTCAGGAAAATCCACAAAGTAATGCCTTTCAATTCCCACTGTTCTGAAACCTTGTGCCATTGTTTTCAAAATCTCTATTAAACCAAGCCCCTATGTTTCTGCAGTGGAAACAGTTTACAAAAAAACTTTTAGATCCCATCAATAATTGAACATTATCAAACTTTCATGTAGGATAACTATACATCCTACCCTGAGGTTTCTACTGCTCTACTCTCTGGAAGCTGAGCAAGGCCTCCTGTTACTGGTGGACCTCCACAGTCATATAGATGTAAGTACGGGGGTGAATGGAGGTAGGTGAGAAGAAATGTAATGAAAATATGCCAAAATTGATAGTAATATGAGTATAAACACTACTTTTAAAATATTATTATTGTGAAAGGAAATACATATACAGAAAACCACACAAAACAAATGTGTATCTTAGTTCGTTATTATAAGTAAGGTAGACAAGATTCTAACTACTAACCAGATCAAGAACTAGAACTTTGCTAGTCATCCTCTGAAATTCACCCTCAACTCTTTCCCTTCAAAAATAACTACCATCATTGCTTTTTATAGTAATCACTTCCTTGCCTTTCTTCATGGTTTTATTATCCAAGTGGCCATGTCTAGAAACTATAGCTTAATCTTTCCCATTAAAAAAACTGATATGGCCCTGGCCAGTGTGCTCAGTGGTTAGAGCATCAGCGCTGGGACTGAAGGGTTGAGGGTTTGATTCCTGGTCAAGGACACATACCCTGAGTTTTGGGGTCGATCCCTAGCCCAGGTCAGGGCACATGTGGAAGGCAACCAACTGACGTGTGTCTCTCTCACACTGACGTTTCACTCTCTCTCTCCTTCTACCCTCCTCCCTCCCTTTCACTCTACAAATCAACAGAGCCCAGCCGGCATGGCTCAGCGGTTGAGCGTCCACCTGGGATCCAGGCGATTGGGGTTCGATTCCCGGTCAGGGCACAGGCCCGGGTTGCGGGCTCGATCTCCAATGACTCTCTCATCATTGATGATTCTATCTCTCTCCCTCTCCTTTCCTCTCTCTGAAGTCAATAAAGATATATAAAAAAAATCAATGGAAAAAAAAATATCCTCAGGTGAGGATAAAAAAAGTCCTGATGTGGTTTTGAAGTCTCTTGTATTATACAAGTCCCCCAACCCCCTTCTTTTTCTGCAATTTACCTCTTCTGACATACAGCATCTCACACATGCTGGGGTTTGCGGTTGGCTTATTGTGGTACAGGTGTTTCTGTTTACTCCATTCCCCACGAACTGGCTCCAGAAGTCTGATCACACTCAGATTGAACCCTTTGACAAAACCAAAAGGGACAGTGTGTTCTTTCTTCAGAAGACACACAGTTTTCTGTGTTTTCATTATGTTAACAGCTGTTGATTCTCAATGGCTAGATCCATTAATTTCAATAGGGCTGCAAAATGGTGCTCTTGTAATTTGTTATTTATGTATTTGAATACTTTTACAAAGAGACACTTATCATCTACTATTTGGTTACCCAGAAAAGGTGGGATAAATGCTTGATTCCTTCCTTTCATTTACACGATTTCAAGGCAATGAATTGGCTCAATATCATACTCATCATTCAAAGGCAAAAAGTTAGATATTAAAAATATTATATGGTCATGGATTTAAAGATATTTGATGGGTTTCAATTTGTTGCAATTATTATTCTTTTGAAACTCAAACTGTCCCATCTTTGACCATGGCAGATTCCTCAAGTTAGCTTCTGAGTCCTTTTGACTTGACCCTTGTAGTCTTTGATAGCTGCCTCAGAATCTGTCTGGTATAATAAGATATTCCTGAATCATCCTGAACATTGTTAGTCTCAGACCTGGAATCACCCACTTCTCCAGATGGCCCTGGTTTCTTTTAATGGGAAATGATATTTCCCATGAACCATAATGAACCATGGCTATTGAGTTGGTTATTGTTTCTTCAATGGACAGAGCTAGGAAATACACGCATCTATGCAGTATTTTTTTAAAGATTAAATACTTCATCTTATTGACACTTTCATCTCAAATTCAGGAACACAGTCTTTTTCTTTCTTTCTTAATCTGTTCCATATTATGTACTGTCTCCTTCATTCTACACAGAGAAACTTGGTTCTCAAGGACCCAGAAAATTATAGAAGAGAATGTCCCATGTTCTTCTTAACTCACCTTTCATACACAAAATTCTCAGAATAACAATACAAATACTCACCCATCAACATAATTACCAAAAATAGTTGAACAATTTTTGCCTATGTTTTCTCCTTCGTCCCCCCTCCCCATTTTTCATAGTTTAACTATATGCTTATTATCCGAGCATACAGATGTGATGCACAATACTCTCTCCCATATAAACCTCACTTAGTCTTCATTGTAAAGTAATTATATACCTAAGGCTCACCAGCAGTCCTTATATCAACATCTTTCCAATTATTTTGATTATCTGAAGTTTATTGTTTAGAGATTGCTAGGCAGGCTCATGAGGACAGTATTCTGCGTTCTTGCATGAAGAACGCACCTTCTGTCCTTTATAATGGAAAGTCAATTTTGTTGGATATAAAACCCTTGCCTTACATCTTTCCTGGAGAATCTTAAATATGTCACTTTACTTTCTTCTGACTTAAAGCATTGATGTTGAATATATAATAATAAGCTAATTTTTTCATAATAATTTACAGGCTCTTTTTGCCTACATGACCAAAAGATTTTATTAAAATTATTTAATATCTAGTAATGCTAAAAAATGTTTTTGTGTTGGTTGTTTTGTGTCAATATTCTCAGATAAGTGGTTATTCTGCTCCTTGTTGTCTTTTTTTATTTAGTTTTATTTCTTCAGGAATTACTATTATCCATATGTTAAATTTTCTTTGCATAGTTTCAATATTTGACACTTTCTCTCAAATATATTTTATCCTTTATTCATTTTTTAAAAATTTCCTTCCTGTTCACCTTCTATGTTGCACTTATTCATTCTTGATTTTCTTCTGGCTTAGCCTTTATATTTGAAATAAAATTTTCTTTTATTTAAAATTTCTCATTGAATTATAACCTTACTTTTGTGTCTTTTCTAATTCTAACCTTTTTCATGTGTTTCATTTTAATGCCTGTTTTGCCTTTTGACTTAGAAGGCTTTGATCTGTTCTGTAGGCATGTCTTTCTGGCATGATTACATTTCCTTTAGGGATGTTATTCTGCTCCTTGTTCTCTTTTTCCTTTTTTATGGCATTTGCCTTTGATAATTTGTGGTTGCTTATCTTTATGTGAAATTGTCTTGAACTTTTAGGGGAAGCTGGCTTTCAATACAGCATTTCTAGCTTCACAGCACTCCCTTGTGCATTGGTTCCACAGTGTTTGAGAACATGGTAGTTGCTTTTGGTGATTTCTTTTGCTCCTTTCCCCGCTTTTATCTGGGCCGTGTTTTTCCTGAATCTCTGTTGTCCCATTCCGCTTAATGTTTCTTTCACTTCCAGCAATTTTTCTAAGTTGTGGGGCCTTGTCCAGGAAGCGCCCCCTGGATGTCCATTCTGCAGCCCATAGGGTTTAGCCGCTCCACCCCTTAGGTGTTCCGACCTGGTCCCCATTTCCTATTGGAGTTTCCACTCCATCTCCCCTGCTTTCAGGGGAGCACCTTGGCTAGTTTGGCATTCTTTGGGTTTTCTGACAACAATACTTCTTCCTGCTTTTTCCCACAAGCTGATACCACGTAGGTCTCAGGTTTTTTGGTGATATTTCCCCACTTGCTTATATTTTTGGATTCCTGGGGATACCCTGTCAGCTATTTTGTTTGAAAATATTGTCTATGAACTTTTTTTTGTTTCTCTAATTATTCTGCCATTTTTATACAAGAATTTGAAAAAATTCAGAAATGTCACTGTCATGGTCACCATCTTCCAAGCTTTTTCTATTCTTTCAAAGATTAATTTTAAAAACTTTTTCTTGAAGTGTGAAAATGCTTTATATATATTTAAAAATACTACCAGCAAATATTTTTCTGGTGTCCGATAATAAGGCAATTTTACTTTTAGACCAATATTTATGTCTAGAGTTGATTATATAGTTGAATTTTGTCATATTATTCAACACACCATATGTGGAAAGTACAAGCTATGTAAGAGGGGCTTATGCTATATGATGGCTAGATACCAATTATAGACCCATTGGGTATATAGTTTAATAGTAAGACCCAAGTAATGCCTTCAAGTGAAGTCTTTAGGGGCTATACTCAGTGGGTAAATGGTAGTGATTGTGAGGCTGTTGGTGGGGGACATGTAGTTTAAGAGGGTGCTCCTATACTGTGAATGCCTGAGTATTGACTATTCTCATTGAAATTGATTCCATATACAAAATTTGGATGAAAATCTGCTGAGGCCTTGGGAAGGGGATTTCCACAGTTTTTGAACATCCAGCTGAGTGGATCGCAGGGTTATAAAAATTGTCTCGTAGGCAATATTCTCTCTCTCAGCAGGGAGAAATAGCCCTGAATTTACAGAAAAACTGCATCCTCAGGCTCCCCTAGGTGTGCTATGCAGTTTGTTACTATGTTTTTTGCCCTTGGGTCTGTGTAATTACACTAATATATTGTATTCATCTCCCTTGCTTTTAAAATTGAAATAAGACATGATTTTATTCATTTATTGAGGAAAATGTGCAGGGAGGTATTAAGCGGTAACTCATATACCTTTATTTTTTGTTTATTATGGAGGTGTATTGAAAGGACTTTAGTGACTTGAAGGCTGCCAAGTGGCTAAGCAAATTTATAAAATTCCATGCAGAATGATTTTTAACACACGAAAACCTAAGTACGCAGACTTTTAGATTTTGCTTTTGCATTCATAATTCCTACCCGAAGACAAAAGTAAAACCCTGTCTGTGACTTTAGGTAAGTCATTTGATGTCTTTGGGCTCATTTTTCTTTGTCAATTGGTATAAGATACGTTTAGATATTTTCCAAGTTCCCTCTCCCACTTATAATCACCAATAACTTTTTTTATCTCTATTAAAAAGAAGCAATCAGCCTGGCCGGGAGTGGCTCAGTGGTTGAGCATCGACCTAGGATCTAGGAGATTGCAGTTTGAATCCCGGTCAGGGCACATGCCCGGGTTGCGGGCTCGATCCCCAGTCGGGGGCGTGCAGGAGGCAGCTGATCAATGACTCTCTCATCATGGATGCTTCTCTCTCTCTCTCCCTCTCCCTTCCTCTCTGAAATCAATAAAGACATATTAAAAAAAGGGAAGCAATCAGCGCTGGCCAGTGTGGTTCAGTGGGCTGGAGCATTGTCCCATGCACTGAAAGGTTGCAGGTTCTATTCCTGGTGAGGGCACATAACCAAATTGTGGGTTCGATCCCCCACTGGGGTGCACACAGAGGCAACTGATCAATGTTTCTCTCTCAAACTGATGTCTCTCTCTCTCCTTCCTCTCTCTCTGAAATCAATGACAAACATGTCCTCGGATTTAAAAAAAAAAGAATCATAATGTCCTTGAATTTCAGATTAAGGGCTTTAGCCCATATGCCGTTTTGAATTATTCAACAAATGTTCAAGTTTTAGAGGTACAAATGGAGTTTGGATAGTTACAGAGAGATCCATTCTGGTTTAAGATATTTGAACTATAAAATTTAGTTGTGCTCATGTTTTCCTTAGAGGATCCTTTAAAAGCTTGTACTCATCTTTCATGTCCGCAAATGTCTTCATGGTGTTCTTTGTTAAAAAGAATTTTAAAATTTTGCAATAGTCAAATTAATCATTTTTTTTGCATTATACTTTGTGCTGTTGTTTTGTTTTAGAAGCTCTTCACCTCACTCCAACACAAAGATATTCTCCTACATCATCTTTCTATTATGTAATAGCTTTAAGTTTTCATACTTGGATATTTCATTAAGTGTGAGCTCCCATTTGTATATGATACATTGTAGAAATACAGCATTATATTTCTCTGTATAATGAGCCAATTTCTCCTGAGACCATACAAAAAGCAGTCCTTCTTTCCCACATTAATTTGTAGTGCACTTTTAGATATTAAAGTTCATACATTTATGAGTCTGTCTCTTGAGTTTCTATTTGGTTCTATTGATCTATCTGCTAGATTTTTGGCCAACCTCTTAATGTACTTATTACTATAGGATTTATGGGTGTCTTAAATCTTGGGCCAAATCCCCCTCTTTGCTCTTCTTTTTCAAAGTTCAATAGCTATTTGTGCATATTTATTCTTACATATAAATTTCAAAATAATTTTATCAAGTTTCTTAAAAATCCAGCTGTAATTTAGAATGAAAATTAAATAGAGCATATAGATTAATTTGGGAAGAATTGACTTCTTCACAATATTAAGTTGACCCAGCCCAGAAATATCTCTCTGTAAATTCAAATCTTTCATATCATGCAATATACTTTAATAATTTCTACACTGAGGTCTTGTGTATTCATTTTACACATTTTATTGCCATTATGAATGGTATATTATTTTTATTAGATTTTCTATTTAGTTATTGCTGTATTATTGACTTTTCTAAATTGGTCTTTGATTGGTGGTTTTACTGAGACCTCATTTTTTCCAGCTTTGTTCAGATATGATTGACAAATAAAACTGTTTATATTTAATGTGTTCAATGTTGTGTCTTGATATAAGTATATCTTGTGTAATGATCACCACAGTCAAGCTAATTTTTATATCCATCATCTTAATAGTTACCTTTTTATGTGCTTAGAACACTTCAGATCTACTCTCCTAGCAAATTTCAAGTATATAATACATTTTTATTAACTATAGCTACCATGCTGTACATTAGATCTCTAAAACTTACTCATCTGATAATTGAAAGTTTGTACCCTTGACCAACATCTCCCCATCTTCCCCACCCTAGGCAATCATATAAGTGATATGCAATATTTGTATTCTGTGACTGGCTTATTTCACTTAGCATAATGTCCTCCAAGTTCACCCATGTTGTTTCAAATGGTAGGATTTCCTTTTTAAAAAGGGGTAAATAATATTCATATATACATAGCAATATTCATATATATATATATATATATATATATATATATATATATATATCACAATTTTTTTATCCATTCATCTTTTGACAGACACTTAGGTTGTCTCCATAGCTTGGCCATTGTGAATAATGCTGCAGTGAACACGGGAGTGCGGATATCTCTTTGACACAGTTATTCCATTTCCTTTGGATAAATACCCAGAAGCGAGACTGTCAGGTCACATGGTGGTATTGTTTCTAATTTTTTTGAAAAACGTCCACGTTGCTTTCCATAACGGCTGCACCACCAACAGTGCACAAGGTTCCCTTCTCTCCACACCCTCACCAACACTCGCCATTTCTTGTGTTTTTGATAACAGCCATTCTGACAGGTGTGAAGTGATGGCTCATTGTGGTTTTGATTCGCATTTCCCCGACGATTAGTGACGTGGAGCACCTTCTCATATACCAGTTGGCCACTTGTATGTCTTCTTTGGAGAAATTTCCCTGGGGTTCTGCTTTAGGAGGATTGATTTATTTCTGATTTTTCTTTACTAGTAGAGTGTAACTCTTTGTTGTCACAACTGCAAAACCTGTAGTGTCCATCAGAATCTCCGTCTTTCTTTTGGCAGGCCTTGAACTCCAATTTTTGTCTGCTTAATCCACAAGAGTCTTTTAAAATCTCTGCTCAGTTTCAAGCCTTTCAGCCACTACATTTTGAATTGAAAATTGGCCTGAGTAGAAATGAAGCCCCAAAGGCCAGGTTAATTTCTCTTGAGTTTTTCTTCTCTCTTGACTCTTCAACTTGTCATTTGTCCCTTCCTTTGTAGCTCTCAGTGACTTGAAGAGGACATTATAATACTTGTCCAATATTTTAGTTGTCCTCAGTGGGAGGGTAGGCTTCAGGCAACCTAGTCTATTATTGCTAAAAATGAACTTGACAAACCTCTTTCCATGAACCCCACATGCTGCTACTTTACCACACAATTCCTTTTGCTGAGAATTCAATAGTGAACCCTTAGAAAGAAACAGCACAAGAATGAGGCAATCTCCTCCACCCCGGGCGTGTGCAGGGCACAGGGGTGGAGGAGTGACTATTAAGGACAGCACAGTAACCTGTACCTGTTTTACTTACATTTTTTATTTGAAATAATTTCAGATTTCTAGAAAAGCTGCAAAGATAGTACAAAGGGTTCCCATATATCCTTCATCCAGCTTCCCCTAATGTTATCATCTAACATAACCATGGTACATTTGTCAAACCTAAGAAATCAATTGGCCCGATACTATTAACTAAACTACCATAGACTTTATTCACATTTCACCAGTTTACCCTCTACTGCCGTTTTTTCTGTTCTACTATCCAATCTAGGATGCCACATTGCAGTTATTGGTCATATCCTCTGATCCGTGAGAGTTTCTTGGATTTTCCTTTTTTCATGACTGACAGTTTTAAAGAATACTAGTCAGATATTTAGTAGAATGTCCCTCAATTTGTGTCTGATGTATTCTCAAATTAGAATGGGGTTATGGGTTTTGGGAAAAAAATACCACAGAGATAAATTTCCCTTCTCACGCTGTCATATCAGGGATATATGATGTAATTGTGACTTTCTTCTGATTATGCTGACCTTGATCACTTAGTTAAGGATGTGCTGACAGGTATTTCTACTGTACAGTCACTATTTTCCCCTTTCCAACCTATACCTGTTTTTACTAGCTGTTTACCACAGAAGGACTTCTTTGCTATCTGATATCACCCTCACAGACCCCTGGCAGCCTGTATTTCTCTAGTGGTGGGACAGGCAATGATAGCCTCAAGGTAATGTAGAGAAATAAAACCAATAGGAGAGCCCTGGCCAGTTTGCTCAGTGGTTACAACACTGGCCCGAGGAATGAAGGGTCCGGTGTTTGACTCCGGCCAAGGGCACATACCCCGGTTGCAGGCTCGCTCCCCAGCCCTGGTTGGGGCACGTTCAGGAGGCAACCAATTGATGTGTCTCTCTCACATCGATGTCTCTCTCTCTCTCTCCCCGTTCCCCTCTCTCTAAAAAGCAATGGAAAAAATATCCTTGGGTGAAGATTTAAAAAATAGGAGAACTTCAAATCTGTCTTTCCATTGCTGCAGTTGCTGCCTTCCAGCCCAGGAAGCTGTCCTCTCATTACCCGACTCATTTATGACAGAATTACCTTCAGCCCCTCAGGGCATCTTAAGGTTTTCATAATTTTCCTTCTTCAGTTCATGGTTTCTTCTTTTTATAGGAGATGTTTTGTCAACTTGTCAAAAACCAGAAACCATGCTTAGGTCATTTTCACAACCTATGGGATTCAGTAGTGATGACCAGATTTTACAGTCAAAGAAACGGAGGCTAAGGAACCTGCTCACTGTTACAGAGCCACTTGTCGCAGAGTTTGTCTCCGCACCCAAAGCCTTGGATTCTAACCATTGTCATCGTCATACACTACCTGCCAGTCAGATACCAACTTGAGAGCACATACTCAAAACTGCGCTCTCCTTTTGTGCAGAACCAATGTCCTTGGGTGGAAGTTGTGTACCAAGCTCAACTTGTTTCCCTGGGATGAGCTATTTCACAGGAGACATTGCCTGTTGTGTGAGGAGCCCTCCCAAGCCAATCCACAGCCCTCCAGAAACCTGCGGCCTTAGCTGACTCCCCCGGGGCTGCGTGGCGAGGGCTCTCAAACTCCAGCCTGAGACGCTTGTTTAAACTGATGCCTCATCTCTGCTGCTTTGAGTATCTCTCTTGAGCAGAGTGCCAAGGTCTTTTTCAGATAAGTAGTCTCTGGCAGTAGTTCAAGAATGTCCAAGATGAAATTTATCCTGCAAATATTTATTGAATGCCTATTGGTGAAAACCTGTGTTAGATGCTGGCTGAGGAGAGTAATTTGGAAGAAATAAAGATGCCCCACACAACTCCCAACTTCATGGAGTTTAAACTAATTGGCATTATAGTGAAAAAGAAATTGTAATCTCCATCTCCATATCTACTTCTATCTCTACACACACACACACACACAACTCGTTGATAGTTTTTCCCCCCTTTACCTTAGAAGTCAGAGAAATATTTTCTGTACTTGGATATAAAAAAAGACCAACCAATTTAACTCTGTGGCCAAAATAATATGCCTTGTCAGCCTTAGAGAAGTTTTCTGGGTTAGGAAGCTAGAGTTTTGTTTTTAAAAAACTTAATTATTTTTTCTACCTGCACACTTGGTGGCAGAACTTGTTTCACTTTCCTTATTTCCTTGATGACAATTTTCTCTTAGAAACATGTTTAATTTTTCCTGTCCGATATGCTACCCCTATGCAAAATCATCTTGTTGATTCATTCTGATACTATGTAGAAGGGGAACCTGGTCTCCAAAACATAATTAAAAGGAAATTCCTCTGAACCTCTTCCATACGAGAACATGAAATTTGCTTAAAAAAACAAACTTAAAAGGATACATATCATTTCTTTTTAATTGTCAGTACAGTGAGTCTTCCAGATGCATACATTTTAATTTAGGTTTCTTATCATCTTCTGAAAAATAGCTATTTTCTTCCTCAGTCTGGTAGAACTAATGCTAGGGGCAATTTAGAAATAGACTGTGGCTCTTGTGACATTCACTCGCAATTTTTGGCCATAATGACTGTTCCCCTGTACCAGATTCTAACAAAGGATGAAATGTTGCTAGAGAAATGTTTTCTCTTCCCTTTATATATTCTTACCAATTCACTGGACTTCTCCTCCACAAATATATAGCTATTTTTTAGAAATTGGAGTTCATAATCGTATTGTTTAGCAAGTCCTTGAATCCTGGTGAACTGAAGCTCTATTTGAATAGTCTCTTTGTTTTTCTTCCCAAGAAACTGGTAGGTTTAAAGATGTGTTGTGCAGTGTTTCTTGAGTAATTTTCAAATATTTATGTTTTTAAAAATGACGTCTTAGGTTAATTAGAAATCTCTTTAGAAGTAGTTAGGAAGCAGATCAGTGGGTCAGGAAGTGGTTTGTTGAAGGGTGATAAAATGCTGGGGGTAGAATGTATTAGAATTTATTTGTATGTATATGTATTATGTACATGTAGAACATATATGTGTATATATATACATTAGTATCAAAATTAGAAAATTCAAATAACTGGATTAAAAAAACCATGTTCACCCTACTTTTATGTTAAACTATCCATATGAGTAAAGCCCTAACATCAGATTTTATGTGGTGACTTATGTTCTAGAGTCACATCAACTATGTATTCTGATAATTGAGGTCAGCTTTAACATTCATTTTATTTTAATGTAACTGAAGACAAATCACTATTTTAAAGCTATGGGACCATTTTAAAATATGTGTATAAACCTAATGGGATGACCATTTTCCCAGATGGACCAGATCAATCCAACAACCTGTCAATTAAATGGAATAGCTACATTGAGGCAGCCGTTGTTTGGATGGCTTCATCTCCTTATTGGTATATATCATAAATATGCAAAACAGTGACGGTGTGGTAGGTAAAATGAAAAGTGTACCAGATTAAGTTAGGAGATCTTGATTCTAATCCTGGGTCTGTCACCAACAGAAACAACGAAATATATACTCAGGTATAGTGTACCAGATTAAGTTAGGAGATCTTGATTCTAATCCTGGGTCTGTCACCAACAGAAACAACGAAATATATACTCAGGTATCTTTTTACTATATTAAAGTACTACTACATACATTGTATCATTTGAGATAAACACCTAGGGAAGCAGATATTCTTATTATCAATTCTTTCTTTTTAAAGCACTTTGGCCGTGCTTCTGTGGATACTAAAACTCAGGAGACAAAGGTCCTCAGCCAAGGCAGCCTCAGTGCCTGGGAAGGCTTGATATTGAAGTCTAAGCCTCTGTGTTTTAGAATTCTCACCTGTCAAATGAAAACTGGGTGCTCTCTAAGGCCCCATCAGTTAAAAAAATCAGCAAGGCCCTACAGAAGTTATGTTTCCTAGATGGAAACAGCATATTAACAAATTGCACATGTAGGACATACCCTGAAAGCACGCGGAGCTTTGTTTCCCAAGTTCCTTCTTATTCAGTGCACGCGTGGGGCGGGGGCGGGGGGTGCCACCTCTGACCCTAGGAAAAAACCCAAGGGGTCTTGGGATTTTTTTTGGGGTCCACTCTTAGAGAAAGGAAAGCCCAATAGTCTTTTTAAGTTGCCAGCACATTCCCGATTCAGAATTTAGAGTGTCATAGCCTCACTATGTTAAACAGTTCTTACTTAAAGTTAAAACCCCTTTTCTCCTCAATCTGGGGACCCTCTATAGGAAGGAAGCCAGGGAAGCAAGGGGTACTTCTCCCCCCCCCCCAGCTCTGACAAGAACAGGGTCTAGAGTGGAGGGGAGTCCAGAGGTAGGGTAGCAGGACAGTTCTTACTTAGCTGGCACTGTTTCAGGCTGTCTGTGCCAATTCTGGGTCAGAGTCCTTCTGGGCACTCACTGGGACTATTCAATGGCACTTCCTATGTGGCAGAGTGGGCAACGCTCTCACTGGCTGCTCCCCCTCAGCTGCTGACCCTTCAGGGGTCCGCTTCACATGGACTCCCTCGGTAGAGGTCCCAGCACCCCTACACACTGATTCAGGTAGGATTTTAAATGGTCCCAGGTCTCCCAGCTGGTCCATGGGAAAACACTCATTCGTTTGCTGCCTCGATACAGTGATAAGATGAATACGCCCTGGGGAGCTAGTGCACAGCGTGGTGACTATAGTTAACAGTAATGTCTTGCATACTTGAAAGTTGCTAAGAGAGTAGCTCTTAAATGTTCTCACCACGTATAAAACAGTAATTATGTGAGGTGATGTAGATATTAACTAACCTTATTATGGTAATTTGCAGTATATACTTGTATTGTACATCTTAAACTTACATGTTGTATGTCAATTATATCTTAATAAAGCTGAAAAAAATACATAAAACTTTACCTCCCCGACTTTCTATTCCTAACCCATCGAGCAGGTAGCATTAGGTGGTCTAAGACTTTGAAGGTGGATCTGTCTGCTACAGGAGCTTCAGTTCTAATCTTGTGAAGAGTTTCTTCCATGTAGGGATTTCTAGTATCCCATGTGGCATGTTAAGGGCTATATAAATGCAAATTTAATTTCATTTAGAAAGGAAATGAGCCACACTAAATGGACAAGGGTACAAGCCTGGAATGAAAAGGAGGGGTAGATTCCTTCTGTATAAGCAGGGACAAAACAATACTCTGTATCCAAATGCATCTTTTTGGAAGTCTTAGCAGTGAAAAGAAACATGAGAGTTTGAATGGGAACAAAAATAGGATGAATTCTCTGTTCCAATTTATTGATTTATCGCTCAGCAGGTATAAGGCAGAACTTACTGTGTTGGTTTTCTCTGGTGATTCCTGATTCTGCATTACCACTGGGCTCAAATAAACTTCTTTTTGACCTAATTATAATAATTCTAATAATGAGAGACAAACTGTTGCACCATTGTTGTACAGAGCCTTTCTATTGCTTAGCAGACAACGTACAACTTAGGAGCAATGTTTCCTAGATAGAAAAGAGAGAGATCACGCAAATTTTGTGTCTATGGTACCACTGGAACATGTACAAATGTTATATCTTTCTTCTCTGTGCCAGAAATTCCTCACTGGCAAAGCAGAAAAATCTTGCTGCTTTATGAAAAATAATAACAGCAAGCTGACTTTAACAAACATCTTAGTTTCCTTAACATTGGAGAACACGAAAGAAACACAGAGTTCTGGCAGGATAGCTGATAAGACTACCTTCAAATGAAAAACTTAGAAATGAGGGCTACTGTAAAATGAAAAAATAAGTACTCAATTGAATTCAAAAAGAAAAACAAGATTAATCTTCAGTTGCCCAAGTCAAAGAAGGAATGTAAATTCATTGTGGAACCCTATGAGTGGAAGATCAGAGGGATTTGAGGGAAATGGACCAGATATAGACCCTAGAGGGACAGAGTCAGAGGTGGATTAAAGACAGCCACAAATTCTTTGCTACCCTTTCCATCAAGAAACAGAAATTCCATTTGTACCTTGACAAATTCCATTTGCTTGACCAATAAAATGAGACAGAGAAAGAAATAATGCTGTGCAATATTCAAGATTATGACTTAAGAGATCTATAGCTTCCACCTTCCCCTCTTGGAGTGTTCCCTCCTGGAATCCAGCTGCCTTGCTGTGTAAAGCTCAAGCAAGCCTCTTTGAGTGGGCACATATGGACTTCCAACACATCCTGTCTAAAAGCCCCAGCTGAGGCCCTAGCCAACAGCTAGTATCAACTTCCAGCCATATGAGTGAGCCATATTGAATGCTTCATCTCCAGTAAATGCTCCGGATGACTGCAGCCCAGCTGATAGATGGAGCAGGAAAATTGCCCAGCTGAGCTCGGTCAACCTTTCGACTTAGGAGGGATAATAATCGGTTGTTTTTGTTTTAAGCCAATAAGTTTCACAGTAGTTTGTAGCACAGCAATAGATAACCAAAACAGGGCCTGAGGTTTTAATGACAACATAATAACAGAATGTATGGCCTTAGGCCCACACAATGCAGAGGGGTGATGCTGGAACTAAGACCTCTGCATAAATCCAGGACATGGAAGTGTAGCTAAAAGAGGAACTAGAAACACCTGCCCACCATCCCACATATGCACAAGAATGTTTGCCTTTCTTGTCGTCATTAGGGGGCTAGATTAAATAATATTCGTATAATGAAAGTAAAGTCTTAAGCCAACATTATGCCTTGGGTGTGGGGGCTAAATTTACATTATTCACTTTGAGCAGGATTTCTCCAAGCTGCAAATTAACATAAAATTTGATCAAGAATGGATGAAACTCCTTGAGTACTTTAATAGAAACAAGTTTAAACTGTTAAGTTGCAACACTTCCACAATTTAAGGTGGCTGTGACACTTATCAGAATGGGGGAATCCTGCTGAAGACGACCTCAGGGTAAAAATTTGCAAACTATTTGAAGAAATTATTCACTTTAAGGAAGAGTCAAAAGACACAAAAGCGAGAAAGAATTACAACCATGGAACCTGAGACAACAAATCCAGCTGAAGAATCTATTTTTAAAAAGTGTATTTAAAAATTACTCAGAGGTTAAAGGAATAATAATAACTAAACTCAAAAGAATGAACAAGAATTTTTAAAAAGCACACACCCTTTGAAAAAAAGAACAAAATGGAGTGTCAAGAAATGAAAAATGTTATCTCTGAGTTAAAAATTATTGAAAGTTTTGCCCTGGTCGGTGTTGCTCAGTGGTTAGTGTCAGCCCAGCCACCAATGGGTCACAGGTTAGATTCCCAATGGGTCACGGGTTAGATTCCCGGTCAAGGGCATGTACCTGGGTTGTAGGCACGATCCCCAGCCCTGGGTGGGACCCGTGCAGGAGGCAACCAATCACTGTGTCTCTCTCACATCAATGTTTCTCTCTCTCTCTCTCTCTCTCTCTCCCTCCCTCCCTCACTTCCTCCCTTTAACTTTCTCTAAAAATCAATGGAAAATATGTCCTTCGGTGAGGATTAACAACAACAACAAAAATAATTGAAAGTTTTAAACCGCAGATTTGCCTCAATTGAAGAAGGAATTACTAAACTGGAAGACAGGGAAAATTAGCACTAAATATAGAGTGATAAAAAGTTAAAAATTTGAAAGCAATTAACACATAAATGATAATAGGAAAAATTCTCACATATATCTAATAGAATTCCAGAACAAAAGGCCAGAAGTAATAGTACAGAAGGAATAATTAAAGGGAAAATATATGAAGTATCTTACTAAGGTTCTGCTAATCACACTTATATTTATCTCATTAATTATCAACAGAGGGGTGAAATTGACTGTTATCCTTAATTTCAGTTGAGAAAAATGAGACTTTTAAAAGCTATATGACTCAGCACTATCTTTCTTTTCCACCTACAACAGTGTCTGTGCAAGACCCTGTCCTCCCTGCTTGGCTCTACTCATTTCTGCTCTTTAGTCAAAGTCACCAGTGACTTCTGTGTGGTCAAATCCAGTGGGCTGTAGCTTGCCAATCCCTGCTCTATATTAATATAGCAGTCCCTCAACCTTGTCCACTGCCACAAATGATGTTTTTAAACATAGAAATGGAAGATTTGAATGGAAAAACTTCCTGGGGGGAAGGAGACACTTGAGCATCATTAATGAATATTGTGATCCCTTTTGTAGAAGCCCCTTTCTTCTTAAAGCTAACTCTTTTGCTTTTGTACAGGTGAACAAATTCTTGATTTACCCCTTTCCCAGAGTAAATAAAAGATTTTTTAACCAGCCTGCTTAAGTTACGATTTTGTATTTTAAGAAATGTGATATTTCCTATGTGTGATTGGAAGTATAACATTATAAATGTAACTAGCATTTAGGCTATAAGGAAGATCTTACTTCTGCATCATTTTGAATTTATCAAAACTGTCAGGGAAGACTCAATCTAGTAAAGTAAGCAAGAGAAGTGGTGGATTGTGTCCAAATTTATTCTTTTCATTTTACAAGACAAGGATGAAAGTATGAGAAGCTAAGTTTCAGGGCATAATGAAGCATGAAGAGGAGAGCTTTCCAATCCTCAACAGAAATAGGTTTATATTTGGTACCAACCTCAGCCCTCATGGCAGAACTCCTGGGGGAACTGAGGCCTGCTAAAAAGTTATTACATTTTGTAATAACCAAGAGCTTGGCTAATATAAGCAAACTCCATTTTCTCTTGTACTGAACAGAACAACAGTGCTTCGAAGATGATCTAGGGAAGGCCAATCTCCTCCCACCTCTATGGCTGCCCTACCGCACCACCATCTCCAGCCTAAATATGGTAATGACTGAAGCTTACATATCTACAGCCTACATTTCTCTCTGATATGACCATTTTCCTGTTATTTTTGAGAGAGTAAAGTGGTTTGCTCTTTCCTTTACACTAAACAGTTGATGGTGCATTGGGAAAAGACAGATGCGTGATGACCTGAATATGGGCGTTCAGGAGGGGGAGGCTCATAGGCGAGAAGCAGTGGGCCAGAATAAGGAAGCGAGGAGAGTGCCTGCAGTGTAAAAATAATATCAATGAACGCTTGTTGAGTGTGGTTTGTATTCTGTGCATCCTGCTAAGTACTTTATATGAATTTTCTCATTTAATCCTTTCAACAAACTTGCAGGGCACATTCTGTTATTAATATTGCTATGTTACAGATGAGAAATCTGAGACTCAAATAGATTGAAAAGTCTTGTTTAAGGTCCAGAGGTGGTAAGTGGGATTCAAATCTGGTTATCTTTGCCTTCACTAAAACACATATTACTTGTGATCCTGAGTTATCTCTGGAGATGCCTCTCCCACCAGAACCCGACTCATAGAAAACATCTGGGAACCCAGTCCACCTACCTTCCTGCAAGGTCTCTGCTTTGAGTTCATTTTAAAGGCTAATGAAATGTTAATCATAACATCCTATCAGTATCCAATTGGAATTTGTACCTTAGACAATAAAATGTAGAGCTAAAATCTTTTATATTACAGGTTACATACCTGGGGAATGTTGGGGAGCATAATTTCCAAAGGAGGCTCTAGTTAAAAGATTTATTAAGCTGGATCTTTCATGGTCCAAAGGAAGCTTTATCTGTTGCTTGGCAACTGACTTTTGAGTTGGTGCAACTTGATCCAACTGACAAGCAAAAAAAAAAAAAAAAAAGAAAGAAAGAAAAGAAAAAGAAAAAGCCAAAGCAACTTGTTTATCACATAAACTCATTTTTCTGTAATAGATGAATCTAGATTCTGGATCTTTTGCCCTCCAATAACTTCTGTATCTATCTACCAAAATTCTTAGTTCCCTAGGTAATAGCTATACCGTGGTTTATAGCAAAATACTAACATAACATCTGTGATATTCTTTTTGTAAATAAATGTTTTGAGCTTTTTAAAACCCTTTGCTAAGTGTGGTCTCTGTTTGGAGAATATAAATCTTAACTCCTCTACCCTGAGAAATACAGAAAGAAGTTCACAGATGATGAGGGTGGAGGAGACAACTAGATTCTTAGTGATCTTTCATCCATGTCCGCCTTGACTCAGATAGAGTTTCAGTTGGTTTTTCAAAGACAAAACTCTCCCCTCCTCACCATGCACCATCATACATGCTCTTTGAATAGACCCAGAGAAAGCCCAGGTATTCTACTGAGGCTGGGCAGCATGCAAAGATTTTATTTACAAAGCGCTCCAGCAGTAGTAATTCTGAGGCACGGCAATATCAGGTCTGAGGGTCACACCTTTCTAAGAATATCTTTGGCTTTTACATCTTCTTCTATCTGAGATTTAAGAGCTTCTAAGTGGTAGAAACAAAATTTGAACCCAGGTTCATGAACTCAGGATCATAATGTTCCCACTTTACAATGATAGACCTTCCTCTCCCTTAACTGTCAAAAGCACTACTGTTATATTTTTGGTTTAAAACAACATAAATTTACTTTCCCACTGTTCTGGAGGTTAGAAGTCTGAATCGAGATGTCAGCAAGACCCATCCCTCCTCTGAAAGCTATAGGGAAGAATTCCTTGCTTACTCCTAGCTTCTGGTGGTTTGCTGGCAATCTGAGGACATTACTCTCATTTTGACGAAGTTTTATACACTGGGATCACCTCTACTGTCATGTGGGAAATCACAGTCTGATATCCACGTGCTGGCTCTACAGTACAGTCCAAAGAGTGTTGTTGGGAAGCTCATGTTTGGACTCAATCAGTTAAGGCCGTTCATAGCATCACACCAAATTTCGCTTCAAGAATGTTCCATTCAGTGACTCCTTAATTCACTATCATTACAATGCTGTGTCTGCATTCACTACCATGGGTGTATGTCTGTGTGTGTTTGAGTAACTGAGAAATTAGCAAACACGATTATGATTTTTGATTGTGAACCACAAACATAATTGTTATTATGGCATTAACTGGTTCCTCATTTTTTGTCCAGGGTCAGCTTATCAAACAAGTAATATATACACAATATATTAGATGGGCTTAGAGTTGGTTAATTCATCCCATTTAAATGGTCTAATAAAAATTCAAAATGATATATGCACATGGATAACTTTTGCAGTATTGTTTTTGTAGCAAAAGTCTAGAAACAACCAAAATGCCCATCAGTGGAAAACCAACTGAATAAACCATGGTGGGCGGCCCAATGGGGACTGCACCGCTGTACACGGAGCGAGGGCAGGTGTCACATCCCAAACCGTGCCCATCGCAGGCCGCTTTGTCAGCGAAAGGAGCACAGTACAGAAGAGGGTTTGCGCACCCTAACTTTGATCTGATAAAGATAGGGATGTGACTATGCATACTGATACTTGCTTATGTTAAAGCCCCTACATATTGAAAAGCTGTGACCTACAGGCGGAGGGAAGAGAGAGGGCAGAAAAGACAGAGGCAAAGGAAGGGCTCTGAGAACGCTCCTTGTTACTCGCTTCCGTTTGGAATCATGCAATGTCTTACAAAATTTAAAAATAAAACTAAGTAAAAAGAAATTAATTGAAAATGAATTGCCATGGATAAACCTAATATATACCAAGATGATGCCATAACCACACAGAGAAAAGAGCATCTTCAAAGGACTTTAAAACACAGTGTATTGACTATATGTCTCTAGTGGGATACTTTCTGGGAAAAGGAAAGATCACAAAGGAATCTTACACTACATTAATGAGCTTATGGTTAGTAGTAACATTAATAATGGTGTTTTAGAATTAGTTTAGTTGTATTTTAGATAAAGCAAATAGGTGAGTATGTTATCGTCATTAGAAATCAAGATTTTCAGTGTTGGCGAGGGTGTGCAGACAAGGGAACCCTTGTATGTTGCTGGTGGGAATGTAAATGCGTACAGCCATACGGAAACCAGCATGGAGGCTGATAAAAAATTAAAACAGAACTACTACATACGATTCAGCAACCCCATGTATGGGTCCTTTGAGGGCTGAATGAATAAAGAAAATGTGATGTGTATAGGTACATATGTATGTATTATATGTATATATCATATATATGTATTATATTATATTAATTATATTATTATATTATATTATTAACCAGGCTTAAAAAAGAAGGAAATTCTGCCATTTGTGACAACATGGATGACATCATGATGGAGGACATCATGTTAAGGAAAATAACCAAGACAGAAAAAGAAATACCACATGATTCTCTTATATGTAGAATTTTTGTCAAACCCATAGAAGCAGAGAGTAGAATGGTCTTTGCAGGGTCTGGGGAAAGGGGAAAAGGGGGCGATGGTGGTCAAAAGGTACAGAGTTCCACTTATGCAAGATGAATAAGCTCTAGAGACCTAATGTACAGCATTGTGGTAATAGTTAATGGCACTATACTGTATACTTGAAATTTGCTAAGAAGATAAATCTTAAATCCTCTCACCACATACACAATTGGTAATTACATAGGGGTAGTAGGTATGTTAATTAGCTTGCTTGTGGTGATCGTTACACAATGTATACATATTTCAAAACATCAAGTTGTACACTTTAGATATATAGGGTGGGGCAAAAGTAGCTTTGGAGTTGTTCATAAGGAAAATAATACAACAATTAATAATAATACAAGAATAAACTATGTTTCGTGTACTCACAACTGGAAACCTACTTTTGCCCCACCCTGTATATAATTTTTATATGTCAAAAATTTCTCAATAAATATGGTCAAAATAAAGAAATCATATTTTCAGTGTAAAAGAAGAGATACAAGTATAAAATCAAAGAAGTAAAAAACCTTATAGTCAGATGTAAATAGGAAAATACAATATGAACTTATATTTTTTCTCATAAAATGTTTTCCTCAAATCTGCTCACTTTAAATATCTTGAATTAACAACAATCCAGTAGCAATAAGTTCTATTACAGCCCAGTTTATGTTGTAAAAAAAAAAAAAATCTTGATAAAAAGAGCCAAGGCCCCTTGGAAAATGACAGATTCTCTGCCTGAAGCAGGACTTGGGAAAGATGAATCTGGGGCTCACTTTGCACCAGAAGGTAATGGGTGCTATAGAAGACTGCTGACTGTGTCAAAAGGAGAATGAGGGCTACAAAATTACTGTTGCTGTAGGTTACACGTTAGGCTGAAAATGGATAAAGTGTCAGAATCAAGCTTTTATTCTGCCTTTCCTGTATGAATGGTATTGAGGGTAAACAATAATTCATGAAGAGAAATTTCTCTTCATAAAAGGATTCTAGATGATAAATACAGAACAAATTAAAAATATCATTATTTTTGCAACCAGTAAAAATATTGAATGTAGCCAACAACCATTAGTAAATACCAACCATTAGTTGACAGGTTGATAACTGCATAATGAACAGATATAGCCCATGAAGCCAATGATCATTCTCACATCACTGAAAAAGAACCAACCAGACACTGAGTACCTCACCATGAGATACAGCTGGATGTTCACAGAACTACCTTTAAATTATTTTCACTGAAAATATTTGAACCTGAACTGAATCAAGCTTCATGGTCTACCTACCAGTTTATGGAAAATACTGGGGAAGAGAGGAACAAACTCAATAATATCGTGAGGAAATGATTATAAAACCCCAACATACTATAATCTTCAAAACAAATAACCAAGTTTATCCAATAAATCTGTATCATGGGAACTAAAATATAATAAAGAAGATCAGTAATATAATTAATAGAGACTTAAGAGCCATAATCAAATGCAATGAGTAGACCTTATGAATCCTCATTCAAACAAAGTAACTCAAAAATAACATTTTTAGACAAATGGAGAAAATTGTATGTAGACTAGTTGTGAAATGATATTAAAGAATGGTTAATTTTGTTAGGTGGGTTAGCGGCATGGTGGTCAGGTTACAAATAATGCCCTAGTCAAGATAGAGATGCAAACTGAAATATTTATAATGAAATGACATGATGCCTATCATTTGATTTAAGATGCTCCAGCAAAAAGAAAAAAAGGATGTGTGTGTGTGAATAAATAAAATGAAGATGGAAAATGCTAATTCTTTGTTGAATTTAATGAGCACATGAGAGTTTATTTTATATACATGCATAAAATTTATTTATTTATATATTTACTTATTTATGTGGATGCTTGAAGTTTTCCATTATCAAAAGTTTTCAAAAAATTGCCCCATACTCGAATAAATTACTTTGCATCATTTTTTTTTGAATTTTTTTTTGTTTTTTGTTTTTTTTTAAATATATCTTTATTGATTTCAGAGAGAGGAAGGGAGAGGGAGAGAGAGAGATGATGGAAACATCAAAGATGGGAGAGTTGTCATTGATGGGTTGCCTCTGGTGTGCCCCCAACTGGGGATCAAACCCTCAACCCCAGCATGTGCCCTGCCTGGGAATCGAACCCCAATCTCTTGGATCCTAGGTCGATGCTCAACCTCTGAGCGGTGCCAAGCTGGGCTGGGTGAACTTTTTTGTACCCAAATATTTGCACATATTCATAATTATTTCATTGGGAAAATTTCTTAGAAGTGGAATCCCTGGATTGAAAGGTACTACGTATTTTTAAGCCCCCCAAATCTGCCAGTTTGGCCTAATTTTGTTTCCAAGCAGTCTAAAAATATCTGAGCATTAGGTCTCATTGTTTTGTTAAAAGACCCCTGCTATTTCAACTCATGCCCAGGAATTCTATTGTTGGCTTAACAAGTTGCAACAGGGATGACTTAAATTTTCATTGCTCCCAGCAACCTTTTCAGCCTTTTCTTTCTGTTTTCCATATATGTCTTATAGGTAGCATGACCATGTATCCTGGCTTGCTTTAGACAGTCAGTGTATGTGTATTGTCGCAGCATAATTATTCACAGTACCTCATTTCATCCTCAATATTGTCCTGGTGTAGATGGTCGTGATGGGAGTGTTAGAGAATTTATGCACTTGGAGCTTTTAGAAACAAGCATGAAAAGCACTTCAAGCTCACTAGTCGGAACATGAATAAAGAGCAAAAGAGTCATCATTATCCACCCAGGACACCACTTGAGAATTCTAATTTCCAAAGGGAAAGCAAGAAATGCTTGAAGTGGGTGAACTGTAACAGCGGGGTTACTGCTGTTGGTACGAGACGCTGCGTTCATCAAAGGGCTGAGAAGTCTTTGACTTGGAGGGTGCCTTGGGTCCCTGATTGATGGAAATTCATAGGGTATCCCTAGTTGTTGGCAGTTAGGCCATGGCTCCCCAAAAATGGTAGTCCTAAAGAAATTGAACTCTTTCAGCAGGGTGAGATAGCTCGAGAAGCTGGGAACAGAGGGTGGTGGCTCTGGGCTCTGCCTGCCTGCAGGCAGATTTTCCTAAAGCCCAATACTGTTCTTTATTTCATGTATATCAGTCTTACTTCCTGAATGATACATATACTCTGCTTTTGAGTTTCCAAGGATATGATTCTGGGCACATAGCAATTTGCTTATTAAATGGATGTATCATGAAAAAGGTGATAATAAATACTGTAGTAGAATACGTAAGCCATGAAATTTGATATCCAAATTCTTAATTTCAGGGTTCTTCTCACGAACTTTTACCCCCAAAGCAAATTATTTACTGTCCCCTACATCTGTTTCTTCTACAGAACTTTTTTGAGCAGAGTTTGAAAAAAATGCTTTGCTGAAGCCCTGGCATTTCTAGGGAGGTCCAATTCCTCCCATAGTGCTTTGCAGCTACACTATATCTCTTCTGTTTGGAGGAGTATGTTTTTATGAAGAAGTAGGTGGCAAGCAAAATTCTCCATCTTTACTGATGACAAAGACATTTCTAAACAGTTATGGTAGATAACTCAGTGGTGAAATGTCCCTAGTTAACCACCCAACCATCTGCTATTAACTTGTCACATCTCATGAACAGAGATTTGGTATTTTTGTAAATGCCATTCTTATTCTGGCTATGGTCAAATGATGATGTCGAACAATGATTGACCTAGTGATTTTGGTTATCATGACACTTAATATTTTTAGTACAAGCCAACTGGATATAGATAAAGACACTAGTTAAAAATGGATGAAAAAAAGTCTCTCTTAAAGTTTGTATTTTAAATTTTGCAATTTGAATTACAGCTCTTCATACCTTGCCTTTTTAAAAAATATAAATGTTTATTTCCCTTTTTATTTAAAGATTTTAGCCTAGAATAAAATGTCCTGGTAGTCAAAATTTCAACAAAAACTTGCTGGGTAAAAACTTCAGACTTCTTTAAATGAGCAAACGTCTATGGTGCATATCTAGAAAGACGGTGAGCCTCTCCTTCCACAATTGAGTTGGCATTTTAACCAGGTCCCCTGGAGCTCATCTTTAACTAGCTGTAGCCATAAGTTTAGATGCTTTATTCAAATCACGAGAGTAAGCTTTAGGAAAACATAGGCAGTGTTCCTGTTGTCAAACGTTTTAACAACAGCCCGGCCGGGTGTGGCTCAGCGGTTGAGCATAGACCTAGGATCCAGGCGATCAGGGTTCGGTTCCCAGTCAGGGCAAAATGCCCGGGTTATGGGCTCGATCAATGACTCTCTCATCACTGATGTTTCTATCTCTCTCTCTCCCTCTCCTGTCCTCTCTCTGAAATCAGTAAAGATATATTAAAAAATAATAAAAAAATTAAAAAAAATGTTTTAACAACAGATTATAACTATTCCATGGAATATTCTATAGATCTCAATCAGATATGTGCACAAAACAACTTTATCCTTTTAACTGCTCAGTGGACTATATTTTTCTCTGAAAGGAAATCTCAGAGAAGGTGCCATGAAGTTTCCAGTCACTCTCGTATAATAAAAGTCCTCCAGTCATAACAATAGTCTTATTTTAGTTATTGATATTTCTATTCCAAACTTTACTGTTTCCTCTGGCCTACTTCAGATCTAAAATCTGGGGGGTGGGGTGGGCTGGAAGTGGGTAGAGACAGGCTCGGGAAAATTCAGGATTGTTTCTTGATTAGCTCCATCTTCTCCTTTCCGCTCAGATGGCTGGCCTTAGTTTTAGAACTCTAAAACTCATGGAATGGAACTAGGGGGCAGGAAAGGTCTTAAATGATTGGTACTGTCATGAACTCCTGTTTATGTTTGCCAGGCTTGGCAAGCAGTTAAAGCTGAGTTTTGGTGCACTTCAGAGTTTTTCAGAGATTTCCCAGTGGGAACATCTGATATCGGTAAATGTAGCATCTCCCCAAATTCTCTCCAAATTCTTCATCTAAGAATACACTTCCAACCTCTTTCTGCTCAGATCACTTTGCTTTGTAACAGAAAGACTTCTTAGATAATTTTTCTTTTAAAATAAAATCCAATCTGTCTCCCACTCTGAGCCCACGTCTTGTTGGAAGGGTGGAAAGAGGACCTTTGTCCTACAGTGCGTGGAGGTGCATAGTTCTCAGCACTGCCCTCTCCTCTGGTTGCATGGGCCGCTCCCATCAGCCTCTCCTTGGTGTGAATCAGTGTGAGTCACACCCTAGCCTACTGTGTCTTTGACTGCCAAGTGATACGGCTCTGGAGTCACCATTTTCATAGACTATAGCATGAACAGTGGCCCCTGCAGCTATGCAATACATATTAAGCCTTCTGAGCAGTCCTCTTAAAGAGTCTCTAACTAGGCTTGAAGAACTCTGGGAAACACCCCTCTCCCCCCACTGTAGGAGGTGGGTGGGAAAATACCACAGGGCTCCAACAATACTCTACAAAGATCATTTCCCTCTGGCTTCATTAATTCTAACCCTTTACATCATTGATATGCTGAAATGCTCTCACCTCCCAGATTGGTGTTTCCTTTTTGTACTTCTGATAGGGGAATGGGGATCAATTTTGGGATATTCACATAATGGACTGGCTACTTTTCAGCAATGAAACAAAACAAAAACAACATGTACAAAACAAAGCAATGAATACACACAAAATCATGGATGAATCTTAAAAGCATTATCTTGAATAACAGAAAGCGGGCAAAAAGTTTTCAAGTTAGAGTAAACTATATTTATGTGAGTTTCTAAGGCAAAATTGAGCTTTTACAATAGAAATCAGAACAGTATGGTTCAGTTGGTTGGAGCATCGTCCTGTGCACTGAAAGGTCCAAAAGGCTGCTGGTTTGATTCCTGGTCAGGGCACATAGCCAGATTGTGGGTTCAATTCCTGATCAGGGCATACGGGAGGCAACCAATTGATGTTTCTCTCTCACATCAATGTTTCTCTCTCTCTCTCCCCTTCTTCTCTCTCTAAAAAGCCAATAAAAACATATTTTTTAAAAAAGATACACTATATTCCCATGATTCCTCTGATTTGCCATATTATCAATGTTTTCAAGATGTATGTTCTTTATTAAACTAACATATGTGCAATTAAGCCTACATTTCTTTCAAAGCCATTTCTGATATTTTCAATGCTACAGATTCCTTTTATGTTCTTTATCTTTTTCATCATATTTTATTTTTACATTCACAAGTACATAGTATTGAGAACACTTGTAGCCGCTTGCTCTTTATAGATATTAGATAAAATGGAAAATTCCTCAAAACTGATAAGGAAAAGCAAATAGGCAGAGATGCTGGACAAAATGTAGCAATCTTTTCAACACACCAGAACTTGAAAGAAAATAAAGAAAATTCCCCTGTACTAGAAATGAAGGGGAAACTGAAAACCAGAGTCCTAGGCAAAAACAGATGCAACGAAGGCTCATGGGAGTATCAGATCCAGGGGTCTGGAGACTGGGTTTTGATGTCCACACAGGGACAGAAGGGGTGTGGTTGAGCTTGCACATTTAAGGAAGCTAGAACTGAGCTCCATAAACAAAGCAACAGAGCCCCCAAAGGCTGTCCGGATAATGCAAAGCGGATAACTCTTCATCTCCTCGAGGAAGATACACAGAATGTTGCTACCTGCGCACGGATGTTTTAATACCGCATGTCTTGGCAAGAGATGAGCTGGATTTTCCCATCTTACCCAGAATCACTGTATGTTCAAAAGTAAACCAGTTTTAGAACAACCATCTCTAAAGTTGACTTAAGAGTTTTAAAAATGATATAGTTCTATTATTGTTAGGTATAATTTCAATGGGCAACTATAGATGCATTTCCTGCGAAAAATGATCTAAGCAGGGGCTGAGCTCTGATGCACCAATTACACAGACTAGCGAACCATGCTGTGCACCCCCCTCTCTAACTGCCTGTACAGTTCTTGGCACCAGTAAAAATCAAGAAAAATATGGAGATCATGCTCTAAAATGATGAGGCAGGCAATAAACAAATATTTCAGTGCAGGGTAAGAATGAAGACAACAGAAGGGTGACTAAAGGTATGAATTCCTTTAGCTAGAAAAACCAGAGAAGGCTCAGAAAGCAGCAATAAAAAATCCTGAAGAAGAGAGTATATGCTTCAGTAGGGCAGGGGTTTTGTGTGTTTAGTTCAAATAAACTAGAACGGTGCCTGGCACATATAAGAAATATTTGTGAACTGAATTAATAAGGGTTTCAGGCAGGGGAACAGCAAGTACAAAGGCCCTGAGACAGAAAGAAGGTCAGTGTGACTGGAAAAGAGTGAATAAAGACAGAGTCAAAGGAGATGCCTTTGGAGAGACATGTAGAGGGTCAACTTTTGCATTTTGGCTTTTATTCTGTATGTAATGTAAAAATGTTGGCTTTTATTCTATTTGCAATAAAACTCACTGGAGATTATTGAGCAGTAGAGTGATTTCACCAGGTTTTATTTTTAGGTTATCTACCCAATTACCAGGGGATGCAATGGGATGACTTGACATGGGGAAGGAGGATGGGAAGCTATGCCTTGGGGGCTCACTTGGGATCAGCCCTGTCATCCAAGATTCTTCACGAGGTAGGCATCCCAATTTAACTCCATCTTCCTCAGGACCACTGGGACTGGAGGATGCTCGAGTCATGAGCAGATCAGGAGTGAGGCTGGGACATGTAGGTGGCACCCAGCAGTGAATGCAGTGGGAAGGAATGAAAATGCAAGAATAGGGAGGGGCTGAGAAAAATGCATTGTCAGATGATCAGTTGCAAGAACAGCTAAAACAATCTATTGCTCTGGAAAACCAATTAATCAGAAGCACTGTGCTAGCATAGCCTTCCTCGTGATAGTTACAGAATCAAAATTTGCTTTCATCTAGACTCACATGATGCTTGGTTTGGGTCCTGCTTTGACCTTCTTAGAAAAAAACACACATTAGGGCTCATTATTCGAAATGAGTATATTTCAGGAAAAAATGTAATACAATGTTAAAAAGTTTCTTTAACATTTATATATAATATATAAACCTTTTCCACAAATGAATAAGTGCTTGTAAAAAGCAGCTCTGCTATGCAACAAACAGAAAAATTCATCAAAACATGATTTTAAAAATATAGTTTCGTAAAGTGTTTGGATTTTCACTGCTTTCCAAATACTTATTTCTATTTATCTGTATTTTATTTTGCATTTTCTTCTAAGTCCAGGGTTTGCCTAGGCAGATTCTATTATTTTTGAATTTGTAGATGTGTAGAAAATGCTACATTTATAAATGGAGAAAATCCAGCTGGAAGCCACAAAAGTGTGATGACAGTCAAGCAGAAAACACCATCACCTTACCGAAAGTAGCCAAATAAACAAAGTTGATTCAGTTATATTATTCTCATTTACCTCATATTTTCTTCAGCTTTGATAAGCTCGTATAACAACCATCCAGCTCATTGTAGAATTGAAATCAATTCTATTTAACTAACATTTACTGTATTCTGTCCCTTACAACACAACTTCAGGTTAGTGCTATGCAAGCATGGAGTGGTGTGAGTTGGCTCAGAGCCCCTCATCTTTGACTCACTAGCAGAGAATGGGGTGGGGTGGGGGTGGGCGTGGGAGACGGGGTAGGTTGCAGAAATGGCTCCATTTCTCTTCCCTGGATGCAGGCCCTTGGCCATGAAACGCTGTGGTGCCTCCTGCCCTGACTCTGGGGCAGGCGGATGGAGCGAGGTGGCGGTGGCAGTGTACTCACTCTGAGCCTACGCCCTAAGGGGCACCAAGCGTTCATGCTTGCCCTCTGACACCAGTGCCAGGCGGAATAATGGCCACCCAAGGATGCTGACGCCTAGTCCCTAGAACCTGTGACTATGGTACCTTACACAACATAGGAGACTCTGTACATATGATTATGTTAAGAATCTTGAGATGGGGGGGGGGGGCTATTCTGGATTTTTGGGATGGGCCCAATTTAATTACATGAATTCTTAAAAGTGAAGAACTTTTCTGAATGAGTCAGTGGGAGATATGACCATAGAAGAATGGTCAGAGATGCTGACTTTGAAGATGGAGGGAGGGGACCATAAACCAAGGAACAGGGGTGACCTCTAAACTCTAGAAAAAGGCAAGGAAATGGATTCTCTCTCAGAGCCTCTAGAAAGGAGTACAGCCCTGCTGACACCTTGATTTTAGCTCAGTGAGACCCATGTCAGATTCCTGACCTCCAGAACTGTAATATAAATCTGCACTGTTTAAGTCACTAAGCTGGTGATAATTTATTGCAGCAGTAATAGAAAAGTATACATGGCCATGGATAACTGATATAAGAAAAAAGTTAAAAGATTTTCTCTCTTCAGGTTTAAGTAATTTGTTTCTGTATGGTTCAATCCATATTATGGACTAGTCAATCAACTTAAATGTCCACTCCTCAGCGAGGCTGTTTTCCTCCTTGCTCTCCCCCAGCCGTGGTGGGACGGAAAGGCCTGCAGCCCTGGGAGCGGGTGCCGGGAGGTCCAGACGGTCTCCTCTGAGGGGCGGTTTGGGTCCCGAACGAGTACTGCTGTGTCCTCCGAGGGGCGCCTGCTGCAGCCCCGGCGCTGGCTGCCCTTTGCACCCCCTGCGGAAGCTCAGCTGGCCGGTCAGCAGTCTGTCTGTCTTTTCATTACAGTCGGCCACCTCTCCCTCTTCCTGGGCCTCACCTCGATTCTCCGGCTCTGTGCATCCTTCAAGATTCGACTTACTCTTCTGTTCACCAAGCTTTAGGGTGGCCTTGCCTGTATCCCTCAGATACTAGGCTACTCTGACCTCCACAGGGACCCTCCATGGAAGTTCCCAGTAGATTCTGCTCCTTCCCTGGGGCATGTGGAAACTTCCACATATGGGAAGTTGGGGATAACACAAGACTGTCCTATCAGAACTGCTCTATCCAGTGCCCTTCTTCCCTGCATGCCCGCCATCTCAGGAGCTCCCAATTAGTAGTGTACCCCCTAACCACCCAGCTTTCAACTTCTGTCTTAGCCCATGTAACACATCTCTCCACTGCAGGGTTTGACCCAGAGCAAGGACGCCAGGGCACATGTTCTCATGCTTTCGCTCCCCTTGTCCTCCGGACTCTTCCCCACATACCCTTGCAGCAAAGGAGGGGACTCCCTGTCTGGGGGGGTTCCCAATGTACTCCAGCCTCCTCCTAAATAAGGTAGTATTTTCTCTGCCCTAATTGCTGACTTTGTAATTGCAAATGGGACCCAAGGAGTAAAACTGTTATTAATTATGCAAGATAAAAAAATGTTTCCTGTTACATGCCAGGCACTAAGGTAGGTACTTCAGTGTAAAGTATAGTACTAATCACTAAGACAACCCTGTTTAGAGAAGAATATGGTGTGTGTGTGTGTACATTTGCAAATGGCTGTGAAAGGAAATATAGACAGTTTTGTCTAGAGTAACAAGAAGAAAATTATTCGCTCGATGTTTTTGAGTAGATTAAAGAACAGGAGAGATTTTTTTAGAATAGTGTATAACACTGGGTAATGGACCACTTGAATCTATAAAAAAAGTTCTATCAATAGATAACTATGGTCAAGATTCTGAGCTTTTACAGCACTGTATTTGGTTCTAAACAATAAGACAAATAATTTGTACTAGAGTCCTGAGTGAGATGAAAGAACAAGTGTTTACTAAGTTGTGATTCTTATAAAAGTAGTCCTTTCTGTATCCAGTAACATCAGATCTAGGTAGGGCTTGAATTTGACAAGCTCATTCATAACTTCAGATTTGGTACAAATGGAGAGTGTTTTGACTTGTTAGACAAACTCCCAAATCAGATTCTCGGCTTCATCCTGGTACTTGTTTTTAAAGATTATCCATGAAAAATCTGATGTGGAAGAGAGGATAATAAAGGTCCACAATGAGTAACTGTCAACTTGGCACGTATGTGTAAGAGCACTTTACACATGGTAGCATCCTGTCTGGTTGGGTTCTCTGGAAAAGACCCGAGGCGAGGATTTCTGGACACACGATCTATTAAGGAAGTGTCCCTCAGGAAGCCTGGTAAGGGAGTGGGAGGAGCAGGGCAGGGGAGAGAGGGTGTCATAGAAGCCTGCAATCTCAGAAAATTCCCTGAAAGCCAGAGGCAGTCTGATTCTGGAGGGGAGATCTGAGAGGTAAGTTATGTTTTAGACTTTGTCTCAACTTGGAGGAAAGGAGCTAGGCTTCCATACTCTCGCATATATCAGTCATTGGTTCAAGGCTGCCAGGAAAAGAGGAAGCAGGGTGCACAGGGAACATCAACTCCGGACAATAATGGCTCCAGTTCTCCACGGGGCATCCTCCAAAGAGACCCGCAGGTGCAGGTATTAGAAACCCCAAAAGGGCATGTAATCAAATGGCAGAGGGATCAGAGGGGACCTAAGTGGAGCGGTGTGTTCACTACACGTGTCAAGTAAACTAACATGAGGTCATATGATGAGGAAAAGACTAAGCTTCCCCCAAATATTCTTACTGTTCCCGGAGGATTGTGTGAGAATCATTAATATCTGTTTAGTAACAGTTGATATACAAGTATGACACTGCTTAAACTCCAAGTTACTTTTCCATAGTTCTCCATTCCAAGGTAAGAGACTCACTATGTCCAGAGGTAAGCTTTCATCATTGAGCTCAAATAATTTTCAATTCAGAAATATTGGTTTCCAAAGATGGCACCATCTGTCATGACAAAAGACCAAGGACATCCTTTTTACTGGCCATTCCAGTTGCATAACATTTGGAAGAACCCTGAGGGATACTAATGCATAGCCAGAGTTGAGAATTTACTTTGAGATACAATAGAATAGAATCATCATTGTAAGCATTCCTGTCTAGAATGCAGATTGGCATATTGTCACCATGGAAAATACCTAACACTGGAAAGAGCTTTTCATTAGCATATGATGTCACTTATGGCCACAGGACTCCCTACTCAGGATGACAAAATTGTCCTCAGGTTTCACAAGATGCCAAGATCAGCTAAACTTTTGCAGAGAACAGCATTCAGTCTGAGCCATTTTATGACCATCTTACATAAGCCCTGCATCATCCTTAGCTAAACACAGCCACAGAAAAGAAGGAGGGGACACCCATCTACCTCCATAACTTCAGTTCCCTGTGTTTGGTGTTTGAAGTCTCATTTTTGCCAAAAACAACTTATGGTGGCATTACAGATATGACTTCCTTCATGTTCCCTTGAAGAAACCTCTTTAAGAATTTGAAGCAGAAAGAAATCCAATACAAGGAATCAGTTACTACTGGAAGGGTTAAGCAGATCAAAATCAGGAGGCCCTCTCTAGGCTGACTTCAAGTTCATATGCCAACTTGACTGCAATGCAAAGACCAGGAAACTATTGCAGTGACAGGGAAATCCAGTCACCATCATACCTGCTGGGTCATATTTTTATTCCCAAAGACCACAGAAAAGAATGGCCTCTACCCCCCTCCTGCTTTTTATATCTCCAGTGAGTATAGTAGTTTGTGTGTGGGTTATAAAGATGAAAAAGATCCAGATCTTGAGATAGTAAGTTCCTTTAGAGGCGTTCTTACATCTTAAGCTCCACGTGTGGCCCATAGCTCCTTGGAGGGTTTGCCATCTTATGTCAGTCACTCCTGAATGCTTTTTAAAAATTAGATGGACTCATGCTAGTTGTGTATGCTTGGGCTCATTGCTCAATCTTCTTGAGTAGGTAAAACTAATGCTTAAAAAATTGGCATCCCTGATGGCAGCAGTTAAGTGGTGCTTTTCCAAAGGCAACTCAAAATTTAGGACACATTTAAAATACTAAAATGGTTCATTATGAGGAGCTTTGAAAGTTTTCAGTTTGTAGTACATATGGAACATATAGTTAAATTTTTTATTGTTTAGACAAAAACAGTAGAATATAACAGTTTGAAATGTCAGTGCTAATATATAATAACATACACTGAGAAATTAAGGTTGGCCTTTATCTGCTTGTATTACATTTATTTCTGCTCAAGTTGAGTTTTAAACAACAATGGAAATTTTCTAATTAAGGGAGCTGTAACATTTTGGGCCTTAACCTCTACAAGTGTAAAGTAGGTAGCATCACACAGTTACTAGGATTAAAGAAAGAAATGTCTCTAAAATTTTTCCACTTGGCAGAGAAATTGTAAGGGCACCCACAAAAAATTGAAAAAATTTTAGTCTTTCATTTTATCATAAAATGTTGAGTAGATTATATATATAAATTCGTATTATATTCATTACAGTTTTATTATAGAAATATCTTAGATCTTTTTCATCGAGTAAAATTGACATTTTAGGAGGATGTGCCAGCTTTATCCTATGGTTTCCAGTAGATTCTAGAATGCTCTCTTGAGAACCAAGGTTATAGTTGGAAGTGTTTCACCAGTGTCGATATATAGGAAGCCCCTAACAACTCTTAGTTGAATTCTGAAGAAGTTTTGAGGTATAGAGATTTCAGAATATAAATATATAAAAGAGTAGATAGCAATTTCTAAATTTTGAGGGTTACTATTTTTGTCTTGCTTTTGCAGCTTTGCCAGAGAATTTCATTCTTTTGCATATGCTGAGGTGTGCACGAGCCTACCTTTCCTGTCCCATCCAGTTACAGAGACTGAAAATTTTTACCCAGTTAAGTCTTCTCTGCCCAGCCACTTAATTAATCCAGATGAATACTGCTTTTATGCCTTTATATTAGGAGCCCTATCCTCACCAGCTGGTGGCATCTGGAAATGGTCTTGCTTCTAAGCTCGAAAGTCTCACAAACGCAGAGCGTAGCCAAAGCGCCCACGTACCACAAAGGTATGCAAGCTATTCCCCACCACGCTGCCAATAACCACTAGGACGGAACTGACTCTCTGTTGCCCCGAATGCATTCCAGGTCCTCCACTGTTGCAGGAGACCTTTCCCGATCAACAGGCTATTCTACTGGGCTGCATCATGTAGGCACAAAACACAAACTTAATTTGGCTTGCAAACATGGCAGTCCTGTTCTGCTCTCCCCATGCAGATATAGGAGGTGTGTATACTTGTCAATTTTGGATAAATCTACTCAGAGTTTCTCAGTTTTTGCCTACTATGTGTCCATACCTTTTTGACTTATAGCTTGTGAGGTCCCCTCATCCTGCAAAATCTTATTCTCCCTTTGTACTTGAAAAAATCCTGTTCTTCATTTAGGACCAAATACAAATGGCAAGTGTCTTTTAAGTTTTCCCTTCCTAGATGCCTACTGCTTCATCTACCATCCATCCTTTCTCTTTCCCTCTGACCAAGGTGCTCTAAGACCTGATATACATATAATGTCTATTTTAGCATTTATCACATCGAATTGGTGGTTGTTACATGCTGTCTGTGTCCAATGCAGACTGCTGGGAACCTAATGATGATTGATGAATGAATGGCAGCCTACATCGAAAACAAAAGCCCAGTCCAAAGGGCTGAAATGCATCGGCACCACTGAGTGTGCTTTCCTTCCTTGTAAAAACATTATGAAGGACTGAGAGAAGTCTTTACATGAAGGTATTTCATTTGCAAATGAAACAGAAAAGGCATTGGCTTCATACCTTAAATCTGCTTTACTAGGAGAGTTATTTCTGAATAAAATATATCCGAAAGGTAACTGCAACCCCTCCCGCTACCCCACGCCTGCTATAAGCTGCACAGACAGCAGACCGCGTGCCTGAAAGTCACTAAAGGGCAGCGTGAGTTTATGAACCCGCATTGTATCAATGCTGTCGGTTGATTACTTTGAAGTTACTGGATTAATTAATTAATGGGCAACGATTATGTGACAATGACACACATGCCTCTTTATCCAATATTAAAGTTAATATTTAATAACTATTTAGCAGATAGTGTATATGAGTAAAAGATGGTCTTATGGAACCTCCTTTTTCAAGAAAAGATAAAACACTTCCATTTTTAATTTAGCACTGAGATTGCTGTTTCTTTGTCATAGTAATTATGGGATTTCCTGCCAGGGCCCATTTTTACTTCTACTTTACAACACAGTCATGGTTGAATAGCTTTAATCAGGCACCAATTAGTCCCAAATCTATAACTCATTTAAGTCTGGGTCTGTAGTGGTTGTGCTTTCTTCTTTCAAACTGGGAGAGAAATGTTAGAAAGGTTTGAACACATGATCTCAATCTCTGATGAGTAGTTTGTAGAAAGATATTTCTGTAACCTGCCCAATAAATTGGTTATCATATTAAACTCATTTTTTGCAGCTTATATTCACTTAAGCATTGCTCTAGTTGGTGGCTGTCAAAATGTTTCTTATAATTATCTTCAGTAAACTTCTCCTGGGCCTTTAAAATTCATTGCATATCACATGTTGTCTATAATCATAATAAGATCGGAAATGTTATTAATATCCTGCTCAGTATTCTGCTACACCAGTTTCTGTAAAACTACATGGATCAACAGATCCAATTCTTTTCTCCTGTGCTGTCTCAAAGGATGTTAAATGGTAAATGTGACTATATCTAGATATTGTTAAACTTAAATACAAAATGGAAACCAGACTTAGAATTTCCTGTGCAGACAGAACCATTTGAGCCATGTAAGCAAAATAAATCTAGCTTATTTCATGAATATAAGTGAAAATTACCTTAGGTTATTTCTTGTAAATGCCTCTGACAATCGTAAAACAACTTGAGTCATCAGCCTAAAAATGGTATGAGATAATCACTTTTAACTGATCCCCTGTCATCCGAAACCCCCATTGTAATAACCAATCATTGTAAAGTTAAACAACTTCCTCACTTTCACTTAATAAGCCATCTTATACTTTCATGCCCCTGAGCTTTATATCAGTTTTTATTCTTTGAGGCTCCTAGCTTGGAAAGTGTTTTTATATTAACAATAAACTGTTACTAAATACTATTTATTGATTTAATGGTTTTAATTGTGTTATTTCTGGATTTTTGATAATATGCAGACTGACTTCATCATTTTCATGGAGTTGACTAATCAACTCTGAAATATAAAGACCCACGAAACCATTTGTTTAGTCAAGTACATAAACTGTTCTGTTCATATTAACATATTCTATAAAATAGTTATTTGGATCACGCCATATTCCATTGAACTGCTTGTTTCACTTGTTGAATTAATCAGGTCTCTTTTGGTTGCAAATGACAGAACCCCTATTTGAACCTGCTTTATGAAGAGGAAACAGGACCGAAAGGGCCTGGGCATCTTAGTAACCAAACTTTGGAGGTATACGGAATAGTCCCAGCAATAACTGGGACCAGTGACTCACCAAAGGCGTTTCTGGTCTTCCTGCTCTTTACAGAAACCAGGGAGGGCACGGCAGGAACAGGCGCGGGAAGGGGAGAAGCCAAGCATGAGTGCTCTTCCAAGCCAAGTCCCAGCCTCAGCCTGGCCCTGCGGGGAGCTCCACACAGCCAAGCTCAGAGTGTGCTCCAAGCTGGAGGCAGGGAGCTTGGTTTTCATGCGCCTGAAGCAGTCAGCAATTGACTAGCCCCCCAAGTGCCACCCTGGGTAAATGTAACCCCAGGCACTTCTGACTTCACACATCAAGGCAAAGGCGCCCCAGCAGGCAAAAGGATGACGCCTGAAAAGAGCCACAGGTGAGGACCGCTAGAAACCAAAGCAGAGGAGCTGCAGTTGACTTCATAGACTCACAGGAATAGACCATTAGAAGCAAAAACACACAGAAGCTGGGGATGGTGCACAGAAATAGTTAAAGGAATTCCCAGAGAGATCTGCATGGGATGCTGACAATGTCCGCTACAAACACTATTGAAATTATTTTTTCTTTTGTCGGCCTGTTGGCTTTACCTTTCCCCCAATACACCAGTTTCCTCCACCACTCAGGGAAAATGGCTGCCAACTGTTCATAAGTAGGACATCCTGTAGCTCTCATTACCAGTTGGCAGCTTTGTACTCAGTGCCAACTACAAAAGTTACGAGGAAGAACTTGCATTGCAGTGGTTTGGGTCCAGTGCCCATTTCTGGACCAATCAACTCTAGCCTTGGAATCAGGATAATATAAAAACATGGTGGCCCTACAAAAGCTACATTTGAAGGGGAAATGCAGTTCCTAAGAGAAGAAGGGCTGTGATGTTACTGGCAGAACGTAAATATGTTGGGGAGACTAAAGAACATTTGGTAGCAGAATGGGGTTGTCATCACCAGAGTTATGCGTCCATTCCCTGCAGGAATTATCAGTGCTCTACATAGCCAGATACTTAAGGTTACATCCTTATTATGGCACGGGGTGCAGGCGCCAGTTTCTGGCCACAAAAATAAAAATAGAAGAAGAGATTGTAGATTGTTTTGAAAAAATCTTAAAAGAACATCCCATTGGGATATGAACATTTGTAATAATATAGAATAGATATTATATGAACATGAATTCAGTGTTCATTAATTTATTCTGTTGGATTCTTATGTGTGGACTTCCCTGTTAAATACAAAAGGGATTTCAAATGTAGGAAATATAAAGCTGCAGGGGAATTGGACCATTTAGACCATCTGAATTTATCTCTTAGCTGGATTTTCCTTCGTGAGGCTATAGCTGCTTACTAACTCTCCAATCTGACTAGTATTTCAGGGGTAAGACACCTGCTCTTATTTCTCCAGTTTAAAAAGATTTTATCTCAGCCCGGCCGGGCGTGGCTCAGCAGTTGAGCGTCGGCCTAGGATCCAGGCGATCGGGGTTCGATTCCTGGTCAGGGCACATGTCTGGGTTGTGGGCCCCATCCCCAGTCGGGGGTGTGCAGGAGGCAGCCGATCAATGACTCTCTCATCATTGATGTTTCTATCTCTCTCTCCCTCTCCCTTCCTCTCTCTGAAATCAATAAAGATATATTTAAAAAAAATAAAAAGATGCCATCTTTGCTCACTTAACATCCCTTTCAACCTACATCCTCACTTCTGTTTATCAAGCCTTTTTAGGGTAACATGCTCTGCTATTAGCACAGCTTTGCATGAATATTTCAGTGTGCTAAGGGACAGAGTTGTTATCAAGCATCAGCAGCTGCTGTTTATTGGTGATAAATGAGTTCTGTTCCATTGAGAGCAATTTCCCTGGTTTTTACTCTATTATCTAGGTAGAGATGAAGAATATAATATAGCTTTAAAGCGGTATTCACACAGTTATCCAGTTAATGAGGCATTGAGGGGAGGGATTGTGAAGAGACAGTCACACAAAGAGGGAGAGGGAGAGGCAGGGAGAGGGAGAGAGAAAGAGTGAGGAGGGACAAAGAGAGGCACACAAATGGAGACAGAGACAGGAAGACAGGGACGGACAGAGAGAAACAAAGAGGCAAGGAGAGACACAAACACACACATGCACAGAGAGGGGGAGGGAGAGAGATGGAGAGAGACGCAGGGAGGGGGAGAGAGAGGGAGAGAGCACAAAACAGGCAACATCTGAAAATACCATGGCTCCTCCGCCATGTGTCTACTTCCAGGGTTTTGCTGTGCTATAATTTGTAAGGAAATATTATCTGACAGGGCCAGGTGATGAATCATTTGTATTTATGAAAGAGTTTCCAGGATTGTATTTTATATTAAGATTGGTTCTTCTGTTGCTGTTTGGAGTTAGTCTCCCCAGTATTGACAGCAGAGGCTTCATTCAATGAGTAAATTCATACCTACATGTTGGCAGAGGCACTGCTGTGTTTACCTCTGTGGATCATTGAATTGAGGGAATTAAGCAGAAACAGTTCATCAGCCTGGGCATTCAGATCCACTGTGTGCAGGGCAGGGAAGCTTAACCTGTTGGAATAAGTTTAGGGAAGATGGAGTTCTTTGAAAGCTAGCTGCTAGGAGTTGCTCCAGGATCTTAGGGCTCACTTAAGGAATAGCATTAATTCAGATCAATTCAACAAACATTTCTTAATCATATACCGTATGCCAGACCTCATGCTACATACTAGGGATTCTAAGGCAAATTATAGTTCCTGCTCTGAGCAATGAATATAGATTATTTCAAGTCACTGTAGTGCATGCTGTGGTTGAACTGAACTCATGATTATATGGAAATACAAAAGAGAGTTACCTCATGCTTCCTGGGTGGTGAGCGTGGACCAGGAGCATTTGTAGTTCAAAATGTAGTAAAGATGGGGAGGTTGACTGGTCAAAACGGGCAACATGGAGACCACAAATCCACTGTGTGAGTTGCCTGGCCTAAAGGATAGATAATGTATGATTATTTTTAGTTATGCTAAATGCTAGTCAACAATGGCTGTCCTAATGCAGTTAAGGTAATGCTTATCCTTACTGGTTATCCTAATGCTGGTTAACACAATGCTTATCCTGAATATACTGATCAACAGTAGTCGCCCTTAACGCCAGTCAAAGTAGTGCTTATCCTTATCGTTATCATAAATTCTGGTCCAAAATGGCTAACCCTAATGGTTACCTTAGCGGCAGTGAATAATGGTCATCATTAATTCTGGTCAACAATGGTTATCCTTAATGCCTATCCTTTTTTCCTCTTTTTGTGGGGCCTCGGGTGGTCAGGGAATGGGGAGGGGTTGAGGAAGCCAGGGCAGTGATGTCCTGGGTCTCCGTGGTGGGTGCCTCAGTCTGACAGGCATGAAGGTCTGGGCAGAGGTCTGGGAGCTGCGGCTCTGCCCAAGGTCCTGGGGGACAGGCCTGACAACCACAAAGCTCAGGTTCTGGGTGGTCATGTGGTTGGGAGATGGGGTGTGAGGAGGACAGGCTCGGCTCCAGCCAGAGGTGGGAACACTTAATGCCTATCTTAATGATTATGTTTAATGCTGGTCAACAACTATTTATGGTTCCTCCATTTTCTGGTCACGACAGATATGCACTTCCTGGCCCCGTATAGATGGGTGGTCTTGTATGACTAGTTTGGGCTGAGGCATTATGATTAGCAGTTGTGTGTGTCACTTTCAGACCATAGGAACATTTAATCCCTGGAGTGGGAGCCTCCAGAGCTCTCTTTCCCTCTTGAATAGTGTCCAGCAACATCTCAGTTGGTAGTTGCTCTATTAGCATGAGTATTTTGAGCAGAACAGCCCTGTATCCCTGCAATACATATCTTTTGTAACACAAAAGATAATTTAATTTTAAGCCACTGAGGTTCAAGTGTTATTTGTTCCTACAGTAGAACACAATTTATCTTGATTGATCTGGGGACAATGACTCTCAGACCCAGGTGCACACTGGACTCACCAAGGGAGCTTTGAAAAGATGTATCCATGTTTCATTGCAACTCAGTTGGAATAGAATCCATAGGTCTGAGACCTTATATCATTATTTTTAAAATTAAATTTTAATGGAATTTTTAAAAAGCTCAAGTAATGAGTGACTAGAATATAAACTTCACAAAGGCAAGGACATCGTCTTGATTACTGCTCTATATCCAGTACTTAAAACAGTGTCTAACACATAGCAGACACTAAATAAATATTTATTAAATGAACAAATAACTGAATAAATGCAATCATGTCTAGTTTAATATTCATACACCTGCTCCCTATGCCATCTACTCAAACCAAACCCATTACCTGGGGTCCTCTTCTAATAGGTTGCTTTGCCTACTTTCTGACACCTAAATTTCTGCATATGTGTCACCCCACATTGTTCGGAGCCTGCATTTGTTATAGCTCCTGGAACACAGATGTCCAGATATCAAAAGACATAGGGTAGCTGAATGGATTAGAAAACAAGACCCAAATATATGTTGTCTACAAGAGACCCACCTGAGAACGAAAGACTCACACAGACTGAAAAACCCCCCACAAACTTCTGGAGAATTTTAAAGGAGAGATCGACAGCAATACAGTCATAGTAGGGACTTTAATACCTACTGACTTTACTCGATAGATCGCCCAGACAAAAAAATCAACAAGGAAACAGTGACTCTAAATGACACACTAGGTCAGATGGATTTAATTGACATTTACCGAACATTTCATCCCAAACCTGCAGAATAGGCAGTCTCCTCAAGTGCACATGGGACATTCTCAAAGACAGACCACATATTAGGACACGAAATAAGTCTCTACAAGTTCAAGAAGATTGAAATCATATCAGGCATCTTCTTGGACATTTACACCATGGAATACTATGCAGCTGTAAAAAAGAAGGGTCTCTTACCCTCTGAGACAGCATGGAGGGAACTGGAGAGTATTATACTAAGCGAAATAAGGCAGTCAGAGAAAGACAAGTGTCACATGATGTCACTCATATGTGGAATCTAATGAACAAAATAAACCAATGAACAAAATAGATCCAGAGTCACAGAAGCATAGAACAGACTGACGAATCTCAGAGGGAAGGTGGGGGTGGGGGAGTGGGTGGGGAGAGATTAACCTAAGAACTTATATGTATATGCATAACCCATGGACACAGACAATAGTGTGGTGAAGGCCTGGGGGGAGGGGTACAGGGGGGAGGAGATCAATGGGGGGAAAGAGGATATTTCTAATACTTTCAACAATAAAGATAAATAATTAAAAAAAGATGTCCAGATGTCTCCACAAAGGCCATGGACCATTACTTTATTCCCATTACCTATATCCTGCTGGTTTCTGGGGTCTTCCCCTTCCTATAGACTAGGTTGTGCGTGATCCTTCTGAATGATGGGCACTTGCATGGCCATATTCTTGTCTTTAATAATCAATATTCTTACAACACTTTATATTACTTCAGTAATTAATCATTGTACATAGTTCTTTAAATCTCATTTAAAGCATTCAAGCCCTAGCAGATTTGGCCCAGTGGTTAGAGTCAGCCCTCGGACTGAAGAGTCCCGGGTTCAGTTCTGGCCAAGGGCACGGACCTCGGTTGCAGGCTCCATCCCTGCCCCAATTAGGGCGAGTTTGGGAAGCAACCGATCGATGTGTCTCACATCTCTCTCTCTCTCCCTCCCTTCCACTTTCTCTGAAAAGCAATGGAAAAATATCCTCAGGTGAGGATTAAAAAAAATAAAATAAAATAAAAAGCATTCAAAAAACCATTATCCTATTATATAAATGTGGAGTATAGATTGAAGATTCACAATAAACCTGACATTCCTTTGCCATTGAATTTCAGAATAATGTCCTTGGCATCTAAAAGGAAGTCATATTGAAACTTGTTTATATTGGGGGCTGAATTTTAAAAATGCTCTCTTTTATCCCATCATCTTAGTCACCTTGACTGCTATTTTATTTCTGATCACAGATGTGAGAAAGGAAAGTGATACCTATAACAATCTTCAAGACCTAGCCGAGTACTTCTTCTTCTACCAAACCTTTCCTCAGGCTACACAAATCACAGTAAATTTTTAAGTCTCTGAGATTCTAAAGAATCATCTTGGCACTTGGGCTGTGTTTGATTATGTGTTTGGCTGTGTGGATATTAAGTTCATTGAAAAATTAAGAGTTCCCTAGTAATTATTATATATCCTCCATAGTGCTTAGCAGTAAAAGAGAGTTCATATTCAATACACTTATCCAGTAAATACTTGAATGAGTACATTTATTCAAGTATTACAGTAAATATCTCATACTTGACTGACAGATTGAATAAATAAGAGAATAAATTGTATATATGCATGTATATATACACATATGCCTTTATTAAATTTATCAATTGGAAATTTATGGTTTATATTAAGGCCATAATTAGAGTGTAATGATTCTAAATCTTAAAGCTCATATTAGAGTATTTAATCACTTATAAAAATTAAGAGATAGCAAAAACAAATGGGACTACATCAAACTAAAGTTTTTGCACACTGAAGGAAACCATCACCATAACAAAAAAACAACCTACTAAATGGAAGGAAATAGTCGTCAATTGTACATTCAATATGGGATTAATGTCCAAAATACATAAGGAACTCATACAACTTAACACCAAAAAAAAAAATCTGATTAAAAAATGGGTAGAGGACCTGAAGAAACATTTCTCCAAAAAGGACATACCAATGGCCAACAGACATGAAAAGATACTCAACATCACTAATCATCAGGGAAACGCAAATTAAAGCCACAATGAGATATCACCTCACACCTCTCAGAATGAGTATCATCAATAAATCAACCAACAAGTATTGGCAAGGGTGTGGACGAAAGGGAGCCCTGGTGCACTGCTGGTGGGAATGCAGACTGGTGCAGCCACTGTGGAAAACAGTACGGAGGGTCCTCAAAAAATTAAAAATAAAACTACCATACAACCCAGCAATCCCACTTCTGGTTATTTATTTAAAAAAATTCAAAATACTAATTCGAAAAGATACATGCACTCCTATGATCATTGCAGCATTATTTACAGTAGCCAAGATATGGAAGCAACCTAAGTGCCCACTGATGACTGGATAAAGATGGTACATGTATATCATGGAATATTACTCAGCTATAAAAAGAATAAAATCTTACCACTTGTGATAACATGGATGGACCTTGAGGGTATTACGCTAAGTGAAATAAGTCAGACAGAGAAAAACAAATACCATGTGATTTCAGTTATATGTGGAATTAAAAAGAACAAAACAAAACAGAAACAAATTCATAGATACAGAGAACAAATTGATAGTCACCAGATGGGAGGGGGTGCTGGGGAATGGGTGGAAAGGGTGAAAGGGACTCAGAAGTACAAATTGTGAGTTATAGCTATGGGGATGTAAAATACAGCATAGAAAATATAGTCAATAACATTGTATTAACTATGTTTGGTATCGGACGGGTACTAGATTTGTTGGGGTGATCACTTCATGAGGTGTATAAATGTCTAGTCACTATGTTGTACACCTGAAACTAATATAATATTGTATTCAACTGTAATTGAAAAATAAATTGAAAAATAAATTTAAAGTAAATAAATGAAGAAAGTTAAAAAAATTAAGTTTCTAAATTCTTACATCCATCATATTTTTGTAGCATCTCACCATCACTGTTGGTTATGAATTTTAAGCGATGCTCCTAGCAAGACTAATGCCTGAAGTATCAAACATAATCAAATATTGCCTAGTTGCACAACCTGCTAAACACAGGAAAAAGCTGCAGGTGCAGTTCGATTAGAGAATGGTTAGTATTCATGAATTTTCCAGTAGAAATATAAATGCATAAATCTGGCCCCCGGCCAATTATTTCTTTCATTCTAGCAAGGAATATTGTGCTTTAAACCAAGTTAGGGAATCTAAATAACATCATTCGTTTTAAGATTTTTATTAAAACCCTATTTTTAGCCATTTAATATCACAATTGTATTAATACATTTTTAATTTTTTACAATCATTTTATTGAATCAAATGTAAACTTATTGAGAGAGTGAATAGTAAACTTTGTGTGAGCTAGAATAAAATTGTCTTTATCACCTAAAACAATGCTTTGAATAAGGATTATGTTCATTAACTCTGTGTTGATCTAATCATTTTAAATTTAACTAATTGAAAACAGTTAAATGTTCATGCAACATAGATTATATATTACCTATCATATTTTTTTTTATATCATGAACTTCTTTAGCAGTGTGATGAAATCTATGTCCCCCTTTTCAGAGTTAATGTTTTTAAATGCATAAAATAAAATGCATAGAATTTGGTGGTATCAAGTTCATGGATGCCTTGAATTCTGTCCATGGGTTCTCTATCCATGAACTCCAGGTTATAAATCCATGCACCAGGAGCATGAAAATCTAATAACATGTATAAATCACAATTGATAAATAACTGTTGCCACCATGTGCACACATTTCATGGAATATTCTATATAGAGTGGAATTGGCTTTTCTAAAGGTGTCAACAATTTTATTAAGTAACTTTATGTAGTGAAATTTACATGTTTTTTAAAAAAATGTGTTTTTACTGATTTTTTAGAGAGAGAGGAAGGGAGTCAGAGGGAGGGAGGGAGAGAAGCCTGGATGAAAGGGAAATATGGATCAGCTGCCTCCTGTACGCCCTGTACTGGGGATCGAACCCCCAACCTGGGCATGTGCCCTGACCGGGAATCCAATCAGCGACCTCTAGGTGCATGGGACAACACTAAACCAACTGAGCCACACCGACCAGGGTGAAATATACATGTTTTCACATAAGTAAATGAGAGCATGACTAATGAATAAATGATTTGCATAGACTTTTATGGGAAAAGTAAAATTCACCATTAATATTCTTCCTCGAAGACACATTTAATCTATGTGTCACATGCAAAATAAACAGAAAACGTAAAGAGATATTTATAACTACTGATACATAGTTGATATTTTATTATATTGGGTTTCTATTTGTCTGTGTGTTTGAAAGATTTCTTGATAATACAATGGATATATGGTTATGACCCAAACTAAAAACTGATAACAAAAAAACAACAAAAACCTGATAACAACCAGTTATAATCCATGATTGCTAGATTATTTATAGTAAACATCTATTAACAGTATAGGGCACAACATATATATGGTTATACATGCATGCACACACACACACAGAGGCAGACACACACTAGAGGCATTGTTACATAAGGAAATGAAGTTGGGTTTTTAAAAAATTTATTTTATTGTGGAGAGTATTAGAGATGTCCCCTGTTTTCTCCCCTATACCTCTCCCCCCGTCTCCCACCCCTCCCCAGGGCTTCACCCGTCTATCGTCTGTCCATGGGCTGTGCATATATGCTTATAAATTCTTTGGTCAGTCTCTTCCCACCCTCCTTTTCACCTTCCCTCTGAGATCTGTCAGCCTGTCTCATGCTTCCGTGTCTGTGGACCTATCTTGTTGGTCAATTTATTTTGTTCCTTAGATTCCACATATAAGTGAGACCATGTGATATTTGTCTTTCTCTAACCGGTGGGTTCCCTTTGCATTTTGATGCTGGTTTCTTTTGCTGTGTAGAAGCTTTTTATTTTGATGTAGTCCCATTTGTTTGTTTTTTTCTATGTTTCCCTTGCCCTAGGAGATGCATCGGTGAAAATTTCACTACGTGAGATGTCTGTGACTTTACTGCCTATGTTTTCTTCTAGGAAGTTGGGTTTGAAATGAGATGGATATGGCTTTGAATCCTGTCTCTTCCACTCAGTATTTGTGGCTGAAGGGGCTCCCCTTTCTCCCTTCTTTTCTCTTTTGCTTTATACAGAAATATTCCTACTATGTTTACCTGGGTATGCTCTGAGTAAACAAATTGATGTGAAACCTTTCTTTCTAAGCCTCAATCTCTTCATATTTAAAAGAGAGAACTTCTCCCTGGCCAGCGTGTCTCAGTAGTTAGAGCATCGGGTCATGGGTTCGATCCTGGTCAAGGACACGTACCTGGGTTGCAGGTTTGATCCCCGACCCTGGTCGGGGCACGTGCTGGGGACAACCAATCCATGTGTGTCTCTCACAATGATGTTTCTCTCTCTCTCTGTCTCTCTCCCCCTCACTCCTTCCCACTCTCTCTCAAAATCAGTGGACAATCTCTTCTTGCTCCCTCACCCTTCCCTCTGAGAATCATCAGCCTGTTGCATGCTTCCATGTCTCTGAATCTTTTTTTTAAGAAAGAAGTTTGGGTTTTCCATACCTGCCTGATTGTGGTCCTGAGTCTAAGGTTAGGGCTTGCAAAGCAGCTATAAGTCAGGTTTGAGTCAGAGAAGAGCTCTGAGAAATGGTCCCCATAGTTTTCTTAACTGTAAAACATATTGAATACATGTAAATTGGCAGATTCTGCTTTTGGCATTGACAGCTATTAATTTCCAGTATTCTGACCACTGCTATAAACATAAACAAACAAACAAGCAAACAAAACAAAAAAACAAAAAAAGATAAATCAATGTCATTGATTCATTTTATCATGACTTGTTCAAGTGTGGGTGACAGTCTATGCAAATTGATTTAATATTCCCTATTTTGAGTCCCCTTCTAATGTAGCATAGAGAAGAGTTCTCATTTGGTATTGTAAGGACGAGAAAAGAAAATTCACAGGCAAGTGGGTGATAGCCTTAATTGAGAGATAATGTTGATTTCACCATTACTTTAATTTGCCATTTATTTTTCTTGGAATAGTACTTTAGGCCAATAAATAATTTCCATTAAATGAATGTTTGTTAACATAATGGGTACCATAAAAACATATTTGATAGAACTATCTATCCACACACATATGTTCATTATGGATATGCGTCTGGCCTGAGGGGCTCATGAAGGCAAAGCTGTATTTGTGAATTTCAATTTTGAAAAATTCTATTTTGTTTGCCCATTTTCCTTTGAACCACTTCAGAATTTTTTCTCCTATTATATGAATGACATTTTTAAAAAGTTTCATTCCTCGGCCTTCTGTGTTGATGTGCCTGTCTCCTTTGCATGAGACCTGTATTTTCCTTCTATTCCTAAATGTTCTGTCTTTATTGGTAAACCTATTACAGATCCATCTGGCACAAAGGTCTTTACATTTTCCACTGTAATGTCAGCATAAACACCTAACTTAATGTCTCTTGGTTGTCAGATTTTTTTTTGAGAACCATAATTAACTAGCTGTGTACATTGTTCATGTTTACATGCAACAGATGGCTTAGCTGGGAGAGGTAGATAAATTTAGCTGTGTTGAGCATGTATGAGTAACATCCTGGAAGAAAACATGTGTAGAAAAATATAACTTGAATTCTCCTATATTTGGAGAGTTTTATAAACTCAGCTTTGGGGAACTACATTTTTTTATAAAGTAGAAGTTCCTTGAAGGTAGAGATCTGGCGTATGTTTGCCTTGGTGAAGAAATGGCATAAACAAAGGTGAGTTCATGGCTTCAGATTCTAGAGTAGGACTCTCTGGGAATAAATATGTAACTAGCTGATCCTAAAAGGATAAAAAACTATTTATTATTCATTGTAGTTAGAGTAAGTGTTAGAGGTTCTCAATAAATAATGGCTGGTAGATAAACGAATGAGTGAATAAATGAATGAATGACTGCTAAGGCTAATTAGCAAGGGCTAGTAAAGTCAGTTTATAAAATCATTTCATATATATCTCACTTGAATTTCATCACAAATCCATGTGGTAGAAATTATCGTCCCCATTTTATAGCCAAGAAAGCCAGGTTCAGAAAAGTACAATGACTTGTCCAAAGTTCTTAGCTGGTAAATGATGAAGGCAGAATTTAACCAGAACTTCTGGCCCCAAAGTCCCTCCTCCTTTGGTTACACTGTGCCATGTCTAAGTATCTATGTTCAGTCTGAACTTGGGTGTCTAGGAGGATAATGGAAGGATTTCTAGTGGGCTGGATATTTGTGGGGCTGCAAATTTCCTCGAGGGCCTAACCTAGGTCTTCCTGTATTTATGACTTATGAGAGAGGAGGTTCAGTGGTCCTGACCTTGGAGAACTACATCTGATCCCTCCAGTGGCAGCAGCTTCCAACATAGAAACCAGAAGTTATTTATTTAGATTTATTGAGGTATATTTGACAAATAAAATTGCAAGATATTTAAAGTGTATAATGTATTTGATATATGTATATACTGTGAAAGGATTCCCCCCATCAAGTTAATTAATATGTCTATCACCTCACATATTTATCTTTTTTGGTGATGAGAACACTTAAATTCTATTCTCTTAGCAAATTTCTTTTTAAAACAATTATGTCTTTATTGATTTCAGAGAGAGGAAGGGAAAGGGGGAGAGAGAGAGAGAAACATCAATGATGAGAGAGTCACTGATGGGCTGCCTCCTGCACGCCCCCCACTGGGGATCGAGCCCGCAACCCGGGCCTGTGCCCTGACCGGGAATCGAACCTCAGTCTCCTGGATCCTAGGTCGACGCTCAACCGCTGAGCCACACTGGCTAGGCTTAGCAAATTTCAATAATATGAAACAGTGTTATCAGCTATAGTCATCGTGTTATGTGTTAGATCCTCAGACCGTATTCATATTATGCCTGAAAGTATGCACACCCCTGTTACCTCCACCCCCTTTGAAAGGCTGAATAATATTCCATTACACCCTCCTCCACATTTCCTTTCTCTATTCATCTGTCAGCACACTTAGGTTGTCCCCACAGCTTGTCTATTGTGCATAATGCTGCAATGAGCATAGCAGTGCAGACATCTCAAGATATCGATTTCGTTTCCTTTGGCTAAGTACTCTGGATCATAGGTTAGTTTGATTTTGAACTTGTTGAGGAACCTCCATGCTTCTTCATAGCTGCTGCACTAATGCATATTTCCATCGACAGTATACAAGGCTTCTCTCTATTCTGCATCTCCGGCCAGCACTGTTATCTCTTGCTTTTGGATGACCGTTCTAACAGGTGTGAGTTAATATTTCACTGTGGTTTTGATTTGCATTTTTCTAATAGTGATGTTGAGCATCTTTTCATGAATCTGTTGGCCATTTGGGTGTCTTCTTTAGGAAAAAATGTCTATTTGTTCTGTTCTTCTACTATATTTTGGTGCAAAAGTTTTCCATCACTTTTTCACATGCTACTACATTTTTATCCTGGAAATTTCAATCTGCTAAATTAGATTTAACCTACTGTAGTTTCCAGGTCCTCACTGACAACTGTGATCTGGAATTACATTGACTATTTCTTACTTTGTACTTCTAATATCTAGAAGAGAAAGAAAAATATTTTCTCATTACTTTCCCTCACCCTGTAGCAGAGCAAGTCTTTACAACCAGTGCACCTCAAGGTGTGGGCAATAAAGTTTAGTCCTCAGACCTCCCTGCTCATGGTCCTGGGGATGGTGTCACTGTCAAAGACCTCTGGACAGAAAATGGCTATATATACGGTTTATCAAAAAAACTTTATCACTGTCAAAATCTTTTAGGAATTTAGCATTTAGCAATATGAAGTGATGCCGAGGGTTATACAAAGTGACTCTGAAATTGTATAAAGAAAATCTGTACAGGAAAAGACCCTGGATATTGAAAAAATAACTGAACCAGGATATCTGTATTTTACACCCAGCTATGGATTAAGTTGCTCAGTAACTTCTAGCAATTCACTCCCCTTTTCCAAACCTCGGTTTCTTCAACCATAAAATAAGCAAGTTATAAATGAGGATTCCAAAGTCCCTTCTAGGACTGGAAAGATACATTAAATTATTTTCCTCATATTTTTCTGCTCCAAAAATGACTTCTTCCTTCCCCTACATGTTAATATTCTTTTACAATAATTATCCCTTCTCTCTTCTAGGAAGATTCCCTTCTTTCCAACACATGTATATTATTGAACTAATAATTGGCTAATACTATAGATCAACAAACTACAGCCTACAGGTCAAATATAGCAGCTATTTGATTTTGTAAATAAAGTTTTACTAGAACATAGACACATGCATTAACTTATGTATTGAATATGGCTGCTTTCGTGCTTACAATGGCAAATGGAATAGTTGGTACAGAAACTGTACAGTTCAAAAAGCCTAAAATATTTACTATCTGACCCTTTACAGAAAATGATTATAGATCCCAGGTATAGACTAAAATATGAGCATGGGGAAAAGATTACTCTAACTCAATACCTTCCTGAGGGATGATGTCAGGCCATTCATCAGTATTGGATGGATGTATCTGTATTACCCTTTTACTGGAACTACCATTAAAGCTCATTATTTTCCATCCCTTCCACAAATATATGAATGATTGCCAAGGAGGTTTGTTTTTTTTTAATGTCAAAAGTCTCCCCCTGACTTCATCCAATATCCCTTTCCTACGAAACATAAGGTAATTTTGGCAATTTCAATGAACTGCAGTTCATCCTTAATGACTCTCAGTGACCACACCTTCCTTTTCTTAAACCTAGGGATTAGCAAAAAGGCAAATATAAGCATATTAAGTGGCTTTGCCAGTCAAAGATACCAATCTGTGAAAGAGCTGATTTCGAAGCTGCCCATATCTGCCCAGGAAGGCAGTTTGGATGACACATGGCTGCTTGGTGAGAGCAATAATGGGCCAAAGGCGCAGTGGGAGGCAGCGTGTCTCCACCCTTGCTGGGGCCGGGCCGCATTCCCGGCGCACAGCCCGGCGGCGCCGGCAGCTGGGGGCAGGGCAGGCCTCTCCTTCAGCGCTTCACAGCTGGGGCAGGCACTGGCGCTCAATCCCACGCCTCCGCCACCTCAGTGCGCATGTGGCCCTTTCCCCTTCTTGCTGTACCGCTGACGGTGAGTCTGAGTGCTGGGACGTAAAGTGGGCTGCTTTGCAAATCCCTTTATGCGACCGTATCAGGACTGTAAAACCCTGGTGGCTCTAGGCTTTAAACTTCAAACAGGAGCTTCAAAGCAAGGGTTCTTTTTTGGAGGGTCAGGGCCATGGATCCGTAAAAGGTGCTGAATAAATTATAATTATTGTGACTATTACACATTAAACAAGATTTTCTTAGGGGTGACTATGACTTTGGAAATATTAGAAGCTTCATTAACTCAGATTTCTAAGATAAATACCTGTTTCAGAAGACTATGCGGGCAGACTCTAATGGCTTTAAAGAATTCAGGCTCTTAGAGGGACACTTTACTCTGAATCTGGCTTTATGAATTCTCTAATTTGATGTTCAAATACTTTCAGGGAGTACAGGTCTTGACTAACTCTAGACAGGTGGAGCTGTATCTCCGGAAAATAAAAAATGACTTCCACCATCTTCCCAGCATGATTGTAAACACCAAGAGGACATGGGCCATACCAGTCTTTTCCATGAACTTTTCCTCAGGGCCTAGCACCATTTCTGAAACATAGGAGTTCCTTAATGAATATGCTTATCCATTACTTATTGACTTTAAATTGTACCTGAAAACCTGACTACAAAGTGAGAAGTATTTAAATGAATAATATTTGTATTAAGATTAATGCAAAAAATTATGCTGCACTCCATCACAACCTGAGACCCCCTAAATAATTTCAGACAGGAAATAAAATATTTCAATTGAACAATGAAAATAGGCTTTTGTAAAGTAATAAACAACTTGAAAGGAAATGAAATATAATAAAAGCTTATTACACTTAAAAAGGCAGAAGAAAAGTCTTGAGAATGGGTGGGTGTTGCAAAGGTGTATCAGGGAATCATTCTTTATAAGGTAGATTTTTCTTTCTGTCCAGTTTTACCTACTAATTTTTCAGCCTTTTGGGATATTATGGTTATTTTGCACTCAAACTGGCCTTAAAAATATTATAGCACAGAAAACCACTTATAGGTCAAAATAAAGGCTAATTTATGAGAGGAGTTTGAAACTTGTGGAAATACTGCATGTACCCAACAGCTTGAATGTCTATAAACAATTTCTGTACTGGGTATATGAACTCAAAGCAAACCATTTGCATTCATTCCAATAAATTACACAATTCAAATATGTTCCATATGATTTTCTCTGACTAGGAAACAATTTTTCAAGTAAATTGTGGGATATATCTTTTTCTGAAATGGTTATGTTGGTATATTATTACTTTAGTATATTTACTTAGTGCTTTTGGGGGTGAAAACAAAAAGAATCATCTCAAAAGTGTAATAATTTTCTAAGAACTCTTAGGAAGACAACTATTAACTGACAGTCACTATGTGAAATAAGTCTGTATTTAATGACTGGTGGATCAATTTAATCCTGATTCTGAGCAAACTGGAAGCTGTAAATTGATTTGGATGGTGCTGACCTTTGTTGATAAACACACATAGCTCAGTCAAAAACTTACTAACTTTGCTTTTGCTGGAATGAAGCCCAAAACCAGTTGATCTGCTGCTTGAAGAGGGAAATGAGGGCACGGTAGGGAGAAGAGTTGGCTCCAAAGACCCCCACAGCCTAGTCTTTGCCCCCTCAGGTCCCATCTGTCTACCCAGATGCCATTTTCCTTACTTCCTTGCACCCCTGTGATTCATAGCATTTTTAGTTTTGAAAGTCTCAAAAATGGTGTGAAAAGGCAACTTTAATTTCAAACCTTAGTTTAGCAATATTTTTAAGAATCTTTCTAATGTTGGTAAAAAATGCACTCAACTCTTCAATTAGAATTTAAGAGTAGATAGATACTCTTGCACGACTTTTAGTCAATCTCTATTTTGACTTTACATAATAATTACTAGTTTAAGTATCTCTCCTCCCAGAATAAATGTAACTCCTCATGGGAAAGACCTTATTCTTTTTCATTGCATTATCTCCTATGCTTCACATATGCAAGGCAGTCGTGTGTCACCTAAAAAATATGAATGCAACAGAAGACACTCGGACAGACTGAAAGAAAGGCTATTTTAAAGACTTCCCACATATTCAGTCATTCACTTATATGCATGTTGATCTCCCAAAGAAGAATCTCAAGTATGTGGCCAGTATCCTAGATTATGTGGTCAAGGTACATGCTGAAATTAATGTTGATTCCAGTTTTAATCGTAGCCCATTGTCTGAAGTATCATGACTCTAGGATATATTTCATAGTTGTGGTTATCTATATTCTGTCTCATGCAATGAGTTTGCAATCTCTGCATTCATTTCTGTATATATGTACTTTGAAACTCTCCCAGAAACTTCATGTACATACATTTGATTTTAGGATCCATTGTCTTTGCTTTGGGTGGTTGCAGCTCATTCTGGGATTCTGGGACATTTGTCATCTAAGATTATTCTTTAACATAGTATGTAATACACTGACCTTTAATTTTCAATTTTTTGTGGCATTGAGATTGACTCATTTATATCACTTGCTTCAACTCTTACCAACTTAGCTTTCATCCTGTAATGCAGGAATTAGACATTCAATATAGAAAGTTTTAGGAATCTGAAATTAGCAATATAATAACCCCAATATATGTATTCTTAAATGTTACTTGAATACTTAGAAGTTGTAGGACACATTCAATGTTCATGTCTGTTTTTCTTTAAATAAGAAAAAGTTATTTTTTACACAAATAGTAATGGATTATGTGAAGAGACAAACCATGGAGAATTTGAATTTATAACAGTAGTCCTCAAAAAACAGAAAGATATGCTGATATCTAAATAAAAATGAAACAACCTTTGGAATTTGGGAAGAAGGTAGAATTCCAGAGATTGTTTTCCTCATCAAAGGAGAAATAATAAGAACTGATGACTGACACAGGTGGTAGAATTAACTAGGCTGACCATCCAATCATACAAGCTGACAGAAATCACTTGAATGTCTTTTTCAGGCTGAAAATATGGGCTCTGGAACCCATCAAGATAAATTTTACAGATGGTTTGACAAAATGTCATCATGTGGGATGCAAATCATTTTCTGTACTTTTTCAATACATGTGTTTTGTTTTTAAATCGATCCTAGAGGTTTCTTTTAGCTCATAACTCTACTAACCAGAGTTACAAAAATAAATCTATTTTATGGATTTCATGATAGCACCTGAAAAACACACATGTACACCCCCCAAACTGTTTCCATCATTAGAAAGCATGTATATTCATGAAATCGCATTTTAAAGTATTTTGATACCGTAATGTTCAATGACAGGTTTTAGGGACGCTCTCTTGGGGCGAGGAGGTGAATGAGAGTATAATGGTTGTGCCTTAACGTTGCTGATCCGATCTAGGCCGTCATCCATCTCCGCAATTAAGCGTGATAACGTTCTCATCTACCGGGGGGAAGGTTAAGTGGTGACCCTAAAAGGATCAAATGTCCCACCAAATTGCATAGCAGCTACAACCCAGATGGGCCTGGGCTGCAGCAGGCACAGCCCGGTCTGCTGCCGCACCCAGACATGGCTGGACAGGCCGGTTCCCCAGACAACAGATGGAGGCGGGTGCTTAGGCGACTCTGGGCTTTCGACATCCATGAGCCTGGGACAGGGTGCTGATACAGTCCTTCACAGGGACTCAGGAGACACTTAGTGAGCTGCTCAAGGTTGCACTACCAGCCAGGAATGGAACTGGAACTCCGACCTAATGCCTTCATCCATGATATTTTGCTTTCCCATGACATTACACATGCCTAACAGCACTGGTGCACTGCTAGATGTTTAACAACTGGGTCTCCATGGGATAATTAAAAAGCTCTTATTTGTAATAAATTCTCCCATGACGGCCTATTACAAGCTCCCAATATGATGCCATTGTGTGCAGGATTGGGAAGCGATGCACAGTAGCACACCATTGTATAGTATTTCCACCACACAGAAATAACAGACACAGATAGCTTCAGAGCACATAAATAGTAAAATAATTAGGAAGTGATGAGTTCAAGTATTACCTCTGTTTTTGATAATTTATTTCATTGCAAGTTTGTATAATTTAATCTTTAATAATAGCTACATTTAACCACTGGCTTGCGAAATTTCTGAAAATTTAACAATTAGCTCTCATGAGCCAGTACACACTGGCTCCAGCACACTATTTCCTGATATTTGCACGAAGGCAGGGATAACGCTTATCAGCACTGTAAACTTTTCATGTTAAGTCTACAACCATTCGTTACTCCTTACCTATGTCTGTGCCTGCAAGAAGAATACTTAGATGACAGAAAAAGGAGAATGTGAGCTTCCTTTTGAAACTCTATGAAGGGGAAAATCTGGAAAACTGAGCCAGACTTTGAAGCCAGGGCTGGAGAGAGGAACTAGGCAGAAACTTGGAGCTACCCCAAAATTAGGAAGGAGTTTTAGAGCATGAAGCACCAAGCAAGAAGGCCTTGTGCTCCTGGACAGATTCCCAGAAGAATTTTTCTCATTGCCAATCACCAACGTGTTTTTCCTAGACAACTCACAGATATATGTGCTGTTTTCGTTTTAGTGCTATAAATTGCTATGGGCCTATTACAACTTCGCTTCCACTTTTCCCACTTCCTTAGATGACTCAGAATTTTTAATTTCCATGATGTAAGATCACTTGAGTTTCATCTCTGGATGGCACCCAACTCTTCTCTCTAGCATACAACTCTTACTGGATACATGCTCTGTGTCCTCAACTATCTGTAAGAACATCTCCATCAGGGCAACACTAAACTTGAATTTGGCCACAACCACCTCATCACACTCTCCCCAAACAAGCTGAGCCCACCTGACTTTCTGGCTTCTGTTAGTGGCCCCAGTGTTCACCTAGTCATCACACTTACAACTTCTGAGTCATAATTTGACTTTTCTTCTTCACTTCGGTGGCTAAATCTAGTCAATTCTATGATTTAAAGGCCTTCATAATATGTCTCTTCCTAAAGAGCTTTCCTTTCTTTCTTTCATTTAATATTTTTCAAGCTTTATTGAGATATAATTGGCATGTAACACTGTATAAGTTTAAGGTGTACAACATGTTGGTTCGATACACATATATTGCAAAATGATTACCACCACAGCATTAGCTAACACCTCCATCACTTCACGTAATCTGTTTTGTTCCAAAGTGTGACACTAAAGGGTGCCCTTCAGGGGATTATTTACTAGATATTATACCATTGGATAAGCAGCTGCTCAGCTAGAAAAGGGAGTTGGGGCTCAAATGACAGCACTTCCCAATGTTGGCTACAGAGCAGCATGACTGAACTTTTATTTGAGGTGTTTTGTCATCACGTAGAAGGTAAAACACCAAATTTCCTATTTATTTATGTGCCTTTTACTTTATAAATAGTATACTATAGAAGAGAGGAGTTTTGAAGTTAGGCAGGATTTGATTCCTGGCTCTAACTCACTGCCAGCCAGGTGTTCTGGGGCAAGTCACGTAGCCTCTCTGAACCCGACTTTTTCATGAATAAAATGAAGTTAACACTACCTACCTCAAGGCTCCGTTACCAAAATTATGAAATACATAATCATTGCCTATGGGTGTGTAACTCGGTGGCTAAAAAACAATCATTATTGTTATTCACAAGTCTAAGGTTAGCTGAGTGGTTCTATTGACCTGGGCCAGGCTTGGCCGATGTTGACTGGTTCACTCATACATTTCCCATAAGCCGGAGGGTCACCTGGGGCAGGCTGGTCCTGGGTGGCCGCGCTCACGTGTCAGCTGGCCGGCCAGCTGCTGGCTGGGATGAGGGCTGACCTGCCACATGCTCTCACCATCGAGCACGCTCGCGTGAGCTTACTTACGTGGCGAGCCAGAGCAAGTCACAGTGCCCGCTCAGACTCAAGGGCTGGAAAAACAGACTTGCCTTTTGACGGGGGAGCTGCAAAGTCACATCATAAAGAGATGGATACAGGATGCAGTGAAAATTGTGGTCATTTTTGCATTCTATCACATGACTGCTTTGAGAAATTATCAGTATTTTCAAAAACTGAGTATATGCATTTCTTCTGACCTAATAATAGCATTCATTCCTAGATATATAGCTAAAGGATACATTCACATATACTCAAAATATATGTACTGTAATGTCCATAGCAGCATCATTCATAATAACTCCAAACTGCAAAATTCCCAAATGCCCATTAGCTTGCCTATTTGGGATAGATAAATATATTTTGGTATTTTCATACCATGGAATAATATGTGCAGTCAAGATTAATAAACTGCAACTACCTACAACAATATGGGTGAATCCCACAAGCATAATGCTGAAAGAAAAAAGCCAGACACAGCAAAGCATACATATATTTTCTAGTTCCTTTTATGTAAACTTCAAAAACAATCAAAATCAATCTAGTATTAGAAATCAGGATAATGGTTACCTTTGGGATCAAAGGGATTGGGAATGGTCACAAGGTAGAAGGGGGTTCTCAAGGGTGCTGGTCATGTTCTGTTTCTTGATCTGGTGCTGTTTACACAGGTGTGTTCAGTTGTGAAAATTCATTGAGCTGTACTCTCATGAGTTAAGCACTGCTTTACATGCATGTTTTACATCAATTAAAACATTTATAAATGATAGTGTATTTGAAAGTACCTATTCACAGCAGGCTCTAAAATATTTATCTTTCCCTTCCACATTTCTAAAAGTAAGTATGTGTGTGGTAGCAATTTCCATCATTATATGTTTATAATGAAACAATCAATCATTTATGTGAATGTAAACAGGACACCCAAAGGTAATTAAAACAATAGGCACATTAAAATCTTGAGATGTGATGTTGGCATTCAAAGGGCTGAATCTGGCATAACGGCTGGGTTGTATACTGTCTGGACAGAGTGTCTCAGCTATCTTCAATCTTTTTTCCACCTGTTCAGATCAGTGAACTCAGGGTTATATCCAATTTTCAGGTCAATAGCCTTATTTCCATCCCATTTTTCCCCACTCAAAAAACATATTGGAATGTAAGAAATCAAGCATAACTCTATTGCAGAGATAACTGTGCATTCTGTCTAATTTATAGCAGAGGTGAAAATCGTTCCAAACAGATCCTTATTCTTAAGGAACATTACATCACTCATAGTGATAACATACTTGCAACATATCCACAGTTAATCACGATAACCAGTGTATTATGACAGCAAATTAACAACTGCTAAATCAGAGCATGACCCTAATAAAGAGTGCTGATCTGGATATTGCTTTGTTGGAGCAAAAATTATCCCCCAAATTCAGAGCCATAAAACAATTAAGGTTTGTCTCTTGCTTTCTGCTGCAGGTTCACTGAGAGTTCGCTGGGAATTTTGCTCTACTTTATCCTCAAACTGGGACTAGTGTTGACCAGGAACATTAAATATCGTTATGGTATAGAGATAGAAAACATGACAAAGGACATACTTGCTCTTAAAGCTTTCACCTGAAAGTGATATATGTCATTGCTGCTCACATTTCACTGGCCAAAGCTAGTCATGTGGCCATACCTAACTTTAGGTGGGTAATAAAGTTCAAAACTATGATATATTCAGAAGGAGAGAAAACCAGCCTATTGGGGAACCTTAATGAATAACATACATTTGTCAATTTGCAGGTCTTAAAATAGCTTTCTTTCATTCTTGGTGACAGAGCATATCTTGACCCATACTCTTACTACCCAAAATATATCTTGGTAATCACAAGAAGGAATGACTGAGAAACTGAACATTAATTAGCATAAATCTATCCTTGTATTATTCATAAGATGTTAGAGCTGAAAGAGACCTCTCATAGCATCTAGTTCAACTGCTTTATATTAAAATTAAGGAAACTGTAACTCAGAGGTGACTTGCTTCAAGTCAAAGAGCTATTTAAAAGGTAAAATCAGAACTCCACCCAAATTTAATGCTTTTAATTCAAAGTGTCAGCTTTGTATATAAAGGAAATAAAATGTGTATTGCAATAATATTTCAAGCATTTATAATTCTGGCCAATATTCAGTCTTTGTTCACTCAATAAATATTTATACAGCACTTACATAGGCAATGAACTAGATATATAGAAAATAAGAGATAAAAAAGTCTATACTCAAATTTATACTCAAAGAGACAGAGTCTGGTAAAACCAACCAAGTCATGGGATAAGTATAGTGAGAGTTACAAAGGAAAGAGCAAAGATCACTTTTGTCCTCTACAAAATTAACTGTTAATGATAGCTGGTCAAGAATTGATATGCAACAGTCAACTAATCTTTGACAAGGGTGCCAAGAACACACAATGGGGAAAGAACAACCTTTTTTGACAAATGGTGCTGGGAAAATTGGATATTCACATGCAAAAGAATGTAATTGGACCTTTATCTTACATCATAAAGAACAATCAACTCAAAATGGATTGAAGACAAATAAAAGTCCTGAAATGCAAAACTCCTAGAAGAAAACATAGGGAAAAGCTTCATGACATTAGTCTTGGTAATGATTTCATGAATATGATGCCAAAAGCACAGGCAACAAAGACAAAAATAAACAAACAGCACTACATCAAACTAAAAGCTTCTGCACAGCAAAGGAAACAGGGAAAAGGCAATTAAACCTAGAAATACTAGCTAATATTAGTTGATTCTCTTCTGTGCACCACACACTCTTTCGAAGACTGCCTAGTTTCATTTTTTCACACTGATTTAAATATAATAGGCATTTTATTTATTGATCTGTCCATTTACTCAAGTCTTCTCTTATGCCATTCTATGACATTTTGTAAATTTATTCAAAAAGGACTTCCACATGCACTGCTGAATTTATTCCTAGGAACCTTCCAGTATTTTGTTGTTATTGATCAAAACATTTATATATGCTCTCTAATTGGGTATTGCTGATATATAGGAGATATATTGATTTTGGTATGGTGATCTTGTACCAGCAATCTTGCTGAATTACTTTACTAGTTCTAATAATGGCTTGTTGATTTCTGGATTTTTGAAGATGATCATATTATCTACAAATTAGGATCAGTTAACTCTTCCTTTCTAATCTTCATACCTCCTTTATTCCCCTTTTGTAGTACTGTTTTATTGGCTAGGGCCACCATTAAATGTTCAGTGATAGTGGGGAGAAAAGGGTACATAGCCTTTTTCTTGATCTTAGTGGATAATTCTTAAGGTTTTACCATTGAATATGGTATAATATATAGGCTTTTAAAAATGATATTAATTTTATGTTAATTTTAATTTTTCTAAGAGTTTTATCTTGAATGGATTTTGAATTTTATCAAGTGTTTCTTTTTGTTTCTATTGAGATCGTCAAATGACTTGTCTTGTAAGCTATTTATGTGATAGATTATATCAATGCATTTTTTGATGTTTTATCAATCTTGCATTCCTGAATGTAAGCAGACTACTGAATTTGATGTATGAATTTAAAAAACCACTGTTGAATTTTATTTACTAATATTTTATTTAGAATTCTTTAAAAAAATTCTATGTGCATCTGTGAACTTGGTTAGAAAGGAACACAGATATTGATTAGTACTAGTAGTCTGTTACAGTAATTTATATTGTTCTAGAAAATTTCCATTGCATCTACATTTTTTTATTTATTGGCATAAGTTTATTCATTGAATTTTTATGATTTTTATAAATCTCTAGTATACCTTCGGTTGTGTGGTTATAATAGTGTTTATTGGCAGAGTCTCTATGTATTAGTTTTACTACAGGGTTGTTTGTTTTATTTCTTTTATAAAATTATGTTTTTGTTTTGTTGAATCTTTCTATTGTTTATTGTCTATTTTCTGAATTTCTGTGCTTTGTTATGTTTTTCCTTTAATTTTCTGTGATTTACTCTATTGTTTGTTTTCTAGTTTCTTGAGCTCTTCTTTGATTTTGAATCGTTGATGTTTTCATAAACATCTTTTCTTTTCATAAATCCCACCACACTCTTTTCCCCATCTGTACCACCAGTGGTGCTAAAAAATACTTCCAATCTTCCATAATAGGATTTATCCCTGGCTAACACAGGCATATGCTAGCAGGTAATCTGTGGTAGCAACAACAGTAAGAGGCCTACAGACCCCAGACCAACTTATTGCACCCTAATCTCAGGAATTTATCACTACAGACGGCTAAAACAGTAAAATTAAACCAGAAATTAAAAGTAAGCCAAAGCTCACAATCATAGTTACATCACACGGTGTCTTTTACTATATTCAACAGGAACATTACCCAATGCACTCAATTCCAAGCTATTATTTCTTCTTGTTCTTCATTAACATAAAATAATCACACACTTGTATTTCAACTATACTTCAGTTCCTTTGTCTCTAAGTTGTGCATATAGTGTGTCCATATCCACAGATATTTAGAAGGGTTTAAATTATTTTGCCAAAAGCACAAAATACAAAAACAACACATTCAAGAACAACTCTAGTTGTATAGAAATAGGCAACAAATGTGCTAAATCATTACTTAGAGAGGAAGATAGGGCAGTTGAAAGATGTAGCACAAATGTGGAATTAGTCTTGAAGGAATTCATGAAGGAGGGAAGCTAGGAGACAAGAATGTGTATTTTGGCAAAGAGTATGTAGGAATGAATTCCTAGTTTGGAATGGGAGTAGAAACCATGGTCTCACACACATTTGCACTTATCCATTGTGGTCTTGGATTCTGTGGTTGATAAAAAATAATTAGACGTGAGGAATAGGAAGCATCTGTGTAGTCAACTGAAATAGCTTGTAAGGTTAATGTGATACATGGTCAGAACTTTGAGATTATAGAATTGGAGGGAGTTATACATGTTAGATTGAAAGAGAATCTAGGAGTAGTAGAGTCCAGTCCCTTATTTTACAAGTGATGAATCTGGCTTATAAATATAAAGCATGATTAAAATGAATAATTATAGGGGAATTCAGACCCTTTGCACCATTTTGTGGTTATAATAACTTCGTATACACCCAGATTTGATGTATTGTGGGCAAGCTTGCCCTAGGTCAGGAGTTAGCAAATGGTGGCCTACGGGCCAAATCCAGCTGGACACTTGTATTTGGAAATAAAGTTTCAGTGGCACACAGCCATGTCCATACATATTGTCTATGACTGCCTTCACCTACAGTGGCAGTTTAATAGTGGCAGAGATCGTATGGTCCACAAACAAAAATGGTCCTTTACAGAAGAGGCTTGCTGACTCTGCTCTAATTGTATTATCTAAGAGTCTTCTATTCCACAGCTGATGTAGGGGGCTTGTATTTTTTGCTTTTCTGGAGCTAAAATTCATTTTACAATTGATCATCATTTAAACAGTGACACCACGTGCTCATTTTGAGACAGAAAGGCATTGATGTAAAGCTTAAGAGCCCCTGAAGTAACTCTTAGCAATAAAATAGGCTTTTATGGATTGGGGCTGGTGGGTTTTCCTCTGGGTGAGAGAGATGTGTGTTGGGAAATGGGCTGAACCAGTCAAAGTCATTATGAAAGTAATTTCCAGTGTTCCTGTAACATTTAGAGTTCATTTCCTCAAGAGCCGCGTTGCCTCAGTGCATCTTTGGCCGCTGCTCACTCGGCCAGATCGCCCTTTTGGAAGGCAGTGGAATTTGCCCTTCTTAACACAACCCTCAGCAACTGGGGAGGCAGAGCTGGCTGTGGATGAGGGCTTGCTGCACGCTCACCATGGAGCCCACTGGCAGGAACCTGCTTGCAGGGAAGAAGACAGGGAGCTCAAGACCACAGCCAGTTTAAAACACTGCCTCATTAGTAGCAATTAGCACTCAGTCATGCCTGGGAGATTGTCCCCATAAAGCGGGTCAAGTCAATTACTGTCTGCCTCTTAGACAATAGAGGAGGCCATTGCAGATTGCTGTGGCTAGTTCTGGGCTTTTGTGTCTGAGACCAGGCACAGATTTGATTACACTTTAAAGCTTTCTCCCCGGAGGAGGGCGTCCCTCTTTTCTTATGCTCTGTGTGCACACAGAAATATAGCTCCTGTCAAAAAAGGCCCCTTAGTGTCTTTGAGGTTTTGGTTGCAGGAGAATTGGGGCAAACTTCAAGGATGCTGGAAACTCTGTGACTTTGTGAATGGATGCAGGGACCTGGAGGGGTTTGCTTATGGTGAGAGAGATTGAAAGAGAATGAAGTTCACACGTGACATGGATGCTAATTCCTCTCCCTGACATATATAAACCAGCTCCAAAGAAACTCAAAGAATTGATTGTGTCCCTGCTAATGGCTAAGCTGGTGACAGCATTTTTGTCTTTTTAGGAGGTGATGGAAAAGGGTCAGCCAAGGTGCTTTATGAGCTTCTGGGAAAAAAGAATCGTAAGGGCCGGACAGGGCCCTGGTGTGGATTCTTAAGAGCTGGTGAATGTGCCCAGAGGCACTTTCTGTCCTCCTGCACTGCTGGAACCCAGAAAATAGCAAAGCAGATTCTTCGGGAAAGAGCTGGAGATTTTGGATTTTTATGTCAATAACAGTCTGGATCATTTTCACTTGGTGTTTAGAATAAGGTGCTATCAATTAATATTACTTTGCATTTATGGTTCATTTTATCTGATGCTAAATATGCTTTACAAGTGCCAGGAGTTGCATTTCTGGAGTGTGACTGTGTCCTGAATAATATAAAGCTTCTCTTCACCTGCCCTTGGTCATCAATGGAGAAAATTCCCGAGGCCCCTCCCCCAACGTGCCCCTCAGAGGCGTCATCAACTCTAATCAGAGGGGCAGACTGCAGCGCAGTGGTAAGGGAAGAGACACTCAGAAGTGTGGCTGGGGCTCTGAATCTTCCTCTTCAGTTTCATCACCCCAAACTTCCTCCAAAAAAACCCCATACTGTCCCAGAACAAACCCAGTGTTCTTGCTATACTAACTGAGCTTTCTGACAAGTCCCTTTTTCTGGGCCAGACTGCTGTCCCTAATTCTCTTCAATATTGAAATCCATTCGCAAAAAGCTTAGGGTGACATTCCTCACAAAATCTGAAACTACCCACATGACAATCACTGAGGGTGTTTGTTAAAATGCAGATGACCAGGCTCCTCCAAATCCTGCTGAATTGGAATCTGAACATGGGGTATTCACATACTTCCTATCTCCACTAAAGTCTGAGAAGTGCGTGTTTGATTTCTAATGGCATGAAGTTTCACTTGTAGCTAGAAATATTGGGGATATGAGACTTGGCATGTGCTGTGTGTGTTCCCCTAATCCATGGTTTTCCAAATTACCACTATTAAGCATGAACTTTTCTCTGATTTAACCTTTCCTTAGTTTGTCCAGTGTTCCCAGGATGGAGGAACTGTTAGCTGAAGTCAGGTCTTGGGGCAGCAAAGAGACCAAAGGAGCTCCTAAGGCTCTAGTTCCATTAGAAGTTATGGAGATTTCAAGGGAAGGAGAACAGAAATTGAGACAGGCAAGGTTATGGAGCAACGGACTAGAAGCTGTGATCAGGAATCCAGTCAGTTTAGTCCAGACACCAGAGTCCAGAATACTTCGCTATGAAAATGACTGAGCTTTTCAACAAGGCTCCCTAAAGGAAGGCTTCATAGCACAGGCAGGTGGACATGCTTCATCAGCCACACACCCTGTGCTCACCCTTACCACTGTCCTGTTAGCATCCTCGACAACTTTAATACTTGAATTGTCACCCAGTTATCCACACAGCCTTTCATCCATTCACCTATCACATATTCTGAGGGTCCCACCACTTTCCTGGTACAGAGCTCCGAACAAAGGATTCAAAGATGAAGAGAAAGAGTTCCTGCACTTGAAGGACACTGGAAGAGAACAGATGGGTATATGACGAACCAAGGAAACACGGTAGTTGCTCTTTCAGCATCTTCCTGTCCTTGCATTACAGCCATTACTGAGTGCATTCCCAATGTGAATGCCACCATCGATCAGAACGGCCCATATTCATGACCTCACGTCTGCACCTTGCCTCCTTAGACCTGCTATCTTTATCAACCATCTCTCCAACGGTCTCTCACTTTTCCCTAGCTTCCTGCTTGCATTGGTTCTCTCCTTGCTTTTTTTTATTTTTCATGACTGACTTGGACCTTGCTTGTCCTCTTACTTTCATTCTGGGTGCACACTTTCAACACTTCCTTCTTTAGCTTTAGAATTTCTTTTCTCCTTGAACATATGTGGACTCTGTCAGGCCAATTCAAGCCCCTGGGTTCCATTTTTATTTGCTTTCTCCATTCACATGCAGTGGTCACTGGGTTGGAGAAAGTCATGAAAATGTATTGACTTAGACTGCCCCAGATCCTTGCTCTGCAGCTTCTGCTTGGCCCTTGCAGTGGCTCTGCTCTTATTTTATGTTTCCTTTTTGCTTTTGCAGACATTTTCTCCACCTCTCAAGGCCTCAGTATTATTCTTGTATCCCTCAGTCTAAGTTGAGGAGCTTATCTCTTATGTTCTGTGGAATATTTAGAAGACTCAGCTGAACTTTCTAATTCCCTCTCCTCCAGGTCCTTATATCCTCTCAGTGCTTCAAATTGATATGTCAACTTAACTCGCCTCCTTTGTCTCAAGAACTTATCTCTTCCCCTCAAGGCTAACTCTTGCATCTGGGTTCAATGAAAGAAAATTTCATAACTAAATAATTTTTTGAAGTCCAGTATATTATACTTCTCCTTTTGGGGATTTACATGCCACATTAGCATGTTAAAAGCTTTGAGAAGTTCTGCAGTAATAAAAATATGTTTAACTTTGTTTAAACTAATGTTTCTCATTAACTGTAGAAACTTGTCATTGAGTAACACCTATTAATACTCTAGACAACTAATTTTGGAAAATGTTATCTGAACATCTACAAGTTTGAGAACTTGTTTTAATAATCTTTTCATCCTATCTCCCCCTTTCCCTATGGCCTGATGTATTTTGCAAATAATGGATTGTCAACAAATATTTTCTAAGTGACAAATGAATGAGTTTATGTATTCAATAATGAGTATTTATTGAACAACTACTGTGTTCTAGACACTGGAGATAAAATGATGAATTGAGCTTCCTTTCTAGTGGAGGAGGCCAACTATAAAGAGATAAATGAATATAGACTATAATGTCAGGTGATGATAGAATGCTTTGAAGAAAAGTAAAGCAAGAAAATAGTGCAGAGAGTGACTTAGATACTATTTTAGATGGGAAGGGGGTTAAGAAAGAACTCTTTCCAGTGGTGGTCATATTTGAGCCAAGGCTTGAATGAAGTGGAGGAATGAGATATTTGAATATTTATAGCAGGAGAAATTCATGTAGAAGGAAAAGCAAGTGTGTGGTGGTTTTAAAATATGTCCATAAATTTTTTGATATCTTCTCTTCGAGAGGTGAAACTTTACTTCCCTTTCTGATGATTATGAGCTGACCCAGAGACTTATTTCTTACAAAGAGCCTGTGGCAGAAGTGATGGTGAATGCTTTCTGAGACTAGGTCATAAATGGCATTGCAGCTTTCTCCTTGACTTTTCTCTTGGATCACTCTAGAGAAAGCCAACCGCCATGTTGTAAAGACACTCAAGCAGTCTAGTGGTCACATTTCTTCCATTCTCATCTGGCTTGACTTATGTATAACCCTGAGAAAACTGAGGCTATTCAGCCCTTCTAAACTCCACTTGGTGAACACAATCGCTCTCTCTCTTTTTAATATATCTTTATTGGTTTCAGAGAGAGGAAGGGAGAGGGAGAGAGAGACAGAAACATCAACGATGAGAGAGATGTCATTGATCGGGCCACCTCCCGCACGCCCGGACTGGGGATCGAGCTCGCAATCCCCGCATGTGCCTGGACAGGGAATCGAACCGCGGTGGACACAATCTCCTGTGTTGAGCCTACTTCAGCCTATGAAATAAAATCACCTCAAGTCTAAAATCCTTTCAAAGTGAAGGAGATAAATCTATGTGGTGTTGGCAGAATCTGAATTGAAGGGCAAGCAAATAGCAGCAAGGGATTATAAATCCCTGCTTGATTCAACTAGAAGCCAATCTATCCCCAGTGAGAGAGCATTTAATAAAGGGTTTCATTGTACTGGAGGAAATGGAAAATTATACTGTGAGAGTGACTGGTCTGCCAGCAACAGTCTGGAACCATCAGCATGAGCACCTTTTAATAGATTTTAAAAATCAATAACTTTAGTCTTTTTAATTAAATTGCTATAATTTGGAACAATATTTAATTTCAGCTTTTATTCATAAAGTGTTCTCCATGAAGAACATGTATAATCAGATTTGGATTCTTCCCAGCCAACACACATATACATTTTTTCATTATGTTAGTGAGCTGAATTCTGTGTTTTTGGTGGCCTAGAAATAAAAATAAGAATAAATGGGAAAACATAACAAAATGGAAGCCTACCTAGACAGCATCTGTGACATCATAAATCTTGACTTGGGCTCTACAGAAAGGATGAAAAAAAATCCAGACTTCAAATAGCAGACGCAGCACATCCTGTTCCTATTCTAAGCAAGAGCAAGCGAGCATTGGCCATTGTCCAATCCTGAGAAGACACCTGGAGATTTTTAATATATTGGTGAGAGCGGTGGCGTTTTCAGGGATAAAATGCTAGCATGGTGCTTCTAAAAATATCCATAATGCAATGGAAGTCATCTCTTTAGTTACTCTCTTTTAATTAGATTCTCTGCCCTGTTTATTTCTTATTTGTGCTGCTTTCTTTTGATTTGTCCCATCCTCCTATTGTCCTGGGGCTCTTTCAAGTTAACACGGGCAGTGGCGCTCAGTGGCACTGCCAGGCTTCCAGGCCTATGCTGCTTCTCCTCCCTGGAGCCTAGCTTACCCCAGCCCCCTGCCCTGATTCCTGATCCAGGAAATTCCCTGTGCTGAGGTAGGACACAATTCAGCCTGCACAAATGCTAACCACAGCTCAAACTCCCTCACCTTCCCTATTACTTGTCAATCATTTCCCAAAGATATGGAACTGAGATAAAGCAATATAAAAACTTCGAATTAAATAACAAATTTCTTTACCTTACACATGAGCAAGATCAATTTAAAAGTCACGTTGCCATGCTATAGGCAATGAAACAGTGTACATAGTGGAAAGCCATCCGTTTCTTTGTTTTCTATGTAAAGTGATGTGACTCTGATGTGTGTTGTGAGAAGCCCAGGAAACCAATACAGTTCAGCATGCTCAGTAAATAACTTTAGACACACTATAGCAGTTTTATATAAAATCAAATATGTCAAATGTGTCACAGATAAGTTCAGATACATGGATTAAATATAGTGTGTATATATATATATTTATAAATACAGGGTGTGACAAAAGTAGATTAACAGTGTAGATTAACTGCTGCGGGTACGCAGAAGTTTATTCTTCTATTCTTGTATTAATTCTTGTATTATTTCCATACAAACTGTTCCCTCCCGTGTGTGCGCGCGCGCGGAAAGCTGCAGCACCAGCCCTAGCTCAGAGAACATGGCCGCCAGCCCTTGCCGCTGCCTCAGCACTCTCCAGCCCGGAAGATGTGCTTCATCTCACGAAAGACAGGGCCAATCGTCTTATTTCATTTTGCTATTTTGGGTCTAGTCTTTGAGCCTAAAAGCCCAAAGGCAGGCTCACAGGAGCAGCACCAAGATGAGCAGGCCACGAACTGAGCCCTAGCAATGAGGACCCGAGCTGGGGAGGGAGCAGCGCAGCCCGAGAGGGCGGCTGCCGTCCCGCCGCGCAGGTGCAGGGGCGCTGCGGGAACGGTGGCGAAGCGCCGGCGCCTGCAGGAGAGGCCTCCTCGGGGTGTGTCCACACGTGGCGGCTGCCGGCGGCCCTGTTCGCCAAGGAAGCTCACCTCTTGGCAAATGGTCAGAAGAGCCTGGCCTGGCCTGATACTTTCTTCTGTCCTCAACCTTCCACAGCCCCCATAGTTTTGCCATATTGGGGTTGACTTGAGATCAAACTCTTGCTTTTTTAAGTCCTTTGAAAGAATCATTATTTATAACATTAAAAAGGAGTATTTTCTGTGATGAGATTTGGATTTTCTTTACTGCCATTTCTGTTAGTCTCTCCTAGGAGATTCCCAGGGAGAGACCATGCACTCCTTATTTGGTCACTTCTCCAAAAAGAGTGATCTAGGTGAGGGGTCTCTGTCATTTGTTAATTGCCCTTCAATTTGGATTACACAGACTTGTAAAGGAGTGATACGGTGGCATCTCTCTGATGGAAATATTGGCAACTATCAATTACCATCGACCCAATGGAAAGGAAAGGGCTCACTTTCCCAGACCACAGGTTAGTGGGAGGGAACATGCCATCTGACACAAATCTATTTCAGCCACCTTCTGTGATTCTGTGGTATGTAATCGGGTGTGTAGCCAACCTTGCTATTGCTAAAATGGCATGCCCTCATCAAACACACACTCTTAGAGCAGTGGTTAGGGTAACCAACTTGCTCTAGTCTGCCTTGGACTTTCTTGGTTTTAGCACTGAAAGTCTCACATCCTAGGAACCCCCTCAGTCCTGGACAAACTGGGATGGTTGGTCCCCTGCTTGGCCACACAGAGGAGCCATCTGGGGAGCTCTGAAAAATCCCAATGCTCACCGTACACTCTGTACCAACTACATCAGAAGCTCTGGGTGTGGCACCAAGCTGTTTCCCATGTGCAGCCCATGGTGAGGACTAGAAGCTGAGAACTCTCGCTACTTTTCTGTGCTGGAGCCAGACCCCCAAGGGTAAAAATGACTATATTTATCTTTAATATCCTATTTGTGATAAATAGTGCCTGTATTTTAACTAGATTAAATTTATCAGAAGTATTTTCTTAGTCCCCAAGATTGAAGACCATTTGTGTGACAAAGCCATCCCTTGAAGAACACTGTGAAAAAGGACAGCTTTCTAACAGTGAGAAACATTTGTACAGAACTTTGGAATGCCCCTCTTCCTTCCTGGTCTCATTTTCTTTTAGCTCACTGAGACAGGACACTAGAATTAGCCTTTTGGAACTTCTCATTTCAAGAGTTGGTTGCCATTCACGGGGATCTTAGCCCTCTGGTGCCTTTTCCTATCTTTGGAACTCTCACCAGTGAAAAATGTCACTCACCCCACTTGGGCCATCTTATTTTTTAGGGCTTGTCTACCTATACTTATTCTGAAAAATCTCCAGAAGGAGATAATGACAGCTTTCATTAGTAGCAAGGAGGAGGAGAGGTGTGCAGGTGTCCTCAGCAACTATATACCTCTTTCCTTTTTTGGGTTTTAATGATGAGCAGATAGGTCTTTTAGGGATAAAGGTAATCCAAAGAACTCACTCATCCTGAAGGGCTAAGAATATCATGGGTTGACATCCCAAGGGCATTTACACGTAGAGGATAATGCTTTCCATTCATGTATACAACAAATAATTGAGTCCCTTTATACCAGGCACTGTGCCATTGACTGTGAATACACTGGTGAACAAGGTACTGTACGGTCCCTGACTTCATGGAAGTGGCATTCTGATGGACCTAAGACTGAATTATCAATCTTAGAATTCCAGGCATTTATGGAGAAATTTTTTAGTCATCTTGGATTTCCCTATTCCATTGTACATAGGATACCAAATAATCTGCTGACAGTAAGCTTGGCCCTATAGCTTTCTTTAACACAACTTGAGTGCAATTTATAGAAATATATTTGTTTGTATGCACATGTACAACTGTGCTTGTAGGTGAAATACTTACAGAAAACTTATTTCAAACCAGGTGCTATTTGAACAGACATAGTAAAATTACTTTAAAGACAAAGAACATCTCATTTTAAAAATTACTACCAATACCTTCACCTCTCATTCTCTTGTTTTTCTATCACTCTGGTATTTAGTTGAGCCTGCCAAAAAAAAAAATTAAAAAAAAAAATAGAACCATAGAGGCCCTTGCCTATATTTGTTTTCACAAGAGCCTTAAGGCATTGAACCTCTGGCAATTGGCACACTGCAGGCAGTTTGACTCAAGTGATGGTTAATAAGCTTTTGAGGAAAACAAATCTTAGTGGGCTACAGAAGGGAAAGAATGAGAGACAACAAAGGAAGCCTCAGTGGAGCGGCATGCACATTAAGGGCTGGTTGTGCTCCATTGTTCTGGTGGAGCTCCAGTCCCATGGATTAATACTTTAAAGAGCCACTCATGTTTATAATTTAGTAGGATTATTGCTTGGCATTTCAAGACTCTCTACTTACAAAATTGTATAAATTGTATTTTTTCCTTCTTTGCTCTATTGTTTCTCTTTTTTGTCTTTTGGATATTTTTGCCATTGCTTTTCAGAGAGAGTGGTAGGGAGACAGAGAAAGAGAGAGAGAAACATCAATGTGAGCCAGACACATTGATTGGTTGCCAACTGGGGCTGGAGATTGAGTCTGCAACTGAGGCACGTGCCCTTGGCCAGAATTGAACCAGGACCCTTCAGTCCACGGGCTGATGGTCTAACCACTAAGTAAACCCAGCTAGGGCTCTATTATATATCTTAATCTTTGAGAAGATGAAGTTGTACTAAATAAATTTCTTGTATTGCTTCTTTTAACACACAGCATAAATACTATGTGAAGTCATGAATACTATCTGAAACTATCTATCTTTACTTATCTATCATCTATCTATCCAGTTTATTTCTTTCAGCATATATTCCTTTATACTTAATATAGCCAGGAGTTATGTAGTAATACGAGGGTTACAAAAGTGAATAACCTTTCTTATTCTTCAATTTTTTTTAGCCCAGTGTTTTTATCTAATAACTTCCAGATCTATTTTAGTGATGGTCACTTGAAGGCAGATACTGACATACAGTGCGCACACAATAGCAGTGATATAACTCAAGTGCTCTTTTTAAAAACTAAACACTTGTGCTGGTACCTGGGACAGCTCTTATGGATCCCTCTGGATAGTGTTGATCAATGAGGCCATAATTACTTATTAGTTGCTCCGTGCAGGGCCCTTTCCAAGTGTATTGAAAGAGATGAACAAATAATACTCCTCCCAATCTCTAAAGGAGCCTAAGATTCAGGTGGAGACAAGTGAATAGTAGAGGGGGCAGGCATGACTCCAACCACAGTTACTCAGGGGAATCTGAATGACACAGAGACATGTACACAGGATATTAGAAGCTGAGTAGGGGATTGATAGGTGCAGAGGAGTTGACAGGCCATTCTAATTTGAGCACATAGATGCCATGGAGAGCTTGAGTACCAGATTTTCCCCTGGGCCTTGTGGCTGATGCCCTAATGACTGGCACTATGCCACACTGTAATGACAGACACCAGCCCCTCCTCTCTGTTAGGAGTCAGCAAACTTCTGTAAAAGGCCAGATCGTCAATATTTCTGCCTTTGTGGGCCATGCAGTCTCTGTTGCAACTAAGTACTCAACTCTGCTATTTTAGTGAAAGTAGCAATAGACAATATGTAATAAATGGGCATGGCTATATTCTAATAAAACTTTATTTACAAAAACAGGTGGCAAGCCAGATTTGTGGACTGTCATTTGCTGACCCCTTCTCTAATCTATATATCTAGTGTTTAATTGCCCCTCTTTTCTCTTTGTATTACAAGGTAGTAAAGCAGACACTTTCTAAAAGGAAACTTAACTAAGAAATGAAAATAAACTAGCTCATATAAATCAGCTTAGAAGATAAATGTTAGAGACCAAACAGAAGCCACAGATGAAATTGTATCTACTTCATTTGCTCCCCTCCCCCCCATCTTATCCAATTCCAGTTTTCAGCTTATTTACAAGGATAAAACGAGCTGTTACATTTTGGGTTCAGGGAATATATAGATGTTACTGATTTCCCCATGTTCTGTCTGACCCTCATCTTTTGGGGATAACCAGCCTAGGGTGGGATGTTCCCTAGTGTATGCTTGCATATTTTGAAGCATACGCTATTGTAATCATGCAGTGAATTGTTGTTCATTAATTCCCAACAAGAGTAAAAGAGGCATTTTCTCAGAAGTCATGATCCATATTATACTCAGTGACAAAGCCCATTCTTTTGTGTGGAACATAAATAAGATATTATTAATGAACATGTAGGTAGATTATATTAGAGAGAGCATATCTTCAAATTTGACATTCCGTTTCCCACACGACAGTTTGATTCTATCAATCTTTATGGAATATAAGGTACAATGATAATTTATAATACCTAAGCCCTTCAGTAGATAATAGCTCTCTCACACACAGGAGATAGAAATTATAACAGTAATATTAAGAGAGAGAATTTAATATAAATAATATTCCTAGGCATAAGAAATCTAAAAAGGCAAAAAGGAATCATGTATCAGGGAGGTAGCAACTGTAGGAACTACTAGCACCTCTATGGTTCAGAGAAAGTAAAAAAGGAAGAGAAGGAGGAGCAGGATAAGAAGGCGACACTATTGAAAGTTAGTGGGACTCAGGCCTCGGGGAGGTGGCAATGCTGGGCTGGTGTTGGTGTCCCCGAGCTTGCGGAAGGTGCCCATGGGGCTGGGCCCCACATCTCTAGGAAGACTGATATTTCCGAGGCTACACAGTGAGGCTGGTTCTGAGAGTGTCAGCAAAATTCCCAAGTGGAATCAACTGTTGCTACTGGAACAGAGGGACGCTGCTGGGACAACGCAGCGTCGCTAGGCTGCTGGCGGAAGGAAAAACAAAGCAGCAAACTCCTTTCCGCCCGGCGGGAGTGTCCACCAGCGCCTCCTGCCGGCGGAGCCTGTGGGGGGCAGTGGGTGGCTGAAGCGTGGACACCGCAGAGCTGAACATGAGGGTGGATCTGAAGCTGAGCCCAGGGCTCAGCAGCTGGCTCACACTTTAAGTGTGTGCTCCTGAAAAGCTGCATGTAAATAAAATTTTATTACATGGAATAAAAATTTTCACCAGCTCTTGGAATAACTACAATATACGCTTTATCTATATTCCTGGGGGGGGGGGGGGCGGCTACGGACAATTGACTGCTAGACATTTTAAGTTTTCCATGGCCCTCCTTTCTTTAGACAAGAGGTTGGCAAAACTTTTCTGTAAGGGGCCAGATAGTAAATATTTTCATCTCTGTGGGCCATATGATCTTTATCACACTACTCAACTCTGCCTTTGTTGTGTGAAAGCAGCCATGACAATATACATGGAAATGGCTGTGTTCCAATAAAACTTTATTAACAAAAACAAGGGAAGAGTAAGATTTGACTCACTCTTGCTCTATTACAGTGATTTTCAATCCTGGATGCACATTTAGATTAATCCTGGAAAGGTTTGATTAATCAAAGAACTTAGATGCATATATACATGACCTATGGACACAGACAATAATGTGGAGAAGACCTGGGGGTGGGGTGGGGGTGGATGCCTAGTGGAGGGGTCCAATGGGGGGAAAAAGAGGCACATCTGTAATACTTTCAACAATAAAGAACAAAAAGATTGATGTTCAATTCTAACTTCCAGAAATTGTTATTCAATTGGTTAGAAATGGGGCCTGGGCATTAGTTTGTTTTGCAGTCTCCCTAAGTGATTCAAATGTGTAACCAGAGTTGAGAAACACTATTGTGGACTCCCTGTGATCCCTTAATCAAGTGATCAATCATCAATAACTCTTAAATGCCCTGAGGGGATTCAGTATTTGAAAGAACCCAGAGGTGAATTATTTCATGAAAATACTTTGGAAATTAGAAACATCATTGCCTCATTTATCTTTCATAAGTTCTGATTTTCATATATTAATTTTTTAAAAGTAAGAAGCAAATGTACACATACAAATAAGGCCCTTGTGCATTTGTTGATTTGGAGTAACATGATCTATGACAAGACAGTGGTGTCTTATTCATCTTTGTGTGTTCAGCATCTAGTATATGTCTGGCATGCAATAATGGTCAAAAAATACCTGTTGAAGGAATAAATAAACAAGTGAATAAAGAAAGAAAGGAAGGGATTACCATAGAAATCTTAACCTTCATTCAATTGAGATTGTGCCAAGGCTTAGCTGACTATTACTCTAAGGCCACCACTGATAATTTGTCATGGATATAATAGCCTTTACTTCAATACATAGATTAATTTCTTTCAGGATATGGGGGAAAGCAAGTTATATGACACCCTAAAGTCAGGGTAAGACTTAATGGCCATTTCATTTCCTTAGGCCACACTTGTAAAATTCTATTTTTATTTACAGTCTCACATGCAGAGTCCTCAAAACCCAACAGTATTTTGGATGGCGCAATAGTTTCCATGGCAATCATGTTTCTGGTATTCCTAGTGTTATGAGAAGGGGGAAGGGGGAAGGGGGAGATATAAATACTTAAGATGGTAATATTGTTTTATTGGACCGCTCCAGGCACCAAGACCAATGGCTTGGGGACAATGGGAAGCAGCAGCTGTGACTGCAGTGGGGTTATACCTGGATGTCCTTACTGGGAGAGCAGCACTGCCACAGCTTTATAGTGCAAGGCTTCCCTGTTGCCTTCCACTGTATGTCTTCATCACCAACAAGATCCCCTCCTCTTAAAAACACTCAGCTACTTAGTCCCACTTTTGAATAACAAGATTTGAAATATTTTGAACAGTTTAGATATTCTAAATTGAAGTCAAAGTGGAAAGAAATCATTGTAACTTCCTAAGGCAGCTTTCTCATTACAATGACTCTATAGGTATCATCAGACCGCAGAACAGCTGCCAAATCACATGCCAGTTTCTGTGAATGTTACATATTTTACACACATGTACATTGCACAACTAAGTAAGGGCTCCTGGTACTTACAGACATTTTTTAAAATTTCCTGTGGGAATTCCAGACCTATAGCCTCTAGGGCAGTCCTGACTTTGGTTAGAAAGACAAAAGATGTACAACTTATCATCTAGCTACTCATTTGTTCTCAGCTTTGATTTAAGATTGGAAATACCTGGAGAGCTTAAAAAATCACTGTTGACTAGGTTCCAACCCCAGATGATTTAATTGGTCTAGAGGGGTCCTCTGGCAAGTCCCCCCAGATGATTATACTGTGTATCGGTGCTGGGTAGCCTATTTTTCTAATTCAAACCCTTTTGCTTTACTTCCTATTTCAAAGGTCTTTCTAGGACTAGAACCTTACCTTTTCTAAAGACTAAAAAGCCATCTTTGAGTGCTCTTGTAGCTGAGGCTGTTTACTTGCTTGTTAACCTTTATTCTATCTGCCTATAATTTGAGTTTGGGCTCTTTGTGGAGTCTTTGCTGGACTTACCTATTAAAGTGCACTCTGTGCTGGACCGCCAAGTGCTGCATGCTTGGCTGGGTGGCATCTATTATTTTTCCTATTATCACCACACACAGGCTATCACAGTCTGCATCCCAGCTCTTGCCTACCTTCCCAGCACCTTTTGGGTACCCCAGAAAACAGATCTCATTCATTCTAGGCACCTGCCTTTCTCAGTCCGTTTCATTATGTTGCAGTTTCCTGGGCTGAATCTAATTGTGTCTAAAGATACAAAAAACAACACAGAATTTATATAAGCCTATATATTTTATAGAGAAAAATACTTTTATTCAAAACCTCAGGTATGTGTAAATGATGTCCGAATTCTTCTGACTTTTTTTCAAGTTACGCAGTTAGAGAAGGAAGTAAAAGTTTTCTTCAAGTTTTTTAGAAAAAAGGAAATTCACTTGAAAGAAATATACAAGGTTCAGTTCTAAACCAAAGCCATCAGAATCTTACAAAGAAATTAATTGTATTTATATCTTTCTTTTCCTTACTGTCTACTCCTGCAGCAGAGACAATGCTATTTGTTTATAAAACTGTTTTCTTTACCTCTCCCTGTGCCGAGAGGGAGACTCACTCCCCCGGCTTCTTCAGTGGAGACCACATAGAGGTTCTGTCCATGGGAACGCTGGTGGAGGCCAGCTCAGCCACTCCCAAACCAAGTCTTGAATGCACCCACCCGACTGCCGGTCTTCCCTCCTCCTGCTGCTGCACCCTTGGAGGCCATGTGCTCTAGATGATGCAGAGGCCGGACGGTGGAGTCTCTACCACCATGTATCCTTGACTATGAGGACAAGAGCCTCTCCAACCATCTATGTTGGATTTTTAATGAGGGAGAAATATATCTTGGTTAAGGTGAAGGTAACCAAAACAGTTATGTTTTGGTCACCATATAATAGCCTAGCCATCCAATTAATACATCTCATTTCTAGTTTTCCTTATACTTTGCTTCAAGATATAATTGAAAAAACAATATGAAGTTTGATGTAGAACCATTTGTTGAAGACAAATTACCAAAATCTTTTACCATAGCAGGACTATTTCATATCTATGAAATATTCCTATTACCATAGGAATTTATTATGTTTATAATATCTCCACAGGAAATGAATAATTGACCTATTTCATGCCACACATACACATCACAAACTCTTACAATCACAAATTAACACAGAAGAGAGATCTAACTGCTCCATGTATGTTTCTATAAATTCATAGTGTCATGAGGCCCTGAGATGGAAGTTACCACAATATTAACATGAATCCCACCCTTCTCCTTGAAACTTTTTTTCACTTGGTTTCTAGGCTACTACATAGTTCTGATTTTCCTCCAATCTCAACAGCTGCTCATTCTAAGTCTCTTTTACTGTTTTTTTCCTTCTCATCTCCTTGAACTCTGAAGGTCTGGCTGTCCCAGGCCCCAATCATTAGATCTGTTCATTTTCCACATAAAATACTCACTTGATCATCTAAATTATTTTCATGGCTATAAATATTATATATATACCAGGAACTCCCAAATTTGCATCTCCAGTTTTGATTCTCCCCTCAGATTTTTACATCTGACTTCCTGACATCTCCATTTGGGTGTCTAACAAGCACGCCAAACTTCACACAAGGGAAACTGAATTCATGATTTCTCCTGTCAACCCATTCTTCCTACAGTCTTTCTTGTTTCAGTTGCTCAGGCTAAAATTCAGGGGTTCATCTTTAGCGTCTCTGTCATCTCACACGCTCCCAGACTGACTGTATGGAGTAGAGCCTTCATAAGCATCTATGGTGGAATCAGTTGCACTCTGTCGATGGACACAGAATCCAACTACTGATTTCCCCACTGCTTTCACTATATTCTCTCTTCAGACTAGTGTCTTCTAACTGCACTATCACAATCTATTCTCAACACAGAAGCTAGAGTAATCTTGTTAAAATATAAGTCAAATCATGTCATCCCCTTGCTAAAATCTTCCCACTAACTTCCTATCACATTCACAATAAAAGCCAAAGTCCTTATAATGGCATACAAAGCCCTATATGACAGTCCTTCACTGTCTCTCTAACATTCTCTCATACAGCTTGGTTGTCAAGTTTTTATCTCACCACATATGGATAATTGGACAAATCACCTGATTCCTGTCTCTGTTTTCCCATGTATGAATGGACAATAAAAACTAGCTCATGGGCCTGTTGTGAAAATTACATGAAATACATGAGGTAATATTTGTCAAAACACTTGCTGCTCAATAAATCTCATTTCCCACCCCCCAAATTCTTCCAGGTTGAATCTGTGATCACTTGTCCTGAGTATGGAATTACTCATCGCCTTTGAGGAATAGTTCTCAAGGGAAGTGGGTTTGCCCCTCCACCCCCAGGGTCACTTGGACATATCTGGAAACATTTTTGGTTGTCATAACTGGAGTGGGGCTGCTACTGGCACCTAGTGGGCAGAGGCCAGGGATGCTGCTAAATATCCTACATGTATAGCCTCCCTCACCGCCACAACAAAAATATCAGGCTCCAGACATCATTAGTACTGAGGTTGAAAAACAGTGTCCTATAGCCAGGGCCACTATAATTACTTATATGCTAAAGCTACTTTCTCAGATGGGGTGCCTCAAAACAAGTAACTATCAAAGTGGCTGTACAGAATTAACTGACTCTTTGCCACACTGCCTTGATTTAGCTCCAAGTCTTGCTCCCGAATGGGTTCATAATGGTACTTTTAGATGATATTGCAGTGGAATAGCACAAGAACACTTACAGAGGACAAACAGCTGCCAAACTGGCCAGAGACCAGCTATCTTCCTTTCTAAACTTAAAGCACTCTGATCTTTTGCCTCATGGAGCAGGGGATGAGCCAACCACATATTCCCTTCCCCAGGTTAAACAACAGCTCTATCTATGACAGCTTCAGCAGCAGCAAGAAGAGCTAAATTTATGGGGTGATTGCTGTGTACCAGGCACTATGCTAAACACTTCCCGTGCATTATCTCAATTTGTTTCTCCTTTCACATTCAGCCATCAAATCACATCAGATTGAAGTATTAACCCTTGAAATGAAACTGTGGGGACATTCACTGGGTGCAGGCATTTATTATCGAAAATGGAAAGTGCTATGTAGGTATTATGCTTTGTGTGTTTTCCTTCCCTGGAAAACAAACTATCTGAAGACAGAAATAAGTCACTGACTTTCAGACAATCAGTTTGATGCAAGTATTGTCTATGACTGAGTGAGAAACAACCACATCTCATAGTTTTCAATAGAGAAAATTATGTTGCACTTACTTGTCTTTCAGCTTCTATATTACAATAACCCAAAAGAAAATAACATCACAAATCTTGCAGAGGAAAGATCAAAGGCACTGATTTTATGTAAGACGAAGGAATTTTCCATAAATTTTGATCACTAAATATTTGACTTCGTTAATCAAGAACAAAAGTCTATTTCAGAAAATGTGACTCTACAGACCTCTGCCTCGAGGAAAACAAAACTGAGAATCAAATTCTAGAACAGTAGCAGCTTACACATACACATGCTCCGTTTGCTGCTAATGGTTTCCCATGTTGAAGAAATGCTTATCCTGAGTTGGGAATCCCTGGCTTTGGAATCAGACTTTTATGACTTTAGGTGAGCTACATAATTTTTAAGAGGCTCAATAAAATGGCACTAATGAGACTTACTTTACAGAGCCTTTAGGAGGATTACAGAACAAATAAAGGCAGTGTGCCTATAGTGGATGCTGTATAAATACTATATGCACTCCCCTTCTGCAGAGTTAAAATGTCATTTTCAAGAGATCAAGGTAAACAGCAGCAGTCAGAAGACATATCAACATCACGAAGCACCTTGACATGATGCCCTTTGGCCCCAAATGCACAACTTCACGCCAATTGTTAGAAACATCAGACAAACCCAAAATGAGGGATGCTTTACAAAATAATCGATCAATACTTTTCAAGTTGCAAGGTCATGAAAGACAGAAAAACTATGGAACTGTTATAGACAAGGGGAGACAAAGAGGAAATAATAACTGCATACAAAGGGGGGTCTTGGATAAGATCCTGGAATAGAAAAAGTACATTAGGGGACTAACTGGTGAAACTTGAATAAGTTCTTCAGTTTAGCTAACAATACTCCAATGTTAATTTCCTGTTCTTGATAATTGTGCTATGGTAAGATGTAAACTTTAGAAAAAGTGGGCAAGGGATATAAGGGGACTCTATGTCATTTTTGTAACTTTAATGCAGGTCTAAAATTAGTTTACAGTAAAAGAAGGCAAATCCAATAATTTGTGAGAGCTAAATAACTATATTTATGATTTGTGCTGACTGCATTATTATATTAATTCTCCCAAATAGTGAAGAAGTTTCCACAAAGAAATATTTTTCTTCTCTGAAGAAAATACACACTCTCATACTCACATAAACACATATTAAAATACACATATACTTGCAGGACAATTTGTAAATATATATCAAATACTTTAAAATATACATACATTTTGACTGCTATTCTAGAAATTTATCTCAAGAATATCACAGTACTCTTTTATAATATGTGCTCAATAAATATTACTTAAGTAATTGAATGGATTGAAGTGTATTAAGATATTTTCTACAAGATCATTTATCATAATAGAAGAAACAGCCTCAATCTATGTCAAGAAAAAATTGATTAAATAATGGTAGCTTTCATACAATGCAATAGCTTTTAACTGTTAAAAATGTTGATGTAGAGATTTATTGACATGGAAAGATGCTCAGAAGTTATTGTTAATTGAGAAAAATTCAGGACACAAAATAATCTCATTTTTGTTGAGAGAAATAGACAATATATATCCAGTTTTCAGTGGTTGTCTCTGAATGATGGAATTTTGCATGTGTAACTATGTTAAGATTGAAGTTCAGGCCAGACAAGAAATTACAATAAATACGAAAATCCAAAATGAGTCAGCCAAATCATCATAAGTGATTTTAAAGGAAATTAGTCCAAGTTCTTGTCCCAGGGCTCCCGGACCCATCAACCATATCAAAGCTATAAAAAGGCATCAGAGAGAAGACTTTGTAAAGGAGATTGTTGAAGAAATTTCTCTGAAGAGGACTGGTGCAGAGCTGTGGGTCCTCGCTCCCTTTGCAGGTGAGGCTGGAAGGGGCTCCAGTCTAGTCCCATCCAAGCTGGGAGATCATGCAGGAAAGCACTGATAGAGTTTGAAAGGGGGACTGGTGTCTGACTCTTGCCTGAGAAAGCTTCAAGTCAGACTCCTGCCCAAGAAATGAAAAAGAGGATTCAGGAAGACCTGAGAAACTACTTTGTTTCCAGAGTGAAGAGAGGGCTTCTGTATTTGGATGGCCTAAATTTTCCGTTTGTGGATGTGACACATGCAAGTTGGAGTGTTTCTTGTGGACCATTAGAGAGAGGGAGGGAGAGGAAGAGGGAGAAGGTGTACCATGAAATGCCCAAGGCCTAAGGGAGAAATAAGATGTATCCTCTAGTCAAGGGAACTCAGTGGGGAGTAGACCAGCAGGGGAACAATGAAGGGTGCCTCGCATATCTCAGAAGATGGCTTTAAACATCTTTCAAGCTCAGAGAGCATAACAGTAAAGTGTTATAAGATCAACAGAGCATTCTTCCCTTCTCTTCTCTCTCCTCACATCCAGCTAATTTTAAAGGAGTCATAGGTTTTAGTATAGCTCATGGGTGTTATAATGTGCATTTATATAAAGAGCAACAGTAGGCCAAAGCTCAAACTGAAAATCAGAAGAATTTCCCAAAGGATCAAACTGGAATTGAGGCCCCAGTCAGAAGCTTGGGCGTTCAAGTATTGGTCCTTTTCGTGGCGACAATCTCAGGTTACATTAGTACTAAGGACAGTAAAATAGGATGATCGTTTCAGGTAAGAGTGAGCATAGCATCTATCAAAAAGCAGTTACGGTTCAGCAGAAATATCTGGCATACTGAAATGGAGGCCAATAGCCACCTGCACTTTTATTTCATGAGAATAAAGAAGGATTAATTACAGAGGAAGCTCATATTCTACTAGAGATCTTGGAAGATTTGTACAAATAATTCACATATATAAATTAGTTTTTCACCAATACTGTGCTCATTGGAGAAGATAAAAGCATTGGAATTTAATTGCTAAAGAGATGGCACGTTTATTTTGGGAAGTGTGGCCATTCTTTTGTTGGGGCTACCCTTGTTTCTCTTCTCTCCTAATTCCCTGTTGGCTCATTCCACTACATTTTGACTATCTTTTCACGACAATTATGCTCTAATCAGCTTGACAGTCCTTCAACAGCTGTACTAATTTCCAACCATAAAACTCACACCCACTGCTATTCCAAGCAGAGCGTACCCATGACTGTGGCAGAGCACAGAGACCTCCTGGGAAGATTCAGTATGTACCACCTAGATCGTGGGCAAATGCATTCAAATTGATCTTTTATCTTTGTTAAGGACGAAAATGACAAGCACATTATTTTTGAAGGAGCTAGGCATGCTCTTGCTTTAAATACTGGGAAACACAATTCCACTAAATTCTTTCAATAAAAATATGCAAAATCCTTGTACTATTTTCCCTCCCACATCCAGTTCAAGCACTGGAAGAGCATGGTCAGAAAGCAGGATACTGCACTCAAATGACTGCTGGATCAAGGGACACTACCTTCCTTCTATGGAAGGCAGCATTTGATGCCCACTGAATGTTTGTGCATGACAAACTGGTCTCAATTACACACACACACACACACACACACACACACACACACACACACACGCAGAGAGAGAGAGAGAGACCTGTCTCCCCATTGATTCTGTGCTTATTGAGTGTCCATTGCATTTGTTTTTACACTTATTTATGCCACTTTTCTTTGACATAGCAAGTATGCAATTTAATAAGGAAGAAAATTGCTGTTCTAAGAAACTGAGTTGGGTGCTTTGAAAAAACACTTGTAAAGGCAAGTTTCTCAAACATTGCTGTCAAAAAGTGGGGGGACACAACTATAAAAGATTGGGGAGGCACCTGGCTGGCATGGCTCAACTGTTGAGCATCGATCTAGGATCCAGGATACCAAGATTCAATTCCTGGTCAGGGCACATGCCCGGGTTTCGGGCTTGATCCCCAGCAGGGGGTGTGCAGGAGGCAGCTGATCAGTGACTTTCTCATCATTGATGTTTTTCTCTCTCTCCCTCTCCCTTCCTCTCTCTGATATCAATAAAAGTATATTTAAAAAAAAAAAAAAAAGACTGAGGAGGCTTGTAAAAATTAGAAGCTTTCTGCACCTTGAACGAATTTGCAAGCAGCTTTAAATTCTCATTCCACTTGAGGCTGGCAGCTTTAGTGAGAGGACTAAGGAAGGCCATCTGAAATCTCATTGGCAGATTTCTGCTAAAATAAAAACTCATGGCCCTATATGGAAAAAATTGGTAAGTGCTTATATACAGCTGTATTGTTATTTAAAGTAGTTTATTAAAATAAATATTAGTTTTATGATTACTTACTTTAACTTTTCAATTTAACAACCAGCTTCCAGTCCTGAATGAATTCAAGAAAAGAATTCTACCCTCTGACTTAGAGCAGAGGTTGGCGAACCTCAGCCCATGGGCCAAATCCTGCCTACCCAGTTTTTACATGACCCATGAGCTAAAAATAGTTTTTCATTTCTAAATGGTTGAAATATATTAAAATTTTTATTTACATTTAAAAATATTTATTAAAATTTTAAATACATATTACACTTTTTAAAGTTTTTTGCTGTTGCTAATCCTCACCTGAGGATATTTGCCATTGCTTTTTAGAGAGAGTGGAAGGGAGGGAGGGGAGAGAGAAAGAAAGAAACAGACAGACAAAGGGAGAGAGAAACATCGATGTGAGAGAGACACAATGACTGGCTGCCTCCCCCACACGCCCCAACTGGGGCAGATCCAACGTGCAACCAGGTATGTGCCCTTGACTGGGAATTGAATCTCAGACCCTTTGGTCTGTGGGCCAATGCTCTAATATTAAATATTAAAATAAAAAAGAATATTTTGAGATACAGTGGTACCTTGGTTTTCGAATGTGATCCGTTCCAGGAGCCCGTTTGGGTTCTGAAACGTTGGAAAACCCAGGGATCCACAGCCGACAGCTGGGCCTCAGGATCCTGCCCGCAGTGGGAGCCATGGGGCATGTTCGACTTCCGAGGCGAGTTCGAAAACTGAAGCATCGCCTTCCAGGTTTACGGCGTTTGTAACCCGAAATGGTCGTCAATGGAGACGTTCGGAAACCGAGGTACCACTGTATATTAAAGTTATATAAAATTCAAATTTGTCTATTAATACAATTTTAATGAAACTCAGCCATGCCCAGGCTTTTAAGCATTGCCTAAAGTTGCTTTCAAGCTACAGTGGCAGAGTTGAGCAGTTGGGACAGAGATGGCCCACAAAGCCAAAAATATTTCCTGTGGTAGGTGGGAGGCATTTAAGGCTGCTCTCACCCCTCAAGGCTCTGTGGATTAATGTTGCCTTTCTAGGGGTTAGAATTCACACTTAGACAAAATGCTCTTTTTGGCAAACAGTTTTCTATGTCAGAACTGACTGAAAAGAATCAAGAGTGACCTTTTTAAAAAACACATTTTATTTTATTCTATTTGTTTTGTTTTCTTTTTAAATTTTTATGGAATGTATTGGGGTGACATTGGTTAATAAAACTATATAGGTTTCCGGTGTGCAATTCTATAATATATCATCTGTATACTGTATTGTGTGTTCGCCACCCGAGTCCAGTCTCCCACCATCACCATTTATCCCCCCTCTACCCATTACTACCCCCACCCCTTTCCGTCTGATAATCACCACACTGTAGTCGGTGCTTAATCCCTTCCCCTATTTCCCCCCCAAACCCCTCCCCTCTGACAGCTGGCAGTCTGCTCTCTGTATCTATGAGCGATGCACATTATTTACTTGCAGAAAGGCTTTGCTTTGGTACAGACAACTCTGAGCTCATCTTTCCCCTTCTGTTTCCTTTTGGGCCAAGTTGTCTGCTAGCACAAAGCAGCTCCTTTCCTTTGTTTCTCTCTGAAGGAATGATGTAGGTGAGTGGCCTGGAGAAAATTGATTTTGTGTGTGTGTGCTTGTGCATCTTGCTTTGATTTTCCTTTTGGAGTTGACAGATAATCCTCCTTTCTGATTTACTAGAAAATACTGGTATTCAGAGTTAGGTATTGAACAGCTGAATGTATGACTTAAAAAGGGAGAAGAAAAAAATCAAAATCACATTGATCTCTCTCTCCTTTTTGGCAGGAAGAAGTCAGAGACAAAAGAGAAAATAGGAAGGATGTAGAATTGCAAGCTTTTCTGAGGCAAAGCAGTGCCTTACAGACTATTAGAGAGTGTTCAGGGGGACTTCATATTGCTCTGATGGAACAGGACCAGGGTGATACAGGATAATCAGCTTATGGTGTAACAGGTATTAATGGAAAGTGCTGACTGAGGAGCTGAGGTACAACATGCAGCTATCTTAGATTTCAGTCCCTACAAGTAGAGCCCGAAACAGATTTTGTATAGTTTATTAAGAGAGTGCTTAGAGAAACGGCCTGTAAAGGCGTGGAGAAAGCAAGATAGGGAAGGGGAGAGATTAAGCAAGAATTGGTTCCATGTAAAGTGTAGCCTTGGCTTGAACCCTTGGGGAGCACCGGAGCATGAATAGCACCACAGAGGTGGCCCTGCCCAGAGGCAAGGAATCAGGGCTTTAGCTCCCTCACACCACAGTCCTGAGGCAGCTTGGGTGAGGGAAACTCCCAAGCACCTCTAGCAAGGCTGATCCAATTGCCAAAGGCAATCCTCCAGAAGGGAAGTGAGCAGAGGCATTCGCAGCAACCAATACCAAAGGTTATGGGATTAGATTCCAAATGAGGTTGTGAGGCCAACCATCCCGCAACACTTGCAAAGAGTAAACAACTCTTAAGCTTCTCAGCCTCCACCAGAGGTTAAGGGTGTTGGGGCAAATCTTCACTGGCAGGATAGAGCCAGCAAGGCCCTGTCTTCTATTTTATTGTACAACAGACCAGACCCAGGGGAGCGGAACAAGATCCTTCAAATGAAGATTGAAGGGTTCATTATTATATGAGACTGACCTCTCTGATTGGAGACTGTGTTCTGAGATTTAAATTGATCATGGACTTTGTACTGTCTAAGAATAAATAGAAAAGTCATTGCATCTCCCTGGGCAAGAGAAAAGCTAGCCCCAGCTGGAGGAATTTAAAGAGGGCAATGGGAAACAAAAATGTACTTGCTTTGTGAGAGCATCCCATTAGTCCTGCTGAACAGTGCATCACTCTCTGTAGAGACACTTGAATTGCTTACTTAAAACTTGTGGCCATTGTTTCTAGAATTGATCAGAAGTCTCAAATCCAAGGAAAATAATTTTCATGTTTATATTCTAAAGTTTGTGTCTTGGAGTCTATTTTAAAACATCAAATTTAGAAATGCATATTTAGAGAGAGGCAGAAGAAAGAACTCAGAGACCCACCAGGTTGCTGATAGTTTTCCAGTTTCCAATGTTGATCTTCTGTGAGCTCTAAGAGATAAACTTGTATCTCTCTAATAAACCTTTGCTTAGCTGGTTTGAATGGACTTATGTAATTTACAACCAAAATATTTTAAGTAACACTTGTTAAATGGGAGGGTCTTAGAAGCAGCGGCCTAGTTCCATGTGGGTTGGATGCAGAAAATGAGAAGGAATAGTTCAGGGACTTACTTTGAAGCTTTGTTTTCAAGGCATTCATACTACTTTTACTTAGTTTATCTTTACCTGTGGTGGCTTTGGGGATGGGAGGCTAATGGAAATTATGGAGGTCCTCAGAGTATACTTCCCAAGCCATCTTTGGGAGGTTGCTTTTGGAAGACAGTATAATTTTCCTCTGTTTCACAGATGAGGAAAAACAGACCCAGAATTTCAAGTAAACTGCCACAGATCACAGTTGCCAAGTGGCCAGCCCTGGAAGCCTGCCCTGTCTGCCTCCAATGACCTGGTTTCCTCACTCCTCCCCAGAATGGTGGTAAAGATCCAGATTTGGGGAGACGTCGCTTCAAATGTGTCTGCTGTACGCATCATGGAACAAAGCTTTTGTTTGGAAAGATCTGAAAGGCTTTGGAGGAAGGGTACTTGTTTCTGCTCCTGTAATGCAATTAGCCTGTTGAATGTGAGGTGAGAATAAAATGTTTTTCCCTGTTCAGTCTACCCATTTTTAAGAGCACACAGAGAAGCAAGTCTACTGATGGTGACCCTAATGTGCGTGGGGAAGCCCCCCAGAAATGAAAACATTAATTTATCTCAGTCTAGTTATTACTTTGGCTCCTTCCTTCCCTCTTAGTGTAAATTGCTAAGAATGTGAGACTATGTCCTAAGTGGAGGTTTGTTATCATTTTGCTTAATTAATAACATTCTCCGAGGCATGGAGCTGTAATTATTTCCTCCCTTTCTTATGCCCCTTAGTTCAAATCCTCACTTTTATTTATAAAACTACCCTCACTGCTGCTGCCAGGAGGGTAGATATTTCTTGTTCTTTGATTTTCACTGTATTGGAACAGATTTTCATTAAATTTTGTGGCAATTATTTGTACAACATTTACAGGACTCTCTAGATGGCAAGATTCTCATCTTGGGCAATTTTCCCTGAAAGAGATTTGGATCATGTAATTTTAAAATTCTATAAACTGCAAAGGGAATAAATTATTATAAAGTTTTTTTTTTTAAACCAAGCAGCCGGTTTCATTATCATTTTCCCCCTTGAGTGTATGTTGATATAAATAGTAAGCTTTTGCATTCAAGAAAATAATAGTTTTACATACAAGGTGCATCAGAGAAACTAAGGATAATAGTACCACTATCCCTGTAAGTTCACGAGAGGAGTAAAGGATCTGCATTTACCCTATGCAGATACTTTATTCTACTTGAGATGAATTTCTTTGGACAAATTCAACATCAAAATCTTGGGCAATGAAAGTCCTTCTATTAAGTTCCTTATAAAACATCAAAATTACTTTTCAAGGTAGAAAACACTAAAATAATACCTAATAATAATAGTAAATATTTATGTCTGACCCTGTGCCAAGTTTTTTATATGCACTATTAAATTTTTATTAATATTTTTAAAGCATTTAAATTGAGATATGATTGACATGTCAAAAACCATACATATTTAATGTATACAACTTGCTGAGTTTGGGGATAAGAATACACTTAGAAAACTATCATCAGTATCAAGGCCATAAGCATATCCATCACTTTCCAAACTTTCCTCCTGTTCCTATTATTATTATTTTGATGTATACTATTCTATTTAATTTTTATAAAAATCCCTATGATTTAGTTATTATTATTATCTCCATTTTATAGTTAAGGGAACTGAGGCTTGCAGATTTTTCAGTCTCATGCCTTTTAATAGGCAGAATTGGGATTTAAACCTTTACCTGTCCAATTTCAGATCTTAATTTCTTTCTTATGCCACCTCTCATCCCAGCATAAGAGAGGGGAATCTAGGGAGTCAATTAAGCTTGGAACAAGAAACCTTTACTATGGCGTTATCCAATTAGAGAGTGAGCTAAAAGAGGAAAGCCAAAGAGCCAGCTTGAGTTCCTTTATTTGGAAGAGGATCTAGAGGTGCTAGTAATTTCATAGGTGCTCTCAAGGTTAAACTTTTCTAATCCAGAAATAGTTCACAAATGGTGACACCATACATATAGCTACCCCAGGGCCTTTGTATTAGCTGCTCTCTCTGCCTGAATATTCTTAACTAAGGTATCAATATGACAAACTCCTTTACCTCCTTGACATCTGTGCTCAAATGTCAACCTCTGAATGGGCCTAACCTGACTATCCCATTTAAGACTAGAAGTCCCAAGCCCCAGAACTTCTGATCCCCCTTTGCTTATTGATTTATTTTTATTAAATGCACTGGGGGGTAACATCGGCTAATAACATTAGGTAATTTTCAGGTGTACAAGATTATAATTCAACATCGGTTAAAGGTGATATGTGTTTTATTTCTACTAGCACTTATCACCTTTTAACACACTATCTAATTGACTTTACTATCATCTATTGTATATACATCCTTCCCCACTAGAATATAAACATTCCAAGGAAAGGGATCTCTATTTTGTTCACTGATGGACCCCAAGTTCCTAGAACTGTGCCTGGCACACAGTAGACATTCAATAAATTTGGCTTGATGAATAAATCAGGAAGATACATTCCCAGGAATTATAAACAAGTAATTGGGAAATCTGGGAGGTCGAGAGCTTCACCTGAGGTGAAGTTCAGAGCTTTCGTGTGTGTCACTGAATTATCTCTCTCTCTCTCTCTCTTTCTCTCTCTTTCTCAGACACAGACACAGATGCACACACACACACACACACACACACACACACACACACACACACACACACACCCCTACAGAAACACGCATACACACACACATTCCTTTCCTTGTGAGGCAAGGCCATTGGCATATTTTAGTGGTGGCAATTCATTTTGGAGAAATCACATTTACATTTCTCCGGCAAAATGAACATAAAGTCATTTTCTCTGCTCTATAATGCAATTGTAAGATGCCCAGTTGCTCTAGTAATCCATGTTGGCCAGCACACCAAATGATCAAAGTGGGGAGCAATGAGCAACAAAAAACTAGAAATGGTTTTCTTATTCAGAAAGCCTGCTCACTGTGAATTGACTGGATCTTCCAAAGCGAACTATAATCTATTCCACTCCCTATCACTTACAATGGCTCTCTCAGCCAGTACCAATGACTGTACCTTACCGCACAATGTAGATCAATTAATAAAGACATCTGGGAGGTAACTGGGTTATAAAGGTGTTAAGAGTTTGTAAGTCAAGTAAGCCCATGAGCTTTGGGGCAGAAAGTGAGAGACAGAGGAGAGGAAGGTTATTAAGTGAAACAGGGATCATCATTTCAACCAGACTCTGAGATGAACATGAAGAGAAAGCAGGTAGACTAGTTAAAATAGAGCACTCCCTACAGTGGGTCCTGCAAGGGTACCTGAAAAATCTTAGAGGTAATCTGCAACAGGTCTTCAAAAGTCAAACCCTAGAACAGGGGTGAACAAACTACAACTCACTGGCTAAATCTTGCTTTACATCTGTTTTTGTATGGTCTGCAAGCTAAGAATGGTTTTTATATTTTTAAGTGGTTAAAAGAGCAGAGGAAGATTAATATTTGTAACACATGAAAATTATATGAAATTCAGATTTTAGTGTACGTAGGTAAAGTTTTATTAGGACATAACCACACTAATTTGTTTACATACTGTCTATGGCTGCTTTTGTGCTACATTAGTAGAACGCAGTATTTGTGACAGAGACTCTGTGGACAAAGTCTACAGCATTTACTATGTGCCCCTTACAGAAAAGTTTGCCTACTCCTAACTTAGAACTTCAGTTACTTTTTTATGTTTTTGCATTAGAGATGCACAAGGTTTCTTTCCTACAGATACTTTTTCTTAATAAAATAAATCTTATAACAATATATTTATGATATTATAATATCTCTTATACTCTTTCTAATTTTGCTGTTGCACAGCCTTGTTAAATGTCTCGTCTTACAAACAGCTCATCATCTGAGAGCTATATATCTGACAATAAGTAATAAGCATTATTCATTAATTGAAGTAAGATTCCAATCTTATTGAGTTTTCCTTCAAATTGTTTTCAATTTAATAAAGCTGAACTGTACCTAATAGAGAATTAAATGTCTAAATTTGACTCAAATGTCAAAGCCGCCCTTCTCTTTGAGACTTTTATTAGAATGTGCTGAATTTTTTTCTTAAGCCAGCAAGAGGTACATAGGCTATAAAACCTCTCCCAAATGAACTTGAACCTTTTGGATCACTGCTGTGGGTGCAGGAGAAGATGGAAATCATGAGCTCCATTCTGAGGGTGCAACAATCAAAAGAGTTTAGCCTTGTCTGGGGCTGTAAATACACCCGAGTGTTTCCATCTCTACCAGCTGTGAGGACAAATATGGTTTTATTAATATTACTACAAATATGGCTCTATTAATATCAATACCAGATTTCCCTTAGCTCCCTGCTTCCATATGCTTATACAGAAATGTCAGTGCCTTGCAAATTTCCCCTCTCCAGGAATGTTGGGGGCCCTCATGGTTGCCTTGTAGGCATCTGTTTATGAGACTCAGTAGGGTCTCTGAAAGTACAGGTCCTAAATCTTCTAGAGGGCTGTGCAGTGGAGTCATCAGACCAGTTATAGCTGCCTCTGCCACCTCAGTGTTGCTGAGCTGGAGATTCGCTGCCTCTGTGGAACTTTCCACAACCCAGCTGGCCCTGAATGCCCTGCAGGGGTGTGTCACAGCTGCTCCCATGAGGCAGAGATACAGCTGCTGCTTCCAAAACCTCATTCCTATGGATCACTTAATGGCAGCATCCGAACAGGCCCCTTCAAGGCGAAAAGGAGACTCATTTGGGTCTGTCCCACTTCAAGGCTGCTTGGGAACTAAAGTGTCACAAGGTTTAGGAGACCCACAGTTCCCACTCACACTTATGGCTCTTCTGCCTTCCTGAGTACATCACACCCCAAGGGTGATGAGTTCCCAGAAAAGCTAAATGTACTATCTCCTCTCACCCTCACGTCTGGATGCTTGCTCTGGAGTTCATCCCATCATCATAAATTCACTCCCAAGGGACTGGTCAGCTCTGCCTGTCATCCATCCTTCTTTGGAGCCTCACAAGTGTGTTGAGCTTATTTATACAGATCTGAACTCAAGCTGTGGTCATGGTTAAATATACCTCACTTCACCTCCCAGTCCCCAAGAAAATACATTGATACAAATAAATGTGTGTGTGTGTGTGTGTGTGTGTGTGCTATCCATGAAACTTTGAAATCTGACCAAACCAGGGACCCCTGTTATAGAAAACCAATTTATTTTGTGTGAATGAAAGGCTAGATTATGGTCTACTATGAGAAAAAAGTATATACAATTTTTTACATAAGTTCTTTATTTTGAGAAAATTATATGAATAATAGGTGCTTTTATGATGATTTTAATAGATGTTTTGGAATGGGTGAAAAATGCTACATTTAATAAGGTTTTTAAAATTTTTTATTCATTTATTTAAAAATATTTGTTGTATATCTAAAATGTGTCAGGCACCGGGGATGCTGTGGAGATATAAAAGGTCCCTGCCCTGATGGATCTCACATACTAGTGGGGGAGTAATAAACAACTAAAAAAACATATAATTTTAAAGTTGTGGCAATTTTCATACAGCAAATTAAAGCAGGGTAAGGGGGTAGAGAGTGACAGCTGGGGAATGCTACTGTAGAGAGACAGGATGAAGAGAGAAGGCCTCTATGAGGATGGAACTTTACAGCCAAGACTTGAAGGAAGTGAGAAAATGAGCCTTGAGCTAGTTTGGAAGAAGACATGCAGAAGGAAAGCATGTGCAAAGGCACTGGGAGTAGGTTAGCACAGAGAATGGATGGAGCTCCTAGGCCAGCACAGATGAGCATTCCTTTAGGGAAATCTTCAACCTGAATCATACTCTCTTCCTGTTTCCCTTTCAGAAAGTTTAAGTATGCTGCCTGAAACTATTCCAAGAAACAGCCCCCAACAACAACAAATCATTTATGAAGAGCTGTATGTTCCAGAGATTTACATAAGTAATTTACAATATTTAAAATGATCCTGCCTAAGTGGACATATTTATCTTCATTTTAGATTAATCATGTGACGTGCCCAAGACCACACAACCAATAAGTGGTAGAACTCAAGTCTTTTGAGGTCCAAAGCCTGGGCTATTTCCATTATTTAAAAAGTTTTCAGTCTTCTCCAACCTCAGCTTCTTTCTTCATATTAACTATCCTGTACTAGATGAATTCTGTGGCTCAAATGAAGACCCAGTTGGCAGAAATAAGGAGAATGGAAAAAGAAGGCTGCTGGGGCAGGGATCTGGGTAAGGCACAGGTGACTGTATTGCTTACACCGACTTTGAATGCCTCTGTCCAGGCCCTGAGAGTGAGCACACAGTGGAAAGCCTTGATGACAGAAATAGGGGAAGCTCATATGCCTCATTGGCCTGCCGTTATCTAGGTCCTAGGAGTTTAGGACCTAGAGGCTGGGAGTCTCACAGCCTACAAAGAGGATTTCCCTGAAGTGGGCAAATTATGATAGAGAAGGGCCTGTGCACTTACTGATCCAACAGGCTTTCTGCCTCTACAAATTAGGTTCTCTAGGTCATTTGTTCTGTCACCTTCAGTCTGTTTATGGTGGTCAATAGCTGAGAGTGTTCCATCTACTGCAGTGAGTCTACCAGGACCAGCAAACTCAATGCCATGACCTTGGACCAAAAGTTCTCCCCTGCAAACAGAGGGGTGGTTCTCCCTGACAAAGTACCCTAGACACAGCTGGAGGAGGTGTTTTTTTCTTCCAGATTTTCTGTAGTGAGATTTTATGGTTGTGCAGGTCCTAACTCATCACGAATTGTGGTTGTATGGAATCTAGTTATTTTCTTTTGTAACTCCAGCTTAGAAGGGTAGGGAGCACTTTCCCTTCTGCCTTCCTGAGAATAGGGATCTGTTTTATGTTTGTGAAATACCAACCATGCTCTTGAAGTTTCTTAAGTCCTTTGCCTCCAAATGGGAGTCTTAATTAGTTATGTACTCATTATTCAATGAGTGTAATTGTTCACAAATCCAATCATTTATTCATAACTCCTTTCATTCTTTTGCCCTTTGGGCCATCCCACTCAATTATCTAATACAGAGAATGTAATTTAACAGTTCTTGGCATCTGCACATGGCTGTTCAGCATTATTCGAAAAAAAATCACACACTTGTGAAGACTAGTACAAGAATGGAGTAACTGTTATGACAAACTATCCCTTAATTTTTATCAGATTTATACAGTAAAAATGAATGTCTCACTTACATAAGAGGGCATCATGTGTATTCTCACTCAGATGGTTCTCCTGGGAGCCTCCTTTTCAACTGCTGTCTCAGGAAACCAGGCTCCTGCCCGGTTGTGGCTCCATCTTTTCTAAGTCCTTGGAGTCTTTTCTATTCAACCATCTAATGGAAAAAGAAATGGAAAGGCCACATATATGAGGATTGTGGAGAGTCATGAAGGGGGCTTATATCCCTTCATCTCACATTCTTTTGGTTCAGACACAATTATTTGACTGTATCATAGGCTGGAAAATGCAGCCTCGCTGGCTACCCTGGAGGAAAGGGAAGTGAACTGGTGAATAACTGGCAATCCACTGTAAATTTACGGTCTTTAAAATCAATTAGGGTGCTGCCTGCCCAGCATCCTATGTCGCCCTAGCTAGTTCTTTCTCTTATATCAGTTATTTCAAATCTTAGTGTTCCCCCAATTTCTAACCCTACCATATTTCCCATTACTCTTTTTAAAAATAAAATATGTCAGACATATGGAAAAGTATAAAGAATGAACTTCACTTGCATATCCACCACCCACTCAGGAAATAAAATATTGCAAAGACAGTTTAAGCTTTCTATATATTTATCCCTGATTCTTTTTTAGGAGGTAATCTTGTTTGTTATTTAACAAAGAAAATAAAAGCCCACTGTATTTTAAGTCCCTCAGTGTTCTGCCTTCAATAATGCAAACACCCCTGCTTTCATCATAATTTCCTCCCATTTCTTGTTGCTACAGGAGAGCAATGTCTCTCCTCTCCTTAGCCTATTCCTTCTATTTGTTCTCTCTCTCTTCCCCATCACCAGATATCTCACTCTTTTCTTATCCCCTCTCCCTGTCCATCAGTTTCTTCCTTCTCATCAACATTTAATTACCTGTGGTCTCTTCCAACTCACTTACAAATACAAAAGCAAAACCTCAAAACTCTATATGACTTCTTGTGTATCTCCAGGCTCACTCTCCTCTTCATGAAAATTCATTGTGAAATGACTGCTGCTCATACTTCAATACACTGTAACCTGGATTCCATCCCACAGCTACAGGGAACCAACTCTATCCCAGCCCATTACAGCACTGACTCAAGCCAATGAACATTTCTCACTCCTTATCTTCTTTAAGCTCTCAGCACATTTGACCCCATGGATCTTCTCCTTGAAATACTCTTTCCATGGCTTCTCTCTGCTCTTTCTCCAGATCTTAGTGCATTTGTTCTTTACACTCCTTTAAATGACAATAATTGTTAAATGATTTTTCCTAGATCATCTTCTCTTCTTTTATATATTTCTAAGTGATCTCATCCATTGATCCTTGTCAGCCCCAAGCCTAAATCTCTCCCACCAAAACCAACCAACCAACCAAACAAAATGAACAGCACTATCAACATCTATGTGGAATCTAATGAACAAAATAAACTGATGAACGAAACAGAAACAGAGACATAGAACTATTGAAGAGTCTGACAAATTTTAGAGGGAAGAACTATTGAAGTCTGACAAATTTTAGAGGGAAGGCAGGGGTGGGGGAGTGTGGGAGAGAGATTATTCAAAGAACTTATATGCAATATGCATAACCTATGGACACAGACAACAGTGTGGAGAAAGCCTCGGGGGGGAGGGCGAGGGTGGATGCTAGGTAGAGGGGATCAATGGGGGGAAAAAGGGGGACATCTGTGATACTTTCAACAATAAAGATAAAAAAGAGAAATAAAAAAATGATAATGCAAAAAAATAAAATAAATAACAATAAAAATAAAAACACGCCAGCCCAGCCAGGCATGGCTCAGCGGTTGAGCATCGACCTAGGATCCAGGCGATTGGGGTTTGATTCCCAGTCAGGGCACATGCCCGGGTTGTGGGCTTGATCAATGACTCTCTCATCATTGATGTTTCTCTCTCTTTCTCTCCCTCTCCTTTCCTCTCTCTAAAATCAATAAAGATATATTTTTTAAAAAAAGAAAAAAACAAAACACCCATACCAAACAAAATTCGTCTCTCAAATCTTGCTGTGCCATCCACCTACTTTGCTGTTCCTTCTTAGTTGAAATTTTTAATAATGGTCTACAAATGTCCCTCTACTTCCTTACCTTCCACTTTTTCCTCAGCCCATTCTAACACACTGGCTTCTACTTTCATGACTACCACGATGGCTCTGGAGAAGAAGGTTGTTGGTAATCCTCATATTGCTAAACCCAGTGGACATTTTTAGCCATCTTTTCCCTGACTTCTTAGTAAAATAAAGCCTATGGAGTGAATGCTTCTTAAATAGCCTTGAATTCTCTGACACCACACTTTCCCTCCCACCTCTCTGACTACTACATCCATGCCACTGTGGGATCATCTCAAAATATTTCTCTTAAATATTAGATCTTTCAAGGCTTGATCCTAAGAATCCTTTTATTCCCCCCTCAAAGTCTCCCTGCCCCCTCAAAGTCCCCTTGCCCTTGAATTCAGTTACTATTTATATCCTGATGATCCACAAGTTTATGAAATTTCTGGTCAGATCTCCCTTCTGAACTCTAAACCTGTATATTAAAATTCTCCCGCAACCTTACCACTTGCATATTTTAAAGGCTTCTCCAAGTCAATATTTCCAAAAACTTATATCTTGCATTTCTTTATCTAAATCTAGATCTAGTCCCCCACCATTTCCTGTTTCAATGAATACCATCATCACGCATTTAGATACACAAACCAATACTCCCCCCAAATTCACCCTGTTGTCTTGTTTTACTTTTCAAATATCTTCCAAATCTGTCCATTTCTCTCCATACCTACCAATACTCCTTTATACATATATTGCAAGAGTTTTCTTCCCCTCCCTGTGATCCTGCCATACTGACTTTAGAGGCTTTTAAACTAGGCCCACTGCTTCTGTCCCTTTTCCTGGAACATTCTCTTTTCCTTCTCCATCTCTCCCTATGACTTTGGAAACCCCTATCATAATTGTGATCTCAGTTTAAACAACTTTTTTTCAGGGAATTGTTCCTTAATTCTTCAGGCTGGATCAAGTTTATTATATACTCTTATGATTTACTGTATCTTTCTTTTGCAGTACTAAAGACAGTATATTTATATTTGTGTGATTATTTGACCAGTTGAATCTCTGTGAGATTACATAGCATATTCTGTATTGCTGAACTCCATGCTCCTGGCCTGTAGTACAGCACATGATACACATCAGGTGTTCAGTAAATGCTTAAGTGGTTCCAAATACCAACTGTAGGCTGACAATTGCCAAAACTATCTCCAACCCAAGTTGCTCTCCTGAGCTTCAGATCTACATAACCAACTCTTTACTGGAATCACTGATTGGGTGTTTCACTGGCATCTCAGACTTAACAAATCCCAAACTATGCTTACTACCTCCTCTACACCCAAACCTCATTCTCCTCTAATGTTTTAAGAGAATGATTCCCCTCAACATTTCACTTGCCAAAATTAGACACTGAACATTGGCTCTGGACTTTTTTTCCTCTCATCTCTCTCTTTTGATAAAGCAGTGAGTCCTATTGATTCTGTCTCTCAATTATGTTTCCAATCTGTCCAATTATACCCAACCTCATAGTCCCTATTCTAGTTCAGGATATTATCAGCTCTAGCCTGGATCACTATAAATGCCACTTTACTAGCCTCCATTCCTTCAAGCTTTGTGTTACTCCTAGTATTAACCTTAATAAACAGTAATTTGTCTAAAATAGAAATCTGATCATACATCTGCTTCAAAGACCTAGATAGTTTCTCCTCAGTCAATAAGGCTTATAAAATTCTAGAGGACCCAGTTCTTGCTTGGCTCTCTATCCTCACCTTTCACCCCTCTCCTTCCATATTCCATTCTTCACCCATCCTAGACCATTTCCCTTTTATTGAATGTGCCCTTCTCTCTTATTATACCTTCAGATTTTCTGTATTAGTAATTTACTACTGCATAACAAATCATTTCACAATTTAGTGTTTTATAACCGCAATCATTTATTACTTCCCATGAACCTATAGGTCAGCTGGGTAACTTTTCAGATTTGGCCAGATTCATCTGATCTCCATTGGAATAGCTCATTTTTTCTTTGCTCAGTAGGCCACTAGGCTAGTCAGAGGCTGGCTGGTCTAGAATGATATAGCGTGGCTTCATCTGGCTCTTCTCCATATGGTCTCTCATCCTCCAGTAGGGAAGCCCTGGTTTATTCTCATGATGGTGGCAGAGTTAAAAAGAAAGAGCAGAAGCATGTAAAGCCTCCTGACACTAGGCATGAAACTGACATACGATCATTTCCGTTGCATTCTGCCAGCCAAAGCAAGTCACAAGGTCATCTCAGATTCAACGGGTTGGAAATGGACTTCACCACTTGACGGGAGGAGCTACAAACCCACATTGCAAAGGAGTGTGTACATAAGTAGGTGGAGAATCTGGGCCATTTTTGTAATCAGTGTACCTACTCACATCATCTTTCACATTCCTTTTGCAGAGAATACCTGTACCCCAGCCCTTCTTTTTAATAACTCATAATTGTCTCTCTGGTCTCAACTTAGATATCACCTTTGGGAAGCTTTCAGATTCCTCTAGATGTTTCTCCTCTGGATCTCATCATTATAGCACACATATTAAATCCCTGACTACTTGTCTGATTCTCCAATTAGAACATGAGTCCTTGAGGACAGAAACTATGTGTTATTTGGTCATCTCCTGGCACAATGCCTGGTAACAGCAGGGGCTGTTATAGGTAAATTTAAATTTAAAATGTACAGTAAAAATCAATCAAGAGAGGTTTCAATAAGTAAATTTAAATGTAAAATGCACAATAAAATCAATCAATATCAACATGTGCTTCCACTGCTACTTAAATCTCTGATTAAAGATAAAATAGCAGGAAATATTTCCGGCAACTCACCTTTCTCCCTTTCTTTTCTTTTTTTCTTCTTCAGTAGAAGGAAGGGAGTAGGATTTGAACTTTACTGTGTGATTCTACTTATGCAGTGATCACAAAAATGCAATATAAACACAAGAATAATGGGCATGAATCTACTTTATTTTCTTAGTGGGGTAGAAGTATTTGTTTCAAGCCCCCTTTTCACTGCACTGCTCTCTACTCGTCACCCATCTGATAAGAAGTATTGCACTGCTTTATCTATAAATTACTTTTTCTCAGGGCTCAGTAATTTTCATCACTAGTCTTATATCTTCTGCAAATCCTCAATGTCTCACAACAGAGCTAATTCTGGTATTCATGGCACAGTCTCTAGAGCAGTGAGGTACAAAATGACTCCAAATTCTTTCACTCCGCTGGCTTCCCTTTTGCCATCTTATCACATTCATTACCAAGTTGTTATTGACTTTTCTTAATCACTACTCTCACTTTTTAATTTACTTTCCTCTTGCTGTAGCTGCTTCCTCAACCACACCTCACCTCATCCCACACAAGTACATGGGAACTGACAATTTTCTAGTCACATTATTTTGCTTTCCCATCTACATATTTTTTTCCTTGCAAATTATTATTTTAAGCATCTGTCAAACAGGAAAGGCTAATCCCCCATCCCCATATAATTCATTTTAATAGCATCTTTAAGCAAATCGAGGTTAATATCATTCTCTCCCACTATGTACCCACTTCTATGGTTCCCATCATTGTCACCGCCACACATTTTCACGACTCTTCACAAACTGCCCTGAGGTTAACTACCATTTATCACAAAAGAGAGTATTAGCAATTAGGACAACCCATACAAAAAGTATTCCTCAGAAACTCCCTACAAAGAACATTAGAGTTCATCAACTGGGGCTCTAATTCAGTAAGATAACTCTCAGCTTCTCAAAGTGATGGAACAAACTCTATGTGAGCCACTATTCCCAGCTCACTGAGAGCCACTATTCCCAGCTCACAATTCCAGAAGGTTCAGTATTCAGAAGTCATGCCAGAGTAGTCCTGCTTACCTTTTTGACAAGTTTCAACACCAGGACTTCAGTAAACTATTTGGCCAAATTTCCTTGGAGTCTTGAGAACCATAAGGAAGAATATAGACATGACTGTACTATGGCTACATTATTATGTGGGTGGCTAATCATTCCTACACATAGAAAGTTGATTAATGGGGCTGAAATCTTTTTTATAAAGGACCAGGTAGTACTTATTTTAGGTTTTGTAGGATGAACTACTCAAGTCTGCCACTGTAGCCCAAGATGAGACCTAGATAATACATGAAAGAATGAGTGTGTTCGTTTTCCAATAAAATTTCATTTACAAAACAGACATGGGCTGGATTTGGCCCATGGCCATAGTTCACTGACCCTTGTCTTAGGGTCTAAGCTACCAGGGGGCATGACTATCTCATGCAGGATTTAGTGACCTGATCCTGAAACACTAATCAGAAAGAATATATGCACCCCTATGTTCATAGCAGCACTATTTACAACAGCTAAGATCTGGAAACAGCCCAAGTGCCCATCAGTAGATGAGTGGATAAAAAGCTGTGGTGCATTTACACCATGGAATACTATGCAGCTGTAAAGAAGAAGAATCTCGTACCCTTTGGGACAGTATGGATGGACCTGGAGAAAATTATGCTAAGTGAAATAAGCCAGGGAGAGAAAGACAAACATCACATGATCTCGCTTATACGTGGAATCTAAAGAAATTAATAAACTGATGAACAGAATAGATTCAGTGACATGGAAGCATGGAACAGACTGACGAATGTCAGAGGGATGGAGGAGGGTGGGTGGGTGGAGGGGGAGAGAGTAACCAAAGAATTTATACGCACATATGCACAACCCAAGGACACGGACAATGGTGGGGAGGGGGACTAGGGAGGGGGGTGGGACAGGGTGGAAGGGGTCATTGGGGAGAAAAAGGAACATCTGTAATATTTTAAACAAAAATAAAATTTAAAAAAAGTTAAAAAGTGATTACAACAAATTATAAGATTATATGCAACACCCACTCGAAAAATCAATACTGCTGAAACTCTAAATGCCTTTTTTTAATAAAAGGGAAAAAAAAGATTTAGTGACCTGTATAGTATAAGAATTCAAAACCTTCAACTTGCAGCTGGACTGTTGTCTTTAATTACTGGACCCACAGCACTGTGTTAGTGATCACACCTGCTGACACACTCATGCTCACACTCAGTCACCACAGAGAGGTTTTCTTTTATTCTGATTAGTTTCATATATTCTTAGAAAGGAGAGAAACATGAAGTCCTTTTACTACAAAAATTAGTGCAGATTAAGAATTAATCTACACACAGATGAGTTCATAAAAACATAAGAAAACATTAGCAGTTAATTAGAGATTAATGCTAAAATGCTAAATGGAGTTCTCAGATTGAAGCAACTACATCACACTTGAATTGTTAATATGGCAATTAGCTCAGCCGCCTACAAAGTACTTGTTAATAAATACTTCATAAAGACTTCTGCTAAATGAGAGTACAGCAGGTTTATAAAATGTAACTTTATATGGTCTTGAAAAACATACTCAGTATGCTTTCTTTTTAGAATCTTTAGTAATGGCAGCTTCTTGAAAGACTTCATGCCACAGCTAAATTTCAAATATTTTTTTCTTTCTGTAACTACACATACAACAGTGGCTCTCAAAGTGTGGTTTGCAGACTAGCAGTGTCAGTATCTGCAGGGAAACTGTCAATTCCCGGGCTTCACCCCAGACTTTCTGAATCAGACACTCTGGGGTAGGGCCCAGAAATCTGCATTTGAGTAAGCTCTTCCAGTGATTCTGATGCAGCTCAAGCTTGAGAACTACTGCTTTACAACACTGAGGGTGAATTGCAAGTAAGGTTCAGATGTTTGTGTCCTACACTATGTAAACAGGGAGGTGGGTCCTACTATGTTTGCACACTGGAATCACCTGGGGTTGTTCATAAACACTGATGCCTGTGTCCCACCCAGAGATTATGATTTAATTGATCTGGGGTATAGTCTAGGCTTTGGGATGTTTAAAAAATTCCTAGGTGATCCTTATCTGCAGATGTAGTTAGTAAATACTAGAGTAAAAGCAGTGTCCCAACCCAAATATGGCAGAAAAAACTATCTTTGATGGTATGGAGAAGAATTGTATATTTTTCAGATTCCTTCCAGGTTAGCTCTATTTTGGTTGAAAAGTAGTTTATTTGCTGTATTTGTCTTTGGGAAAATCCTAGGGTCTTAATAGCATCAGCTTATACATGATCTTTGTGATACTGACTGGCATATAATTGTATAAATACATGTATTTTGTTTTGCATAAATTAAAATACAGTTTCTTATATCTATAAAATATCCACACACACACACATCTGTTATGCTGAAAGTCCATGGTGGCATGGACACCATGTCCTTGGCATTAGT